>NW_021636027.1:0-378870 GCF_004799145.2 Neltuma alba | reverse complement strand
TTTCATTTTTATTCTCAGTTTTCAAAAAAATAGAATAAAAATTAAAATCATATTAATTATATATTCACATTTTGGTGTTATAATATAACACGTCTATAATTCGATTTATGTGTTGATGAGAGAAATTATTATATTGAGTTAATGCAGCTATTGATGTAAAATTCGTGTCTCATGAAGAATGTAATGTAAGCAATTATGAGTTAAAATTTGAGCATCAAAATTTAAAAGAAGGGATAGTATTGGCATGGCTTGACACAAGCCAACAAAAGAAAATGCCTTATTTTTTTCACAATAAAAATGTCATGTATTTTTGCTTGCCAGACTCCGATCTTTAAGGGATATGATTATATTTAAATTGAATCTGCTTGTATAGCTTAATATTTATATTTTAACATCTTAAAAGTTAATTATAAGTTAAATGAAATGTATTTTTTCAGTATAAGTGATTTTTTTTTATATGTGGCATGACAAGCTATCATTCTAGGGCAGGAAAGCCAGTCATTGTCCAACCCAAAATGATTAGAGCTTCTCGGGTGATGTAGCCCGTTCATCTTCGGACACTCCTAATTATATTTAAAATTAAAAATTTCACTAGAAATTTTTCTTGATTGATTCGGACAATAGTCAACAAAAGTAGTTGTCACGCATGTATTCACTAGTTAAATGCAGTGCATGCAAGTCGCTCACACAAATGACATATATATTTAACCGATCAGAATTACTTGAAATGAATTTCAAGTTAGATTGGAACTTGAAAGACAAAAAATAAAGAATGAGTTCCACTTGTGCAGTTTGTAAAGTATACAAGATTAAGTGATTTTAACTCGCCGTAAACACCTATTAATTAATTACATAAATAAAAATAGTGAAGCATAGAATTAGAAATTAAAAAGCTAAATCGGTACCATGGAATATGAAAATAAAATAAAATATAGTGGTTGATATCTGACGCAGCACTTCTTGATTCCTTCGGACATTAATCCAAATCGAACAACGCTACAAAGTTGTCTTCACACAATAAATTATTAATAATTAATTCATAAAACACAGAAGCCGTATTTGTTTCGTGTTTTTAAGTTATTATCGTTTAGCACTCCTACTTGTCCTCTATATATTTGTATTACTACCTCCTATCTTTTAACATAAAAGTTAGTCTAATTTTAATTTAGTTCTAAATATAACACCCCAATCTATTTTGTCTATCATATTATTCATTTTTTTTAAAATAGTTCTTGTAATAGTTGCATATTTAAAATATTTTAGCTAACACATTTGATTAATAAGATATTTTAGAGAAAAAATATTTATTTATTACAGATAACTAAATTAGCAAACTTTCTTATACTCAAACTAATCAACTAATTCTTATATTAAAGACAAAAGGTAGTATTACAATTCACATCTAATATATAAATAATGCGGAATAGAAAAGGACATCTATGAATCATTCTTGATAAAAAAAAATTATGAGCCGTGGGTAGGTGTGTTTCGTTTAAAATTAACCATTGACATATTGGTTGAGTGATATACTAGGTTAATAAATCCACTGTAGTTTGATTTGAGAATGAAATCGACAATTACCCTTTAAATGAAATATAATTATTTTGAATTAATTTTTGCACAGCTAGATCTTTCATCCTTCAAAATTTGGGATTGATTTTTTTTTTTCTAATTTGTAAATTTATATAGATATAATTCATCACTGTCAATCAACTTGTTATTTCACTAATGATAAAGTTTTGAAAGATAACATACACAAAATCCAAAATTTAAGATAGTTATTTGTAAAAATATATTAAAAAATTAGAAAGATTCATTGTTTTATGAATTATGACGTGTTATTATCGTACGTCAATAATTAAAAAAATCAACTAACGGTATATGATTATGAATTCAAATTTTCTTAAAACAAATGAAAAATTATTTTTATACAACTTAAAGTTAGGAAAGTTACATATAAACTTAACAATTAGTAATAATAATTGGGATAAGACATCCTAGGCCTCTCAATCCTCGACAATCATTACCAAAACTCTTGTATTATATTATCAAAACAGGACATTATTAATGATAAGCATTGTTAGATCACACCTCTAAATGGGGCCCTCTAATTTGTCTTCTAATTTCTTTTCTTCATGAAATGCCAACTCGTACTATGTTTGATATGATCCAAATTAGGACTTATTGTAATATTTCAATTGTGTTTGGTTATGTGGGTTTTCTAGAAATAATATAATATTATAGAACATATTGCCAAATGCACTTAATCTTTAGATTCCCATAAGACTCAATTTTCTTTGATCAAAGAGGTGTATAGAGGAAGCATGCAATAGAAGTAATATTAAATTTTTGGTTTGATATTATCACCCACATATCATTATCAATTGTAGGGTTTTTAATTAAGGATACGTCTTATCTTAAATTATGTTTTCAACGTTAATAGAACAACAATAGTTACCCGGTGAGTGAAAATGTAACCACTTTTCATTACAAAAATCTGGCTAATAAATATTTGAATTAGAATTACATATAATCCTAATTCTTATAATCAATGAATTGTGCCATAAATGACTGGGAAAAAAATTGAGATAGCTAAATAATAATAATGCAATGAACTATTCATGATAAGATCAAATAATTTACGAATGCTCTAAACATGTTCAGACAAAAAATTTTTTTAAATATCTGAGGACATTTCTAATTAACTTTAATTGTGTATATTCCTTATTATTACTTTTTTTTAACAGAAATATTCATTATTATTACTACCATCAACATTGGAGGATTTATTTGATATATAGTATATTTAATTTGACAGTATAAAGTATAAACCAATGCAATATATTATATCTTTATATTTCTTCAATTTAAATAATAAACCATAGAAGTTTTAAATTTACACATCAAATATTTCTCATTCATCTCAGTGATGTACACATATATAATTAAATTCAATCTTAACAACAAGCAATAAAATAGGAGTATCTTTTGTCAGTAGTAGAATCGCATATGTTTTTTATCATGAAAACTCCGAATCACCTACCACTTATTTAAATTAAAAATACAAGGATCCTTACCACTTATTTAAACTATGACAATCCTTGTTAACTTATCTTGTATAAAACTTGGTCAAAGTAGCCTACTTTGGGGGATCAAGTTCCAACTTTATATATTGGCAGAGTCATGCAAGGTTGGGGTCGCTGATGTGGGCTATTATTGTGATTGTTCATTTGTGTTTGTTATCTGCATATATCTGTAATGACCTGACTCATGTTGAGTTAGTTTGCTGGTTCACTTAAAACTTATATGTTGTTTCGTTTGATTTTAATAAATTTGACTTTCAATCTAAAGAACAGTAACTCTACTCCTGTGATCTCCCTTATTTGTATTTCAGCTCTTTAGACATACCTAACCAAATGGCTTTAGAAGGAGGATTCAAATCTATGAGCCATAGAAATAACCAACACTTCAAGCAGCAGGAAGATTTTTTTTTTTTTTGGCCCCTTCTTGACCATTTTGTTTTTAACTTTTAAGGCCTTGTTTGGAAGATCACGCTCAGGCCTTCAGGAAGCGCGTCAATGAAGCAAACAAGACAACAACAAACAGAAGGCTTAGGAGTAGTAGCCGGGGTAGAACTTAAAAGGCATAAATCAGAAATCAGAATGTGAATAGAATGCGAGGCTCAGCATCTCCCCAATCTTTCATTATAAAGCGAATATATAAATTTTAAGGCACCCGAAAGAAAGTAAAAACGTTGAAAAACATTATAACAGATATTTCAAGTTTTTTGGAGAGCTGCACACTTGTATTGATGCTGATGAATCCCTCGTTTTAGGAGACGTCCCCTCGATACAGACCAAGGCAAAAGGAGCAGAAGCTGTGTCGTTTTGATACAACCAGATGGTGAGTTTGTTGTATGTTTTGGAGGAAGATGACATGCGCTGTTTTATGTTTTATGAAGCTCAGGATGTTGGAGATGATCTTCTTCTGGGTTGGAAAGTTAAAAGTTCATTTGTTCAGGGCCGATGAAAAACTGAGATACTAAGCAATTATTTTGTTTCTTGTTGTTTGAATAGTGTGGGTGTCTGCCATTTATGAAAAGCTTCTTTCTTTTTTTCCCTTCCTTTTTGGAGGTTAAGCATTGGAGGTGGGGAATTCTTTTCTATCTTCTTGCTTCGATTCATATGCATGGTACTCTGTGTCTGTTCTCTATTCCTGATATCTCCTTTCTTTTTCTCATCATGTGAATTCGAATTACTATACATATTGGGTTAGAGATGACTTCCGAGTTCTCAACATTGTTATTGGCCTTCCTTTGTAATTTTGTGTCACTGATGATACAGTCCATGGCAGTTGGCAGGAAAGTCCGGGGAGAATGATTGAAAAACAGCATTTTTTTTTTTTATTGGTTAACTATGTCGGTTGAAACATTTCCCCCTTGTTTCTCTTCAGCTTCACAGTTGATTGTTAATTAGATGGAGGAATGACTACAAGGAACACCTCAACAGAACATATGATTTATCAAGCGGGCTGCTTCTCAGTTTAGCAGAGTGCAGACCAATATTGCATTAAACTTGCTTAAATATTGTCTGTTTTCTTTCTGCAAGGCTATTCAGATGTCATGATTAATGGCTCATGGTTACTATGGGATATGTTGATTCAAGAGTTTATATATATCAATCAGTGACAATCCGTGATTCTTTTATTAAAGTATTGACAAGGTCCTCATAGGATCTTCTCTATACAGTTCTTCATCCTATCCTTGCTTCCTTGTGACAAGAGGACGATGGTTTCTTTCTCCCACACACATCATGAAAATGGTTTCAAACACATATGCACGTGTGAATTTGTTTGTTCCTGTATAAGTTTTTTCATGCTTATCTCTGGTTTGGCGTCATCAGGTAAGTGAAGAATCAAATTCATTCAATTAGTTCAGGCTTTTCAACTTTCAGCTGCTAATATTTACTGCAACAGCAATTTGCTAGGTATACTGTTCATGGTTGCTGGTGATTGAGAAAGATGTAGCCAAATCCATGTTATCTGCCTCGTTTAATGTCTGAGTTTCAGTGAATTTGTATTTTAATAGGTAATGGTTAGGCCATAGTGAAGTACGATGAAGGGTTCATGTAAGAAAGATTTTGGCCTACGTTCTGCTCATTCAACATCCCCTGATTTTCTTGGATGCTCATCATGGAAAACTTCATCTGGATTTCATGGACAAGAATCACCTATGTCCAAAGGTTTGAGCTTAAACATGGGAGTTCTTCCACAACAATGTCTTAATACTAAGCTGTCTAGTTTTCCATTTCAAGAACAACTCTCATCTTCAACTCAACCAAATGAGCAATCTTATCCTAAAGGTGTTTCGGCAAATTCAGGTATCATTATTTTAAATGAAATTCTGTTTAGTATCTGTAATTTTGAAATAATTTCATTACCAGCTGGTTTTCTGCTATTGCTGTACAATATTTCTATGATGAAACTCCAGCACTATGGATACCAGAAGAAAAGACACGAAGTAATGCAAATATACAATAACATTCTAGTTGCCGCATGATATCTTCTTACTTAGCATCAACTCTTGTAGAATAATGACATCTGTAGTATATCATGCTTTTAAAATGATCTGAGATGGCTTAGCCATCAAACAAATATTTTCAATTGCATGGGTTTGGTACTTCACAATTCATATCAATTGATGTTTGCCTTCCTTCCTACAATAGGTCAGTTTTCTATGCAATATAGCAGTTCTTCTGAGGGAATGTCCTTGGGAGGTCTCATCAGGTCATCTGTGGGGAGGCAGGATTTTGCCTTCGCTTCTCCATTTCTGGATCATAACAAATCAACTGTAAGTAGACACATACTTACGTTAGTGTTCTGTGTATGTAAGATAGGTGCATCTCTGTTCCTTAAAATTAGGATTACAGATACATATTGCATCCCATAAACCCAACTCATCTTTTGGTCGTCTTTTAAGTGCTGCATGTGAATTACAGTCTAAGATATCAGAGTATGTTCTTTTCTTTTATTAGTATATTTATGTCTCCTTGTTTTTGGTGATTTTGTGACCAGCATAACAGTATATTATATAGTTGAAATTTTCTTATGCTAGAGTTTGATGGAAACAAAATTGTTGTCATTGGTTGTCACAAAAAAATTGCGGTTGTTGGTTTTTCTGACTTTTGTGAGAATGAATTTGGCTTTGTTATTAAGGTTACGGTTTGGATTGAGGGCAAGGGAAGGGAAATGAAAGTTTAATTTTGATAATTTCTTATGCTTTCATTTACTCTCCCCAGTCCAAACTTATTTTAAGGAAAAATTTATTTTATTTTAAGGAAAAATTTAGATTTAAATTAAAAAAAATAAAGTTTGACTTCCCTTCCCTTCCTCCCATTCTTCTCAATCCAAACTCATCCTAAGGGCATCTTAGGTATGGTGACAAGGAAATGAAGGGAATATCAAGTGAAAACTACTGGTAGGTAGGGTGTGAAATGACGTCATACCCCTTATTCTAATGCCTATACCAAGACAAATATTGTTGAATAATGATAACAACAACATAATAGCACTACACAACAATTTTTCTCTCGGTTCCATCTCTGTCTCTTGGCTGCCAAGGGCGAGGATCCCATCCCACCCTTAGTTGAACTTAGGAGTTAGAGTGAAAGCTTCTAGTAGAAAAAAGCATGCTAGTATGTGAAACTCAGGAAAAATTCTGAGCAAAGCCTTTCAGCAAAAAACTGCCAATGGCTTTCAGGAGTAAATTACATCTGCCAGCTGTTTGTGTGGCTACCGGCTATATACCACTTTTAAATGGTCAATCAACTGTCCATATCTACCCCCCCCCCAAAAAAAAAAAAACTGTCCATATCTTTCATCTTGTTATCCATGCATAATTATTCTTTTTAGATTTATTGTGCTACATGTTATTTTCCAGCCTTGGAGATTCTTAGTCTTTAGAAAGTGAGGCCTATAAAGTAACTTTTCATTTAATAATAAGCGTTTTAGTTTTTCCTTTGCATCTCCTTTGCTCTTATTCTTTCATTGCTTTGCTCGTTTAGTAAAAATAATTCATCTTTGTGGGGATATTGTTTCCTTTCTTTGACCCTGTTGTTTTTATAATAAACTTTTAAGATATGCAGTATTCTTTAGAAGAAAGCATGTTATGCTTGTTGACTTTAATTCCCCTGTTTAATAGACATAAGGAAATGGACTGAGAAGTAGAATGGAAAAAAGTTGATTTTGGTGATGAAATAACCGTCGTACCTGTACATTAAAAAAAGGAAAACTTGGAATTCCTTTTCTGCTGTGATACCAAATGGATAGTTTATGAAGAAAGTAAGTGGACTATCCATCTGTAATAAGGTTGTTCACTTCAGTCTTTTACTCTTCAGATTCTCTTCTGCTATATTCTGTTTGTAAAGTGAGTCTATAAAGCCATGTGACCTGAGTTAAAGGCATAAAGCAGCAATAGTGCCAGAATGGGTTTCCCTTGTCTGAAACATACTCCATTTTATATATCTAACCAGATTCATCATGCTCAACTAATGGGAATGGCTCCTCTTCGACTTCCACTTCCACTTGACTTCACTGAAGAACCCATATTTGTGAATGCAAAACAATATCATGCAATTCTGAGGCGAAGACAGCATCGATCAAAACTCGAATCACAGAACAAACTCAGCAAAACGCGGAAAGTAAGTGCATTTTCATTTCCCTCTCCCTTTCCTTGTTCTTCAACATCACTTTCACTTGAACACACTGAGATTGTAAAATTCTGCAGCCATATCTTCACGAGTCTCGGCATCTACATGCGTTGAAGAGAGCCAGAGGTTCCGGTGGACGCTTTCTTAACACCAAGAAGCTTCAAGAATCATCAGAACTACCTTCAGCAAGTCAATATGAAACAGAACCTGAGTTTCTTGGGTTAGAAAATTGCAGAGGCAGCGCACCCACCTCCACTTGTTCTGACAGCGACAACATATTACAGCAACAACATGAATCAAATTTGAGGTTGTCCAGAAGATATCCTTCTAATGTTGGAATCAATGTGCATAGTTTCTCAGTTGACCATATGAGTGGTGATGAGAATCAGCATGGGTTGTCTGTCTTCATGTGACAGATTTGAAAGGGGAAGTTATAGCGGTTATTCTTGTTTCATCTTTCGGTTGGAAAAAGATCACTGCTTGATTGAATCCCTTGGGAAGTCATCCTCGGCTCATTTTATGTTGTGTATTTCTATTACTAGCTTGTTTAAGGAGAGATTTTTAGGTCTTTGCTATATATTTAATTAGATTAAGTATGTATTATATGTAAACATACAGACCTGTTGGAATTAAATCCTAATAAAAACAGGATATGTTTGAATGTGTGTGTTTTCAGGGAGAATTGGATGAAATGTAACTTGAGCCCGCCGCTTGAATTCTTATTTCATATGTAATTTTCAGAAATAGTTCAGTGGATATACAAAAATTATTATTATTATTATTACTGTTACTACTTTTTTTTTTTTACAATTACTATTACTACTATTGACACTACTACTAGTCTACTACTACCATTATATATAAAATTTCAAAAATTTGAAATAGACTATAAATGCGATCGTATTTAAATTAAACAAAGCGCATCCATTTGATTTCTTAATGTCACATAAGGATTTTTTTTATTAAAAAAAAAGTAAAGTACCTCTATTAAAATTTTAAATATGAATAAAATATTATCAAATATGGACATATCATATTTAATTTTTAAAATAATAATGATTAGGATACAAAATTATTATTTGAGATTATGGCGTTACAATTAAAAAACTAGATAGAAAATTAGAAGACTAAATTAAAACTCTGTACAAAATTAGTGAATCAAAATACAATTTAATCAACATAAAGATATTGCAGCGAGAGAAAATACATATAATTCATTGATAGAATTAAAAATATACTAAAACTTTATAATTTTAAAAAATTGTCATTTGGATGCATGAATAGTAAATGTATAATAACCATTGATTATAATTATTAGATTGTATTAATTTTTAGATAAAATATGATAAATTTTTAAATTTTAGAAATAATTAACACAGTCTGTAAAATTGAAATGATTATTTATTATTATTTTTCCTATGATATCCAGATAAAAATCAAATCACTTATCATCATTTATTCATTCCTTAATGAGGTTTACAAAAGTGAAAATACACGCCTATTGCATTTACTCCAAATTATGTATTTCCATTTTTAAAAAACCTCAGTATTTCTTTTTTTTTTTGAGCCAAAAATTCAATATTTCTACATAATATATTTTTCTATATTTTATGAAGGAGCCATATAGTTACAATATTCATCCCCCTTAATTAAAATTTAAACCAGAAAACCTAATATCAAAAACCCAAGTCAATTCCATAAAGAAATACCTTCCTTCAAATTGCACACCATCACCCCTCCACACAGCCTTCTCCTTTTTCTGAATTTCTCAAGGCAGGAACCGCCACCTTCTGACCAGCAATTCCGTTCAATCTTCTCTCGCTAGACGACCTGGTTCTCGTTATCTTCTGTCTTGTGCACAGAGGCAGTCATTGTTTCTGATTTTGCTTCTTAAGACTCTCAGAGGGAAGTTGAGGTAATGGACCCGCGAACAAATTGTAATCCTCGCACTGTTGAAGAGGTTTTCAGGGATTTCAAAGGCCGAAGAGCTGGAATGATTAAAGCCCTTACAACGGGTACATGCTTCTCGCATTTCTGTGTCTTTGTTCTCTTTCTCTATTTCGTCTTTTCTGGGTCATTGATATTTGTCCGCGAGAATAACCGTATACAAGACGGGAAGGGGTAAGTTTTAATGCGGTGTTTGCAGCTGCTTCGGCTTAAATCTGTGCACTTTCGTTGCGAACCAGTAGGGTTTTTATATTTATTTATTTTCGTTAGTTTTGATTTCCTAATGGTTAAATTGGAGTGAGGGCTTTAGAGTTATCTCAAGAATATTTGGGAGGAACATGGAAGGGGATTTGTTGAATTCGGTGTTTCTTTTTGACTAGATTGTCCTGTACCTTCAGTTGTTTATCATCCATGTTACTCATGAGTGAAGAGAAGCAGAAATTCTTCAACCCAACAGTGTTTTTGAGATAAAAATGGCAGTTGCTTAAATTATTTACTAACCTTCACTGTTTGTTATTATCTAAGATATCGAGGGAGGAACTTTTTCGTTGTTTACTTTTACCTTCTAACTTATCTTTGAATTGTATTTAATGCTGCTTTCCGTTCAAAGTTTTCTGCATTCAGTGCAAAATAATCAGGCTCTTTATTATTTTTTTTTTGTTCTTAATTTCCACGAACTCTGGAGTGGGAAGGGATCTATTAACATTGTTATTTGTTATTGAGAAGATTGTCCCGCATTCTCAATTTTTCCTCATTCATGCTAATCACGAGCGTAAAAGAAACGGAAAATCCACCTCTTCCTCCAAAACGAAATGTCATGACGACTTTTTTCATAGTTTATTGAGTTGGGCTTTTACCTTATAGAACCTATTTACAGGTTTAACTTTCAAACTGCACACGTTAGACTGTCACACGGATGCAACTGATACTGGGAATTCCTGATGGAATCATGCTTTTCCGTTATTGTTTCCAGAGCAGTTTGTTAGTATAATGTACAGTCAAGCTATACCCTTTCTTGTAAGATGGACAGAGGTAGCATTGGGTATAACCCGCAAGGCTTGGTTTAGAGCTGGAATTATCTATGTTGGTGTGGATTACAATTATTGGTTTCTGTTGTAAGGTTCATGACATTTGCTTCTCTCTTTCTCTCTCTTGTAAGTCTTGTCATTTTCCTTTCAGTGAGGCTGGCTTAGGCCTCTTTTACAGTTGACGCAGGGGTTGTTAATCTTGGTTTCTTTGCCCTTTTCAACTATTATCCGTAAAAACATTTTCAGTACTTTTGTATGAATTTTCATTTTGATGGTTATTGGTTGAAATAGGATAAGGAAAATGGCAGTAAGTTATATGAGTTCTGAGTTTAAATGTTTCAGTATCTAGAGCCCGGAGTAATGCTTTAGAAGAGTCATAGATGACGGATGTTGGTCTTCTTCTGTTCTGTGCTGATTGTGGGCGAACCAAACATTATTATCTTGTCTTGTTTGTTTTAAATACAATTTCTAGATTTTTTTTGTCATTGAATCTTTTCATCTATATGAGTGGCAAAAACTTTCTTGCTGATTATTTCTTTGTTTGGTCATTCTGTTGCAGATGTTGAAGATTTTTACAGCCAATGTGACCCTGGTTAGTAGGAATGTCCTTAGCTCTCCATTCATTTATTCCTTTTCAGCAAACTTGTTTGCTAAGTCGCTGATGTGTAATGGTATTGTTTGTGGTGGTAAAGTCCCTGTGTGTAAATATTTTTGCATTTCCCATTTGTAAATTTTTTAAGTTTCTAGTTGGTGCAATACTCTCTAATGCTTTCTTTAAGAATTTAAGACATTTCATCAGTTGATTCATGATATCATTTGTATCCTTTTGTGCACTCTCTAGAGTTTAAATTTTCTCCTCTTTAAGTGCGGTTAGTGAGTAATGTATTTTATAGCCCCTCATTTCTTATTGTATTGAGTGCATTGATAGATTTGTTACACACAGTATTTTATAATCAGAAATAGGTCAGCCTTGCTTATACTTACTTTATCTGTAGCTTTTCTGCTCTTTATATTTTGTTTTGGTTATGATTATATTACTCTTTCAGAGAAGGAGAATTTGTGCTTGTATGGACTCCCTAGTGAGCAGTGGGAAGTGAACCTACCTGCTGAAGAAGTTCCTCCAGAGCTTCCCGAGCCTGTTCTGGGAATTAATTTTGCCAGGGATGGCATGCAAGAAAAAGACTGGTTATCTTTAGTCGCAGTCCATAGTGATGCATGGTTACTTTCCGTGGCCTTCTATTTTGGAGCCAGATTTGGTTTTGATAGAGCTGACAGGTACTTTGTATTCAAGGCATACCTACATAGATTTTATCTTACATTAACTTGTATTTTCTTCCTTTTTTTTTGTTGGTTTTTTTTTTTTTTGGGGAAGGGGGGGGGGGTGCTGGTCTTGTATTGAGTTGGCTATTAAAACTTAAAGGCTGCAAAGTACCTTGGTTCTTAGATCGTGGCTGCCTGACTTATGTGACATTTTATTTATGCTCATTGACACTCTGTCTCTTGATGTAGCAACCATTAACTTTCCATCTGGTTCTCCATGCAGAAAACGACTTTTCAATATGATCAATGAACTGCCAACAATTTTTGAAGTTGTTACCGGTACAGCAAAGAAAGAAGTGAAGGAGAAGTCTTCAAATCAAAGCGGCAGCAAATCTAAGTCTGGCTCTAAGGTGGTAAATATAATTTTCTTATGATTGCATTTCAGAAGTAAAACTTGTTCATTAATAGTTCAATAATTGTGTACTTATGTAGTGAAGAAATCCTGGTTGGTCTTGGGTGCAGTCTGTTTTTAGATGGAGGCCTTTTTAGTAATTATGCCCCTTGGTCAATGAGTCAATTTCATGTCTGGGGTTTCTAGTCTAGAAGTGGAGATGTTTAATTTCGTGCAATTATTATGAAATTTGTGACACAATGTGCTATTATGCATGTATTGAAACTGTATATGGCTTAGGTAGGAATTTTGTATCATATAAATATGCATATAACCCTAAAAAATGTAGGTTATAGGTGGTGGTTATTCACTTGTTTGAGTGCATCTCGAGATGCTTGCTTAAATGGATGGAAAATTTGTTGGTGCTGATTGATTCCTGCAATCTTCCCTTTGCGCTTGTGAGCATAGTGTCAAGAGTTTATACACTTCTGAGCTGGTTCGTTTTTCTCATTTTATTTATTGGCTTCGGGAGCAGAGAGCCTCAGAAAGCCAGGGTAGACAATCGAAGATGTTGCAACCCAAAGATGAGGATGAAGTTCCAGACGAGCAAGATGAAGATGATGAACATGGAGATACCTTGTGTGGGGCATGCGGTGAGAATTACGGTACTGATGAGTTCTGGATTTGCTGTGACATCTGTGAGAAGTGGTTCCATGGCAAATGTGTGAAGATTACCCCTGCAAGGGCGGAGCATATCAAGCAATACAAATGCCCATCATGCAGTAACAAGAGAGCTCGGTGCTGATGGCTAGGTTCTGTCATTGCAAGGCGGTGCTAGCTTTTCTTGGTCTGGTTGATCTACTTTCCAATGCAGTCGATGGATAGGTTCATATTTACCCCTGTAGCTTTCTCTTTTCTCTTTTTTTCCTTTTCTTTTCCCAGACTAGGAATTTTCCTGTGATGATTTAGGTTCATCTTTGTCATTCAGAAAAATCAGAAATTTTAAAAATAATTCAAAGCCAGCAGAATATTGCGTTCAGTTCAAATATTTTGCTTCTTCGTTTCCTTCTTTTAGTTAACTCGTACTGTGAGACCGGCAGCTTCGCTTTTTTCAATTTTTTGCATGCAGAGGCGATGGTGAGACACCATGCAAAAGAAAACAATCTAGGTTAGATGAGTTGTTGAAATTGTCAAAATTAATTTTTCAAAGTAATCGATTGTGATGGTCTAATTGGCATAAGGAGGTTCCCAAATATTTCTAACGTGTCTGATAAGGGATGATGGTCTGAGTATTCATAATGGACGAGCGATATTGTCTCAGTCGAGTCATAGTGAATACTTACTCCTGGGTGCTTTTTCTTCTTACAAAAGCTTTGCTTGGGTTACAGTCTGTTCTGCTTTGTGCATGGCTGCTATACCGACAAAGATTTATTACAATAACAATAATAATAATAATCGTCATCATCAGTAAATAAGAAGCTCAATATTAATCTACTTATCAGATTTAGCTTTTTCTTAGATAACTTCTATATGAATGGAGAAATTGCGAGATTGCTTCCGTGTATATCAGTACATCATGTCATTCAGGAACTACTTATAGCGAGATAAAATTTAGGCAAGTTTTATTTTTTGTGTGTGTGTGTGAGAGAGAGAGAGAGAGAGAGAGAGTGAGTGAGTGAAAATTGATTGTGCAGGATTAAAGTGATATGTGAAATATTACTAGACTAACAAATGAAAACACAATTTCAAAATGATCATAGATATTAATATATGATCTAATCAAAAAGTTGATAATGATTTTATATGTAAATTTTATTTTACATGTTTATCAATTTTTTTCAAATTAACCCTATTGATATTCCTTCAATAATAATCAAGTAAAAGATGAAAAGAGAGAATCAAGAAAGAAACTTAGAGTATTATAGGGGAAAAAAAATATTATATTAAATAATTTAACTAACGTTCTTAATCTATTCAAATTAATTAATATTAAATCTTACATTAAAGACAAAATAGAGTACATAACAAATGTAAAATGTTACATTAAAAAAAAAAAGAAGAAAGAAAGAAAGAAAATTTTCTAAGTTAGGCCCTTGCTACCCCTTCATCATGCCAATCATACCCTAAGATGTATACTAGAGTTTCTCGTACATAATCCTCATCGAAGTTATGTGATTACATTATTCGAAGCAACTTAGAGAGAGCGCCTGTAATGTTCACAAACCGTATCAAAAGACAAATAAACACATTTCAGCACCCTCTGAAAACTCCTAAAAAAATCTGTTTAGCATCTGCTCAAGATTTTACAGGACAATTGCCGTGCTCAGTTATTGAGTTGAAACTTGTGCTGAATATAAATACAAGAACAGACCACTCTATTCAGCATTCCACAAATGTAAAAGGACATGCGAATCAGATATGATAGGGCCAGTACAAAATATTTCACAATCAATTGAAATATACATATATATGTATAACATATGTCATGACTATAAATATAATTCAAAACCTTTAGGGTATAATTTTGTTATCTTCTTTTTTGCATATTATGATATATTATTTGATAAATGTATGCATAAATATAGGGAGAACAATCAACACACACTCCTGTACTTCAACCCATTTACAAACGGCTCCCGTCTACCCCAAAATTCAGATAATAGACCTTTGTAGCAGCTGTCTTGGAGACCGATTTGATAGAAGGAGATTTGCCAAATACAGAGATGAAGAAGTGGAACTTAATAAGTCATGCTTGCATGAACTAGAGTATGAAATCAATGTTGTAGACAACATGAAAATTGTGGGTCAAAATTTTGTTCTGTCTAGCTAAAAGAATATCACGAGAAATGGGTGCCTTGGTTGGAAATTGCTAATGGAACTGCTGAGGGAAAAGTGAAATTATAGAATGGTAACCACAGTTGAAATTAGAGGTTTGTATCCAAAGATTTGCAGATGGTAATTTGCATAACGGTCTGCTCCCAAGTTTGCAAAACATAGAGGTCCATTATTGTATTTTAAAGATCATACTGGCTAGTTATAGTGAGTGCAAGCTGTGCTTATGCATTTCTACCTAGATAAATAGACATACGCTACCGAGTCTAGGTTCAGGTTGGTGAAGCGGGTAGATATCATACCAAAGAACCTGACATATCCATAAATCCAAGAGAGCAACTTCTTGCAATCCTTGTAGGGCTTGGGGTATGTTGCACATCCCTAGATGTGCGGCTCAAACTCCAGTGTAGCAACCTACTCAATCAAGCCGCGTGGTTTTCCATATGAAATTACTAACGGACCAAGAAAAAGTAATCAGAAGATAGAAAGTTTTTCAAACCCTGGGTAATTATGCTTCAATTCAACTGTAAAGAACTCTTTGATATCAATATCCAGAAATTAAACAAAGGTTTCCCTACAGTCGCATGATTAGATTTTCCCACCAGTAGTCATCTATGGCTTGACACCGAACCGTCCAACTTTGACACCACAGCTAAGCATTTGCATAGCTTCAACCGAGACTCAAAAAACACAGGTGCATTGGAAGAAAATATTTATTTCCATCACACACACACACACACACACACATATATATGAAGGTACCAGCAATAACCTACATTGATCAAGCAGTCATGGTGGCTAGGTAAAGGTGAAAAGGCAAAAAAGTGAGGGAAAGATGAGATAAGAGGAGAGTAAGAAGAGTTAGACACGGAAGAGAGGGGGAAAAACCTCTTTTCTCTCTGTTTTCTCTTTTGTTGTAAATCTTCTACCTTGTCAGAACTTCTTGATTCTTTGTTGAAAGCCGTTTTATAAACTCATATGTGGTGATCATTGTTGTTGCAGACATTGACATTGAAGCCCATCGAGGTCCCAACCCTCTGTAGCAGGCCATCCAACCACCTTCCTTAATCAATTTCCTCACAGTCTGCATAACTGTTGGTCCTCGACGGCCATTCTCATCACCATCCAAGACTTGAAGTCTTGTCTTGATCGTGTCTAGTGGCATTGTAATGAGGGCAGACATGCCACCAGCCATTGCTGCACTGACTCCCTGAACTGCCATTACAGTTTTCGAATCTGGCCTTAATACATCATCCACAGAATCGCTGTTCTTATCATCTTTCTTGCCCCAGTAGTAACCAACTCCATTCCAAATCAGCCTTTGCGCAACAGAGTATGAAGCCCACCAAACTGCATTTGAGGGTGCATATGTCAAAATGGATATCCCAAACCCCCTATACAAACCTCTGGGACCATCTGTGATCAGAATTTTCTTGAATGCATCAATCCCGTTGACATATAGATGTGCCGAAGCCTTTGGATTATTTGAATTACAACCACCTTGAACCATCAACCTTTGGCTCACAACATCAACGGGGGGTCCACACGAGTTGAGCTGCCATGGCAGCACTCAAACCTGCAGCAGCATTGGCGATAGTAGCCGCAGTTGGTTCGGCAAGCCCTAACCTAACCGTGACAGTGCCTACATTACTCTTTGTAATCTCCAGGGCAGCCATATATAGTGCTCGAGCTGGAATTGTACCCATCAAGGAAGTACCAAAACCTCTGTACAATGCTCGAAAACCCTCATTCCTAATAAGTGAAAGTGCAGTTTGGATACAAGAAACTCGGGATTCAGCTACTTGCTGCCTCGTTTTCAATACAACAATCGGGTACAGAGTTGCTGAAACCCCTGAGAAAAGGGCAGCACCAAGGAAGAAAAACTTCGATTTATCAAGCATATGCCAATCAATATCAGCCGGGACTTGAACTTCTTGTGTCGATTCTTCCTCGGCATCGCTCTCACTCATGCTCATTTTCGCCACTTTATAACCCTCAAAAGCTACACCGAAATGCCAGAAACAACCCAGAATAAGAAGATGGTTCAACTTCTTTCAAACCTCGTCATCTCAAACACTGACTGTACATTCTCAAAAACCCAACAAGGAACACGTAAAACAAAGAAGGAAAATTCTTTTAAAAAAGATCTAACTGTACGAGCTGTACAATTGGCAATCCGATTTCGTAGAAAACATCAGAAGGAATCAACCAAATGAAGCCAGTTTTTTTCTCTTGTGGAACCAGGTTTTTGATCGAACGTGAGCCACGATGAATAGATCTAACATTTCCAAGTAAACAAACAAGGAATCACAACCGCATCATACCGGGGAACCGGTCATCCTCGCCACCGGCGACGAAGAATCCAAGCTTGCCGGAAAATTCAAACCATCCACCAACATCAGACAAGCATGTTTCCTTAGCGAATACAAAAAATGGCGAGGCCGCAATGGAAGTTATGGAAACTCATCCCTGAGAGAGAATAATGCTAAGGTTTCGATTCGCTGGTGGTACGGTTTGAGAGAGAAAGGGAGACCGGTAACCGGAAACGGAGGCGCCCGTTGGCGGGAATCTCGCGGCAGAGCATCGCCGGAAGGGTCGAGATAAACGGACACGTGTCGGTTTTGGATGAGGGCCAAACTTGCTTTTTTTCGGGAAAACAGAGGTTTTTGTTGGACGATTGTCAGGAAGGCGACGTGTTGTCCGAACATGCAAGTGACGTGGAAACCCTTATCCAGTGCCTGGAGTCATGATCACATGTGGAGCGTCCCATGGGAATCGTATACTCCGCAAATGATATTGATAGGTCCAAAATTGAATGGAAAAAATTATTTAAGTTAAATTTAAGACTAAAATATTTTATTTTTTATAATAAAAGGGAAATTAAAAATTAATAAATATGTTAATAGTAACTATAGAAGTCTCTATAATTTAAAAAAAAAAACAGATTGATTTATTATTAATTATTAACTGCTGCTGATAATTATTACAGGTCTCTACAAAATTTGATGCTTATGGTGGCAAAAAAACTGACATTTATACTTTGGTTGCAATGCACAGAGATTAATACAGCATGTTTTCTTTTTAAGAAAATGCATAAATTTGAAAAGCAACAATATTTGTACAGTATTTTAATTTTAAATTCCACATATAAATATATAAACAAGCAATGGCACTAAAGATTGGGCTTGAATAGAAATGCTTAAAACTAAGCCCAAGTCCAAATATGACGCTTTCAAGCTTTACAATTCAGGCTTATAAAACCAGGTTTTGTGCTTTTGATAAAAGAAAAATAAATAAAACCAGGTTCAGTTAAACCTTAACGAATATATCATGAGAGCCAGAATGAGGCACTCGATCAAAATAGATGGCCTTGATGGCCATGTATTTTAATGAGAAATAATGTACCTAAATAATGAGAAATAATCTCTCATAGTAATAATGTACCTAAATATAATAAACAAATTTTTTGTCTAAATTTTGAATTGGTCTTTTCACTTTTACTCTTATTAAATATATGTTACTTATTATCTCTCTGTAATAAATTTTCATTTATTATCTCTTATATACTCTTTTTATAAATAAGGATATAATTTTTTAAAAAAAAAACATGTGTACATCCTATATATTATTGCCTTTAACTAAATTTAACTAATATTTTGAACTGCATAATTTTAGCAATTGTTTCTTATAATAAAGAAGGGAAGAAGTAGCATCCAAATTTCTAGTCTCATAACCTGCTTCCCGCATAAGTCTCACCTGTAGAGGATTACACAAGGCTCAACAAATATCTTCCGTAAGCATTCTGCTGCCAATTTTTCGCAACACAATCCCCCCCCCCCAAAGAATACTACTTCACCAAGAACTCATTACTAAAAATGTTTTTTGTTTTTCAGTTTGTATTTTTTAAAAATAAAAAGTCGGTCTAGAAACAAAGCGATCAAAACAAGGACTAATTGCTCATACCCTTTTCCTTTTTATATTAAAGCAAATTCAAATACTAAAAGCCTTCCTCCTCACCCAAAAGGGGGGGGGGGGAAAGAACTCGTTCAAGCATTAATACAAAATGTGATTTTTACACTGCCCCATTTACACCGTTTATAGTGGAAATAAAATATGTGACTAGTGGCACTTTCGGAAGATTCATGACTTTTGACTATTGATCCCCACTTATAATATTTACTCCCCCGGATCCCTAATATATGACGTTGAATTAATTTTGATTCTAAATATAAGATATATTTATCATATTTATCAATTTTCTTTAAATAATTCTTATAAATACTCTCTCAATTATAATCAAGTAAAAAAGGAACGAAGGATATTAAAAAAGATGATTATGGTGTTTTTGGAAAAACTTGATACATTTCTTATAATTAACTAACTTATCTAACTTTCTTAATCTAATTAAATTAGTTAAATAAATTTTATATTAAAGACCAGAGAAATATAATTGGAAAATAACAATTAGGTCCACTCAAGGGAATTAAATACAAAAAATTCCCTTGAAATCATGAAATTATTTTAAAGTCCCAAAAAAACTTTTGCATGAAATTTTTTTATTTACTTACCAAATTACCCTTCTTTTTTTTTTTTTTAAGTTTGCATTGACAACTGAAAGAGCAGTGGTTTACAACTCAGGGTGCAAGGATTGACAACTATCGCAGCTGGTTTGACAACTTATGGTATGATATGCTGAGAAAATGTGTTGTCAAACCAGCTGCGATAGTTGTCAATTCTTATATCCTGAGTTGTCAATCATTGCTCTTTGAGTTGTTAATACAAATTTTTAAAAAAAAAAAGAAAAGTAATTTGGTAATTAAACAAATAAAATTTATTACAAAAAGGTCCATTAAGACTTCAAAATAATTTTATGATTTTAAGAGACTTTTTTATATTTAATTCCCTTGAGTGTGACTTAATTGTAATTCTCCCATACAATAATAGGACAATACTTGTACAATGTTGACTGTACATGGACTGACGGAGACTTTTCAATTTCAGGGTCCTCAATGACATGACTTCATTTGGATTGCATTCAAGGTAAAAAAAAAAAGTGTTCTTTGACTGAGAGCTAAACTCATACATCCAAAATATAACAAGGTAAATATATTTTTACTTCTTGAAATTTCACTTTATATATTTTGATTTTAGTCTTTAAAACTGAGACCAATAACTTCAAAACCTAAAATTTAAACTCATTTTTTTATTTGTTTAAAGGTTTTTAATCTTCGCAACAGCGTTTTGGTTCTCAACGCAACGTTTTAAAGACTATAATTATTAATTTTAAATTTCAAGAACTGGTATCAAATTTTAAAAACTAAGAACCCAATATAAAATTTAGGGTAAATTTTGTCATCAAAATAAGGATGAAGTTTGTTTATGAATAACGCAGTTTCCAATACATCAAGAATTTTCTCACACTTTGTAAGATATAAACAGGATCGATATAATTTATATTATAAATTATTACTTTTATGTAACCAATTAAATGCAAGGCCAAAAATATAAATTAAATGGATGGATCCCGCATCAATGTTGATCAGAAACTGACCCTTGCTATGAAAGCTAAGCAGGAAGTGAAAGTTAGAGAGTTAACTATTGAGCTTTGAATTTTGAATAATTGACTCATATGCCAAGTGGAACTTCCTTCAAACCAACACCCTGGTTGAGCCTCCTGATGAAGGATTAAGAAGCTGGTTGCGTTAGGGACATGGCTGAGTACGTTGTTTCTCAAAAAAAGAAATAATTGACTCATCTAATGGAATTGACGTTTTGTTGGTAGAACCGGAAAAACCAGTCGAACCCGTCAGGTTGGCCCATTCAGGCCTGAAAATTATGAGGGCCGGGTTTGAAGTTTTCCCATAAAATGGGAAATAGGCTAGAGCTAAACGAGCTGACCTGTTTAGACCATTTTATAATTTTTTTGTTTTTTGTTTAAATTTTTTATGTAATTATAATATTATTAATTTTTTACATTGTTAATAATATTTCAAATATTTAGTTATTATTACCATTTTAAAATTAAATTTCACCAAATAGTTTGATTTATTTAGTTTTAGACAATAATTTATCCAATTAAATTTTAAAAAATAGTTTAATAATGATTTGATTTATATTATATATGTTAATATTTTTAAATTATAAATATTTGATAAGAGAGTATTTTTATACTTATATAATTTGTAATTTTATAATTTGAATTAGAAATTTATGAATTTCAACAACAATGTTTCTCAAACTAAAGTAAAATAATAACTAGACTGCAAAATTTAAAAATGAAATTTTTATAAAGAAGAAAAATTTGATGTTTTTGTTACGAAGGAAAAGCATACTTATTAAAAAGAATAATTGATTATAGTGATGATAAAATTTCAAAAGATTAATGATAGTGTTTGTTTATTGTACATTTGCACTATAGATGAAGCTTTTAGATATTATCATCTTGTTAATGAATGTTTTAGATGTTGATGGATATTTATATATAATGATATTTTATGTTTGTGACTTAATTTTATTCTTATTTATGTCTTTTATTAATAATTTCATTAGTTTGTTTTCATTTTTAATTAAAAAATATTTAAAAATATAAAAAATAGTATTTTTCTTAAACGAGTCCAAAACCCGTGGGTCTACCTTGAACCCATTAGTTTAAGGACCGGGCCTAATAAATTGAAATATTTTTAAAATTTCGACTCTTAGAATCGGTCTTTTTAAATCCGGTAGCCTTACAAGGCCGATCTGTATTCCCACCTCTATTTGCTTGGAACCGGCTTACACAACACTAAAGTAACTGAAGATTCCTTCCTCCATTTCTCACGAAGAAAGAGGTGACGGAATCTTTGGTCCTGCAAGGAAAAGAGCAGAATTTCAGAAAAAACATTTGTTAGAAGTACTTTAGCTTGAACGTTTCTTAGGTGATAAATATTAGTTTTAAGGCCATCAAAATGGTTTGTGAATACCTTGGTTCGCCCCCAAAAAAAAAAAAATCATGGGCATCTTGACGAGGAAGAAAAATGAGAGGAGGTAGGACCCGAACACTCATATGGTTTGGTGACCGACAGAAATATGTGGTTGCGTTATCAGAGTCCTGTCGTCGCATTTGTTGTCTTTACCAGAGTCTTGTCCTCGTATCTATTGTCTTTTTTTATTTGAAAAAAAAAAATTGAGAGGTAGGATCCAAACATTCATATATATAGCCCTTGCAGGGAAAAAAAAAGAAAAAGCGGTTATATGTGATCAGAGTCTTGCTATCGCATTTATTGTCATTTTATTTTTAAAAAAAATACAAGGATAAAATGCAGTGATACTGAGAAGTACTCCAAGTGTGCAGGATTCTTAGGGTAACCTAACTATATATAGGCAGTGTGTAATGATGCATTATGTAACCCGAGAGATGGAAGTTGGACTCAACCAAATAACAACTTCTTGTGGCCAAATGAGCCTTCTTTATGAGGCCGCATATAGTGGAGATGTCTCTACTCTCAATTCATTGATACAACAACGCACACATATCTTGCACAACATCTCACAAACCACCTTCACTGAAACTCCTTTACACATATCATCTTTGCTTGGCCATCTTCAATTCACAAAGGAACTGATCACTCTCAAACCTAATCTAGCCATTGAGGTGGATTCCTCTCAGAGAACAGCTCTCCACTTAGCTTCTGCAGAGGGTCACATCCACGTCGTGAAGGAACTGATTAAAGTAAACAATGAAGCATGCTTGAAATCTGATGAAGAAGGAAGAATTCCTCTGCACTATGCAGCTATGAGAGGCAGAACAAAGGTTGTGCAAGAGTTGATCAAAGCGAAGCCTGAATCTCTGAGTTTTCGTGACAATGGAAAAACTGTTTTTCACCTTTGTGTCACATACAACCATTTAGAGACTCTCACAGCTTTGGTGGAATTGGAGTCTGCCATCACTGGCCAGCTTCTCAACTTTACAAGCTCTGATAATTCTGGAAACACCGTTCTCCATTTAGCTGTCATGTTGAAGCGACTTGAGGTACAATATATATACTTTCTTGGTCGTCTCTCTATGCTTTTTTTTTTTTTTCTTTTTTTAATCGATTGTGCTAACAATTTCTCTACTACACGCCCTATTCTTAGCGCTACGTATAGTGTGTTTTAAGGTGTTTGTCAGATTCTTTCCAGTAAGCACAAATTTTGCGATGCATCTCTTGAGGCCTTTTAATGGAATTCTAGTGTTTTAATTTTCTACAAGATACTTGGCGGAATCATTTGGCATATCTCCAATATACTTCATGAACATGGTTGTTAATGTTATTTAGGCTATAAGGTATCTTGTGCCGATTCCGAAGATCAGAGAAGTTGGAAGCCTGAAGAATAAGGTTGGTTTAACAGTTGAAGATATCATAGAACACAGTCCAAAAGACTTCAAAATCTGTGAAATACAGCTCATGTTGACGAAGAAGACCGACAAGAAAGGATTTGAGACTACTCATCCACACACACCACCAGATGCTATTGACTATCCAATAGCAAGATCCCGAAACGATAATTATTGTAATACGATGTTGAAGTGCATTGGGGTGTGTTTTATGAGGATTGGAAACTGGTTTGAACACAAGGGTGATTGGTTAGAAGAGATAAGGGGAAATCTGAGTCTAGTGTCTACTGTGACATCAACTATAACCTTTCAATCTTTGGTTAATCCACCTGGTGGCTTCATTCAACAAGGCTTATCTCCTAATAACAACATGCCATCATCATTCCATGATTCTCTCGACTGCACCAAACTTAAAGATAAGACTTTTTGTCCTGGACAGGCAATCTCGTCCTTTCATTCCCCAGGATGTTTTGAGTGTTTTGTAATCTTCAATACCGTCTCCTTCATGTCATCACTTGGTGTCACTGTTTTGCTTGTGAGTGGGGTTCCTCTGAAGAACAAAGTCGTCATACGGATCCTATCACTGGGCATGTGTTGCACCATTTATTTCCTTGCATGTGCATACGTTGTTGCTCTCCACATTGTGGTCCCAGGCCATCTTTCGTATCATACAATAACTTCGATCCCATACGGAGCATCAGCCATGATGTTTTTTGCATTGTGTCTGCTAACTGCAGTGGTATTCCATTTACTGCGCATATTCATTTGGGTTGTGAAAAAGTGTGTGAGGATAATCAAAGAACATGTCTAGATGTACGTACTATAGAAGTGGAAGGAGTAAGAATTAATGGATCTTGTTGATTTGAATGATCATCTGTCAATTAATGCCTTCTGTACGTTGGTTTTAGGATTATTATTATCTTTATATTGTTATTATTCACATACAGATTTCTGTAGTGTTTTGTTGCATGTATTAAAATGAAATTGCTAGCAACCGTAAAATATTCATATTTTTGTCTAATAAATCTGGGTTTAAGCCAACGCCAACCCTAGACTAAATAGTCAAGCTTATAAATTGAGAAATAGATATCATTCAAACAAAAAAATTAAAAAAATAAATAAATTTGAGTATATGTCAGTCTATTACTGGGGTGGCCCATTCAAGACAATAAGATAATTAAATAGAAATTTGCCAGTCATGTATGAGTAATATATACAGGAAGTTTGAGTGGAAAGCAAATCATAATTTTACAAGTAATTATACAATATATGAAATAAATATGTAAAGAGAATTTTGTCTCAACTTGCATGAAAATACTTTTCAAAAATGCTTTTTGCATATTCCAAACGCCCCCTAATTCAAAAAATAACCCACATTGTTTGTCACTCAGTGCCAAACAACATACGTAAGAAACATATTGACAAATCATATGACATTAACACCATATGTTGCAGGTCAAAAAAAAAAAACACGAGATGTTCTCATTGATTCCTTGGTCGTGCTGATTATGCTGACACATTTCTTCACAAGCCAAAATAAAAATGTTAAAACAGCATATAATTAGTGCAAGCAATCCCGCTCAGGCCATACAAGATGCTCCAAGCGTGATAATCAAAACTGCGCAACGAAAGGATGAGGTTTCATCTCCAGGACAAAACATTTGATAATACTAGTATAATTAACGTAGTCATGTCTTAATAATCTAATGAATCGATTTAGTTGATCTCAAAATTAATGTGAAACGGTTTCTTCGTGAAAGTGAGAAAAATGCCTCTTTGATCTCACCTCATCACCAATCATCTCCTATATTTTGGATTGTTCACTTTCAAGTGTATATTCAAATGTCGTTTTCAGGTTGTGTGAAATGTCCAATGACTGGAAGGAGCAGATGTTACTGTTGGGCCCACGCGTTGATGAACCCATAGTTGAATCACGCAACAACCCATATTTCTATTAATTAAGACAGGAAGAGGGGTTTCAGCGCCATGCATATTGCATAGGAACACTTGAACGTCACAGCAGCGCGTGTAATGGAGCGCCGGGTACTGATACTCTCACATTTTGAATAGGCGGCAAGGTAATTATAATTTATTTTAATGAGTGTTTGGGTGAAATAAAACCATATTTTAAAAATAATTTTATAGTATACGAAATAAATATGTGATAAAAGTTTTATCTTACACTAAGTGAAAGTAGTTTTAAAAATTGCTTTTTGGATTAACCAAATTGTCACTTAATCTTAAAAAGTAACGGGGTATGATTGACGATAATTTTGTGGTAGTCGGGGTTGTTATGAAATAACCTCCAATTCCACACGAAAGACTGGCCCCAATTCCCCAACGACGATGTAGAAAGTGAAAGATTTGGTAGTAAAAGAAGTGGGAACAAAATTAATAATTCCCAAAAAATTGAATTATTAATATTTAGTGAAAAGTCGAGATAATGCTCATAAAGCTGATTCCAAACGAAAATCTACGCAACATAGGTCTCTAATATTAATTTCTCCGGTTTATAAATTAAAAAAACTTCGTTGAAAGAAAAAACCAACAACTAGAGGGGCATTTTAATTCGCTTTTAAATTTTATTTATGTTAATTAAAGAATAAATATCAAATAGTTAACACTATCTCTGATCTTTAATAGAAAAGCTAGTTGACTCATTTGAGTATATTAAAAAAATTAGTTAAATTAGTAATTTGTAATAAATCTGTGTTCTTTTTCCTATACTATTCTTGTTAATCAAGTATATTGGTTAGAACTAATATTGTTACAAGGATTACCTTTGGGGAAAAAATAAATAAATATGAGAGACAAAGTGGATTAGATTCGTATATTTAGGGTGTGTTTGGCAAGCACCCCAAACCATGGTTTTAAGACCCAAACCATGGTTTGGGAAAAATGTTAGCCAAACACCCTTAAAAAAATCAAAATCATGGTTTGGGTTCAAAACCATGGTTTTGGAGTCAAAAACCATGGTTTTGGGAAAATCAGAAATTTTTTACTTTTGGAGAAAAAAGGGAGAGTGTGAGAGCCTATAGGATATGTATCTTGTTGTTTTTTTTATAAACATATTTTTTATAAACATATTTAATCTTATATCTTATAAATATATATACATATTAATTAATTATTAATTATATTATCTTATATATTATTAATATATGTTAATAAAAAATATATTATTAACAATTTTATTCCTTCAAATTAAAATATATCATAAAATATATTTTTTCTATAATTATCATATTAATTTATGCCAATTTGTATATATAAAAAGTACTTCTAATAACAACTATCCAAACACTCACACTTCTCAAAATCACTTTTTCACAAAATCTATTCTTCCCAAAATCTATTTTTTTCAGAATCTATTCTCCAGAAGCTATTCTCCAAACCATAGTTTGGTTTCATCCAAACACACCCTTAATACCAAAATAAAAGTTAAACGAGTTCTTATATTAAAAACTGAAAGTAGTATTATTTAAGAAATATTTGGCGTTAACTTATTTTTAATTAATTTTTCTTTTATGTAATGGAGCTAATATCTGCTCAAAGTCCTATCATTCCACAAGAAGGGTCCTCCACAAGAAGCTATATGGTCCGTCTTCTTTTCCAGACACAGACCACAAACCGCGTTGGCACGTTCGAAATATAGGATATACTTTATATAGCTTGTATGAGGGTCCATATATAAGACTCATCTTTCATTCGTTTCTACCTATTTTCTTTGTGTATGGTCCATATATGTGAGTTTAATCCTTCACTTGTTCAGTTTCTTCCAAATTTAGAATATGGAAAACAAACAATGGGATAAATCTATCTTGTTCACCGATGATGGCCAGTACACACACACACACACACACACACACACATCTTTTTCACATTTTGTTTATATATGCACTTTACCAAACGTTTTGTAGAGAGGGAAGGATAAAGTCATGTCGGTGCTGTCGTATTCCCCCCCCCCAAAACTTCACACATAAATTTCTTTTTAAAAGGTTGAGAATGGCCCTTATGTCATGATGTATCCTAGAGAAGTTTCTTGTGCTAAAAGGAATATGATTGTTGTAAAACTACAAAGTACTACCTCCAGCAGATGTATATTCAATCAGGTCCTAGCTCTTGTATATAATAATTTTGTCCCTGAGTAATTTTTATAATAATTATGCATATGTTAAAGATTTTCACTAAAAAGTAATTCTAATGCGAATTATTAGGAATGATATTTTCAAAAAAGATAATATCTATTTATTATAAATAACAAATCAAACTAATTTTTTTTAATATCTACAAATTAGTTATTTAGTTTTTAACTTCTTATATTAAAAGAGAAGATAGTAGCATGTAATGCGAGTTCCGAGCATCTTCCAAAATAAACAAGAGCACCTAGCTACCAAGGCTTACATCATTACCACCATCATATTGAAAATGACACTGCCATTCTTTTTTTCCTTATTTTGACCGAGGCACTACTTGAAACATATATATTGACTCCTATGAGTGAGTAAATTGGAACAACCAACGTGCATGAGAAAGAGTTGTGTTCTAATATGTTGCAATTTCTAATAATTATATGGTCTGGAAATTATGTTAAATTTAAAATTACCAGTGGAGTATATCAAGTAGTCCCGTATTCGGGACCCCCAAATAGTCTTCCATAAAGTATGTTCGTTGTATTAGCAGTATTGTTTTACAATCACATAATTTATGCATCATGATATTTATGGTCAAAATAAATTTTGTTGAGGTGGATTCCTCTTGGTTTTGAGGAAAAGAATGTTAATTCTAATGATTCAAAATTCTGATGTTAAATTAAATAATAAGGCCTCAATTCAAATAAAATAAGCCACAAAAACTTGAGTCAAAATAAAGAAAAATTCTAATGATGTTGCATATTAATTTTTAAAAAATATAAAACAAATAATGACGTAGACATGATCGGCAGTAAGTTTGTGCTAAATGCTAATTCGGGTGATTATTAAACAGCATCCACTCCAATCCAATTACTAAGTGAAAGGTTGGAATTATTAAATTAATAATGCTCAAAGAATCGATTATCAAGTCAAAAGTCGAGATAATTAATTAATGCTCATGAGTGTGAGCTCCAAACGAAAATTTACGCAAATATATGTCAGTATTATTTTGCAGGACCTGTACAGGTCTCTATTGTATTCCCGAGAACTTGCATGTAAAGTTAGAAATATAGTTCCTTTTTCTGTGAACAAAAAAATAGAAACATAGTTTTGATAATAGAAAGCAGACTTATAGTTTGATAATGAAACAAATTGGTGCAGAACTATAGGTCTGCTTGTTTATAACTCAGAGAATAATAACAAGGACAAAATCTTCGAAAAGATGGGTGGAGACTGAAAGAGAGATAAATTTGATAGAAAATTGAAGGAGAAGAAAGCGGAAGAAGAATAGTCTATCTTCGGAAAGCAAAAAAGAAAAGATGGGTGTAGATTAAAGTATAATGAACTCATGCATCATTAGATTCTATGTTGCGGGACTGGTATGACTTTTTTCTTTCTTTTTGGTTTTCCAAAGCCTCAAATTTGATTTTTTAATCTCTCGTCGTATATAAATACATAGTATTATATAATTAAAGAAACAAGAGTGAAGTCGAGCCGAAAAAAAGTGGGTGGATCATGGAGTTCCTTTTATTATATTACATATATGTAGTAAGTTTACTGTTTAAAATTTATTTTTGTCAAAATTTTTTTAATAACCAAATCAAATACTTTTATACCAAATATAGTATTCTCAATATTTTTGTATTCTTTATTTATTGCAATTAAATTATTACTGTGTATATAGATTTTTTATGTTTTGCTATTAAAGATTTTTAATGTTGCTACGTTTTGCTATTATAATACCCATTAGTTGTTTTTATGGAAAAAATCAGAAAATTAAAATCGGTGCATGATAGTATAATACAGATAAGTGGAGGGTGAGCAAGATTATGTCCTACATCAAATTCTTAATATAAAACCCAATTAATTAATTTAAAAAAATTTAAAAAGTTACTAAATTATTTTAAACTATTTATATTTATCATTTTTTAAACTATTTTTATTTATCTTTTTTTTCTGAACTATTTTGTTTCACTTAAGGTGATCTAAGTGAGTATTTTAAAAATAATAATATAATATTTGTTATAATTAAATAATTTAATATTTTTTTTAATCAAGGGAGCCTTGTACGAAGGAGTAGTGATGAGATTCTATAAAGGGCACCGTGCAAATAAAGAGCTTTATCCAACGCGAGAGATGGCACACGGCAGCGTAAGTGACAACCAAATGATCAGAGATGTCAGTGCTCTCTATCGGGCAGCGCGTGGTGGCGATGTAAAATATTTGTCAATCAGTCTTTAGACCGGTTTCTTCACGTAATTGATCTAAAATATATTTCCTACACCATATATTTATTATAACTGGTGTGAAAAGTTTTTAAAATATTTTTTTTAAAAAATAATATTTTACAAGCTTCTAGAAGGTGATTTAAAGCCTAAAAGTTTAACCTACTTCATTATGGGGCCACCTCTTTTAAACCAGATTTCATTTTCTCATAATCTCTTATAGTTTTTTCGCAGTCTCCTTTCTATACTTCATTTATCAATAACTTCAATGCTAGTCTTTTTCTTCATGCTCTTCTCCTTTGTGCAAAGTTACGTATTTTTCATGCTTATCTTCTTTATAGCACATCATTTTTTCTATACTCGTCATCTTCTTCAAGTTCAATAACTTTTTCATGATGGTCATGTAGAGATCTATGCTCACACCATCTAGATTTGTGCATATCCATCCAGATCTGTGCTCATAGCATTCAAATTCTCATATTCATCTAGATTTGTGCATATCCATCCAAATCTATGCTTATAGCATCCAAATTCTCATATTCACCTAGATTTGTACTCGTTTTCATTGCCACTTATTTGTTTTAAATTTATACTTTTTATCTATTTGTTTGTTTGATGAATAATTTTGAACTTTGCCTAACAAATATATTTTTAGTGTACAAATCGAAATGAATCAATATCATTGCTGAAAAACTTGGCTAGTTTTTTTTACAGTTTCATTAGATCTGATTATTGCTACTCTTATGCTATTTCTTATTTGTTCGATTGTTAGATTGTTTGCTATGATGTTATGAGATCTGGATTTTATAAGATGTGATAAAATCCCATAAGAAGCTGTGATTAAATAAGCTCCAATGGGATTTTATCATATCTCATAAAATCATAGATCTTTTTTTTTTTAATTTTTAATTTTATTTTTACATTAGCTGGAACAACAACTTATGTTAAAAGTAATATTTTTTTATACCAGTTTTGCTACCGGTGTAAAAAGATTGGACTTTTAATACCACTCATTTCTACACTAGTCGTTTTTTCGAAGTCAAATGCTCATTCTAACCGGGGTAAAAAAAAAAACCTTTTTTCTAATAGTGTGTAGGAGATATAGTAGGGTAGTTAACTTTAATAATCCCTAATATAAAATCCTAGTTCAGTTTATTTTCTACATTTATTTTTTTTTCCTGAAACCATCCCGTATTAATAGCACACATATTAAAAAGAAGTTCTCATTAAGAGGATAGTTTTAATATAAATTAAATGAGACATTTGAGAGAAACCAGCATCTATTTTTGCGCTCGGTTTCTTCTGGTAATATTATTAGAAAAGGCCGTGCACATGATTTGCAAGATTGTAACACGCCATATTTATATATAAAGGGTACCATATAGCTAGTGAGCATTGTCTCACAAGAGATGGCACACATCAATGTGCATTGCGAGGACCAAATGAACAGAGATCTCTATCGGGCAGCACGTTGAGGGGATGTAGGAGCTTTGGAGCATTTGTTACAGCAAAACGCATCAATCCTTGACAACATTCCCGATGATGGCTGTGAAACTCCCTTACACATCTCTGCACTGCTTAATCATGCTTCATTCAGTGAGGCTCTCCTCAATCGCAATCGCGACCTCGCCATTAGACAGAATTCTGCTGGAAGAACAGCCCTCCACTTGGCTTCTGCAGAGGATAACTTGGAGGCCGTGCAGACACTGCTAGAATTTAATGATGAGCCATGCTTGGTTGCTGATAGAAAAGAAAGACTTCCTCTGCACTATGCAGTTATGAGGGGGAGGACAGAGGCTGTGGAAGCCTTGGTCATAGCGCGGCCAGATTCCTTAGGCCGTCTTGACCCAGAAAAGAACACTGTTTTTCACTTGTGTGTCACATATAACCATTTCAAGACTCTGCAAGCATTTGTGAAATTGGACTATGCCACTGCCAATATTACTGTAGGCACGCCCCGTCTTTTCTTTTTAGCCATCATGTACATGCAAACACCAGTCTCCATTTAGCCATCATGTACATGCGGGATGAGGTACATGATACATACTTTATTCTTCTATCTTTTCTTTTTCTGAGTTGTGGTCACAGTTTCCTTTTTCTTTTTAGTAGCCAAAGGCTTACATGACAAGGGGAAAAAAAATAATTTATAAACATTTTTCCAACATGTTGATTCACTGCATCTTGTTATGAAGAAACATACAGATTTGTTTTGATTTTCTTACTTTTCTAGGAGTTTATTGTGAGTTAGTGGCATATCAATAAATATGCTAACATACAACAATTGGCTAGTTCTGATATGAATATATAAGAACATGGTGATTTATGAGCACAATGCATTCACAAATGGCATGCAAATGAGCCGAATACCTTGCCAACGTGTTTGTATTTAGGCTGTCAGGTATGTGCTGTCAATTCCAGAAATAAGAGAAATAAGAAACCAGGAGAACAGGGAAGGCCTTACAGCCCGCGATATCCTCACATATGTTTGTCCGCAAAACTGGAAAATGGATGAAATCAAACCCATGTTTGAAAAGGACGACAACAGTAAGGGAAATTATTTTATGAAGATTTATAAATGGATGCTACGTTGGGTGACGTATGCAGATATTACTAATTTTGTAGAAGACATGAGGGGGAATCTGATTGCGGCATCTATTTTCATAGCAACGGTAAGCTTTCAAGCTTTAATTAATCCACCAGGAGGCTTCATTCAACAAGGCTTATTATCCCAAGGCAATACCACAAACTCATCATCATCTGACGCCTTCAACTGCACCATCCTTAATGATCTTCATCAGTATTGTCCCGGACAACCAGTCTCATCCTTTCGTGACCAAGACAAATTTGAGAGTTATGTGATAAATATTACTATCTCTTTCTATGGATCAATTTGTGTCACCCTCTTGCTTGTAAGTGGAGTTCCTTTGCAGAACAGTGCAGTCGTATGGATTCTACCACTGGGCATATTGCTCACTCTCCTCTCTCTTGCACTTGCATACCTCTGCGCCCTCGACTTTATGATCCCAGACCATCTTTTGGCATCGGGATTGCAGATCGTCACTGTCTTTGGAATTGCCTTGACTGCTGTGGTGTCTTTCATTCTAATGCTTCTGATTCCGTGCATCCGGACTTTGTATCTTGCCAAGAAGCGGAAGGCCACAAGTCGCTGCTGATCGATCTGTATCTGCCAATTAATGCCCGCCTGTGTTGTCGGCAAGAGAAAAGCAGTATATCATGCGGCAGTTGCTTTTATAATTATCTTTTTCTTTTGGTCATGTTAGTGGTTGTTTTTTTTTTTTTTGGGGTTGATAAATAGCGTACTTTATATAAATAATATATTACATATTGTTGATTATTTATCTTTCAAATGTCTACATGATTTTTCTTCAAATTTTAAACTTGGGTAAATTACAAATACAGGCCAGTATTATTCTGCAGGCCCATACAGGTCTCTGTTGTATTCCCATAACCTTGCTTTTAAAGTTTGAAATATAGTTTTGATAATGAAACACATTGGCGTAAAACTATAAGTCCGCTTGTAACTCAGAATAATAACAACAACAACTAGAAGCGCATCTTGATTCGTTTTAGAATTTCATTTATGTTAACTGAAATCTGAAAATTAAATATCATTTAGGGAATATTTTTTCAATATCATTTTATTTTGTGTAATGGAGCTCTTGATATGACACATTCTCAAAGTTCCCTCATTCCACAAGAAGGAAGGTTCCTACAACAAGCTATTTGGTACGTATCTTTTCATGACCCAGACCCTAAGCCTTGTATATTATTGGTCGGTTTAAAACCTTGGATACACTTTATACTCCATATTCTTCGTAGCTGCATCTAACAAACATGCATAGCCGAACTTTCAAATTATTAATTATTTCCTTCATCTAATAACCAATTAATTAACTAGTTGCATGTATATTGACATAAATTAGGCTTTGCCCCACCATCAATGAAAAGATAGGAAACAACTAAGAGTAAAGTACTGAGTTCATTCCTTTTCGAAATTTAAAAGATTTTGGCATTTCTATTTATGAGACATTTTACCAAATCCAAAAATTAATAATTTTTTTAAAAATGGCCTTAAAATTAGAAGAGTGTGGGGGGGGGAGGGAGAGGGACAGAGGAGTATAATTATTAAAATAAAGGGAAAATTAATTTATTTTTAAGTACTTATAAGAAGGATGAAAGGAAGGCGTAAATCTCAAAAAGTTGAGATTATTAGATTTGAAAATGTTTAAATTAATATGCTGCCAACATTTTTTAATTTCATAGGTGGTGTGTTTACTTGATTTTTAGCACTGAATATATTTTTGTTATGAAATTTCTGTCTGTACTTGATCTCACCTCACCTCATCTCCTATATTTTGGATTGTTCGCGTTCAAGTATGTATTAATACAATTTTTTCAAGGTTGTGGGAAATGCCTCATGACTGGAAAGAGCAATGTTACTGTTGGGCCCAGGCATTGATGAACCCATACTTGAATCACCCATCAACCCATATTCCTATTAATTAAGAGAGGAAGATCAGCTTCAGCGCCACGCATAAGAACTCTCACAGCAGCAGCAACTCACTAGCCACGTAGAAGATGAAGAAAATGGAAGATTTGCTGGGAAAAAATGGGAGAGACAAGGAAGATGATAAAGAATGGTGGTGGAGAAGTCGAGGGATGGATCGAGTTAATATGAATTGAAGAGGAGGAGCACTAAAATCTGATTCTAGTGCCAAAAAAAAAAAATGCAGAGTTTCAGATTCTGATCCTTCACCATCGTTTCTCCAGTTAGCAGCCTTCTCTGGCATTAATTCTGCTCCTTCGGCAACTTCAATTCTTACTCGGCTGTCATTTTCACAATTCTTTTCATCTTTTAATTCTAATCCCTCCTCCAAGGGAACTACATTGAAAATTAACCATAAAATGTGATACTTTTCATTTCAAAAATTAATCATTCAAAAAATCACTACAAAAAAATAGCTAATTACTAATGGAATTAGTGACAGAATAATTTTCATCGTTAATTTTTGACAGATTACCCACGAAAATTCCATCACTAAACTTAGTCACGGAATTTTTTTTACTCACGAAAATTGCATCACTAAACTTAGTCACGGAATTTATTCCATTAGAAAATTTTGTGGCTACTTCCATGGATAAAATTTTATAATTAAAATTAGCCACCGAATTTTTGTGATGGGATACACGGAATTAGCGACGGAAAATTATTCCCTCACTAATTTTCGTGGCTAAAATATAATATTTCATATAATATAATATAATAATATATTAATATAATAAATATATACTTAAATTTTTATCTTATGAATGTTAAATAAAATAATTAAATTTAAAAAATATATTTATGAAAAAATTATTTACTATTTAAAATTCAAAATTAGTGTCATTGGAAATTAGTATTATATTTAAAATAATTTTTTTAAAAAAATAAAGCATTATAAAATAATAGTAAAACAAATATCTAAAAATTATTTTGTTGCAAAAATAATTATGATTAAAATTATCATATAGTTTATTTTTAGTTTCTAATAATATATATGTGTGTGTGTATATAATTATTTGTGTAAGAGTATTATATATATATATAATTTTGCATAATAAGTTAGTAAGTTCATTGTAACTCAACTGGTAAAGTCGCGAGCGTGCACAAACAAGGTCTTTGGTTCGAGCTGTGGAGAAGTCACTTTGTGGAGGAATTATATGGTGGCGACATGTGGCAATACAAGGTGGCATGTGTGAGATAGCGACACGTGGCGGTGTAGGTGAGGTGGCAGCAACATGTAAAGATGAGGTGGCGACATGTGGGGGCGGAGATAAGGTGGCATTTTATTTTTTAAAAAATATATATTAGCAACAGAATTGAAATTCCGTCGGTAATTAGAGACAGAAAAATTCCGTCAGTAATTAGCAACAGAATTTCCGTCGGTAATTATCGACAGAATTTCAATTCCGTCAGTAATCCCATTAGTGACAGAAAAATTAGTGACGGAACAAATTCTGTCACTAATTTCATCAATAATATGATTCTGTCGCTAATTCGTCACTAATCCATCACTAATTCCATCGCTAAATAAAAATTCCATCGGTAAATTCCGTACTAATCATGTGTCTTTTTTGTAGTGAATAATAAAATAGGATAATTATACCATTTTAAAACTCTATTTTCATACAATCATATTTAATCTAAATTAATCATAGTAAATGCATTTTATCCTAAAAATCATGATAAAATCCCAATTTAATGTATAACATATTAGATAAAATATGGGTTTATCAGAGGGTGACCTGATAGTGTCTATCTTAACACTAAAGATCTCTTGAACAACAGGGCGCCGGCTTGCAAGGACTTGAAGCGCGTGTACTCTCACATTTTTATTAGGAAGCAAAGTAATTATAATTTCCTTCTTTAGTTTTTTAAATCTTAAAAAAGTAATGACAGGGGTACGATTGACGATAATAATTCTGTGCTAGTTGGGGTTGTTACGAAACAACCTCCAGTTCCATACTAAAGATGGGTCCCAGCAACGATTTGGTCGTAGAAAGTTGAAATATTTGGTGGTAAAAGAAGTTGGAATTAAATTGATAATTCCCCAAAAATGAATTATTGTGTGAAAAGCGCTTGGTGCTTGCAAAAAATACCAAGTTCTTTAAGTTTTGAGCTCTTCTTTTTCTCTTTATTTAATCTCTCACTTATTTACTTTTTGTTATTTATATTTTTGCTTTTCTATTCCTTGCTTGCTTCTCATAAGCAGGGTTTCTTTACTCTTAATAATTCTTAAGGATATTGTTTTTAGGACTAGAATCAAATTTATTTTTATTTACTTTTATATTCTTGCAGTTAATCCTTCACTTGTTTTTTTCCAGATTCAGAATTTTGAAAACAAACAACAGGGTAATTAAATCTATCTTGTTCACCGATGATGGCCAATGCATATATATATATATATATATATATATATATATAGTTTAGTAGTTTACATTTTGTACATGCTTTACCATACACTTTGTAGAGAGGGAAGGATAAAGTCAGGTTGGTGCTGTCACGTCCCCCCCCCCCCCTCCCGGTTTTTTTTATTTTTAACTTGACACATCATAAGTTTCTTTTTAAAAAGTTGAGACAGTGGCCCTTATGTCATGATGTGTCCTAAAGAATTTTCTGGTGTGGACGTTGCATAACTATAAAGTAATATATGTAATGGATCCTAGCTACCTAGGCCTACATCATTACCACAGTATAATCGTGTTGAAAATGGCACTACCATCCTTGTTTTTTTTTGCCCTTTTTGACCGGGGCGCTGCTTGAAACATACTGACTACTCTTATGAGTAAATTGGAATAACCAACTTGCATAAGAGATGTGTTTCAGTGTGCTTCATTTTCTAATTTGTATATGGTCTCGAAATTATGGTAAATTTAAAATTATCAGTGGAGTATATCCCGAATTCGGGACCTCCAGATAATCTTTGATAAAGTGTGTCCATTATATTAGCAGTGTTGTTCTACAATCACAGAATCATGCATTATGATAATTATGGTCAAAATAAATTTTGTTGAAGTGGGATTCCTTGGTTTTAAAGAAAAGAATGTTAATTCTAATTATTCAAAATTCTAATGTAATGTTAAATTAAATAATAAGGCCTGAATTCAAATAAAATAAACTAAAAACTCTCTAATGAGTCGCATATTAGGTTATTTTCTAGAATCTGAAACAAATAAAGACACAGGCATGTCCCACACGGAAAACGGGTCCGAGCAAGGATTTGGTTGTAGAAATTTGAAAGATTTGATCCTAGAAAAAGTTGGAATTAAATTAATAATTCTCACAGAATGGATTACCAAGTGAAAAGTGGAGATAATTAATGCTCATAAGGACGACCCCAAACGAAAATTTACCCAATATAATATATATAGGCCTGTATTGGCCTGTATAGATCTCTGTTGTATTCCTGTGACCTTGTTTTTAATTAGAAATATAGTTTTGATGATGAAACAAATTGGCGTAAAACTATAAGTCTACTTGTATCTAACTCGAAGATTTTAATAACAACAACAGCAACTAAAAGGGCATCTTAATAATTCGCTTTAGAATTTCATTTAAGTTACTGAAACCTGAAAATTAAAGAATAAATATTAATATCATTCAAGGAATATTTATGTCAATATCATTGTATTTTGTGTAATGGAGCCCTTGATACGATACCTTCTCAAAGTCCCGTCATTCCGCATGAAAGAAGGCTCCTAATCTTTTTAAGACACAGACCACAAGCCTTGTACATTGACCCCTTTGAAACGTTGGATATGCTTTATACTCAATATTCTTCATATAATAAGAGAGAGATAGTTGAAAATTTTGCTTTAGTGAAAAATTTGCTTTAGTGTTAAATGTGAAATCTCAATAATATTTGTATTCCAAATGCATAATTTTCTTCCAAGTTATCTCTATTAATTATACATATCAAATCAATATTTTCATCAATAACGGAGTACTAGCTGTTATTTTTTTCAGAAAGTATATGTATTAAATAGGAGTGAGATGGAAAAATTATTAAATTTTGATACGATCAACAAAGTTCAAGATTTTTCTTAGTTTTGGTAAAGAATATTATAAGTGATATAAATAGGATCAAAAGAATAATACTTTTTAATACAAATAATTAAACAAGGTATCTTAAGAAACCAGTTCACATTTTCTAATATATAACTAACTGTTTTTTTGGCCAAATTTATAGCTAACTAGTACTACCTATTCCTTGAGAACGACTGAATGATTGTTTTTAGCTTAATGATCTCAAAAATTATTCTTCCATTAATGGACAATGCAAGTTCATAGCATCTTCCATTAAGGGCCTGTCTGGGTAATATAGGAAACTATGGTTTTGGGACCCAAATCATGGTTTGGGTCCCATATTTGCCAAATAGGGGGGAGTTTAACAAAACTATGGTTTTGGGTCAAAATCATGGTTTTGGACTCAAAACCAGAGTTTCAGAAAAAGTGAATCCATTATGTTTCTTGTTCAAATTGGAGAGTATGATTGTGCTTGTTAGAGTAGATCTCAATGATAGTATGACTTTAACACCTCTCAATTATTTTTTATAAACATATTTAATCTTATATTTTATAAATATATATACATATTAATTAATTATTAATTATCTTATATATTATTAATTATGTTGGTAAAAATATATTATTAACAATTTTATTTCTTCAAATTAAAATATGTTATAAAATCTACCTTTATGTAATTATCATATTAACTTATGCTTTTTTTAGTAATTTGTAGTTATAAAAAATGCTTCTAATAACAATTATACAAACACTCTCACTTTATCAGAATCATTTTTTCACAAAATATGTTCTTCATAAAATCTATTCTCCTAAAAATCTATTTTTCAGAAGCTATTCTCCAAACCATGGTTTGGAGAACAGCTTTTGGAAAATAGATTCTTGGAAAACCATGGTTTGTGAAGAATAGATTTTGTGAAAAAATGATTTTGATAAAGTAAGAGTGTTTAGATAGTTATTATCAGAAGCACTTTTTATATGTACAAATTACTAAAAAGGGTATAAGTTAATATGATAATTATATAAATGATAGATTTTATAATATATTTTAATTTGAAGAAATAAAATTGTTAATAAAATACTTTTTACTAACACAATTAATAATATATAAGATAATATAATTAATAAATAATTAATATATGTATATATATATTTATAAGTTATAAGTTTAAATATGTTTATAGAAAAATGATTACTTTTTTTCTAACATAAAAATATTAATTTGCTTTAAAGATTTTAAACATGAAATTCTATAACATTTTTTCACAACTAGTTTTTATAACAACATACTACCTCTTATCTTTAATATAATTAATTAATTAATTGTTACTACATGTGTAAAAACATTTATAAAATATAAGATTAAAGATATTAGAAACAAGGCCACATCAGAGTTGAGAAAAATGACCGATTGGTGAATATATATTATAAGGTAAGAGAATTGGCTATTAAATTTATTTATGTAACAAAAATGAATTTAGAAGCATAAAACGGGGCGGTTAGCGTGTCTCCTCACTGCTAAACGTCCCTTACTTGCGAAGAGAGAGAGAGAGAGGGAGAGGGAGCAAGGCAAAACAAAGCATAAAAGAAAGGAACCAGCCATTTGGAATGGAGAGCGAGGGACCGAAGGCGGAAGAGAACGAAAGAAATGAATAATTGAGGGTATATGTGTCATATTCGTTAGCAAACCACCTGACACTCCCATTTTTTTTGCCACAAGCGGATTCAAAACACCTTTAACAAAACCATGATTTTGACCAAAACCATGGTTACTGATTTAAGATGGGTGTTTAGATAATTTTTTGCTCAAACCATGATTTGGACAAACACCCAAACCATGGTTTTAGTCTTTTCTCTTTTGATAAAAAGTCTAACAGCGTACTAGTGCCGATGACATCACCGCAATCATAGACGACTTGAGACATTGACTCTTACGAGTGCGCAATTGGGGGGATGTGGATCTTTTTCTACTTTTTTCTCATTTTATTCTAATCATCTCATCACATTTATTTGCTGGTAAAAAAAAAATCACCTTTTATTTGTGGTTTCTCTTTCTACCTACTAATTCTAATTTTAATTATAAAACTTTATTTATAGTCTACATATAAAATTAAATCTTATAATTAACATTATGACAACGGAGGTAGTACTTCTTCTCCCATCGACAATTTTACATGAGGAAACGCGGTGGAATACAATTATTGCCAGACACAATCACATATGCTTGAAAGGCATGCCGATATCTCCCAGTATGATTTGACTCCACATTACCGCTAAGCGACAATACTTCTTTTGCTCCTTTTTATGATCTTCAGTTTTCCGAATAGGTTTGGTTCAATTTTATTTGTAACACTTTTTTTAAAAATTATTTGTTAGTTTTTTTCTTGGAAATATCAGAAAATTAATGTCGGTGTATGATACAGAAAAGTGGAGGTGAGCAAGATTATAATAAGCTAGCCATGTCTATATAAAAGGTACCCACCATATAGCTGGTGAGCATTATCTAAACGCGAGAGATGGCACAGAACAATGTAAGTAACAACCAAACGAATAGCCAAATGAGTGACGAACTGATGAGAGATGTCAGTGCTCTCTATCGGGCATCACGTCGTGGGGATGTACAAGCTTTGGAGTATTTGTTGCAGCAAAACGCATCCATTCTTGACAGCATTCCAGATGACGGCTGTGAAACTCCCTTACACATATCTGCACTGCTAAATCATGCTCCATTCACACAGGTTCTTCTAAATCATAATGGTGACCTCGCCACCAGAAAGGATGCCTCTGGAAGAACAGCCCTCCACTTGGCTTCTGCAGAGGATAACTTGGAGGCCGTGCAAAGACTGCTAGAATTTAATGATGAGCCATGCTTGGTTGCTGATAGAAAAGGAAGACTTCCTCTGCACTATGCAGCTATGAGGGGGAGGACAGAGGTTGCCGAAGCATTGGTCATAGCGCGGCCAGATTCTCTAGGTTGTCTTGACCCTGGAAGGAACAGTGTTTTTCACTTGTGTGTCATGTACAACCATTTCAAGACTCTGCGAGTATTGGTGAAATTGGACTATGCCACTGCCAATGTTACTGTAGGCGCGCCTCGTGCTCCCATCTTTACGCTCCCTGATCATATGGGAAACACCATTCTCCATTTAGCCGTCATGTACACGCGAGATGAGGTACATGATACATACTTTATTCTTCTATCTTCTTTTTTTTTCTGAATTGTGGTCGCAGTTTCCTTTTTCTTTTTTGTAGCCAAAGGCTTACACGACAAGAACAAAATATGAATGTAAAAACATTTTTCCAAACACACGCTGCGTGTTGTTGATTCACTTCATCTTGTTATGAAGAAACATACAGATGTGCTTTGACTTTCTCACTTTTTCAGGAGTTTATTGTGAGCTAGTGGCATGTCAATATATATGGTAACATATAACAATTGGCTAGTTCTGATATGAATATATAAGAACATGGTTATTAATAAACACAACGTATTCACAAATGGCATGCAAATGAGCCAAATACCTTGCCGACGTGTTTGTATTTAGGCTGTCAGGTATGTGCTGTCAATTCCAGAAATAAGAGAAATAAGAAACCAGCAGAACAGGAAAGGCCTTACAGCCCACGATATGCTCACATATATTTGTCCAAAAAACTGGAAAATCGATGAAATCAAACCCATGTTGGAAAAGGACAACAACATGGAAGGAAATTATTTTATGAAGATTTTTAAATGGATGCTATGTTGGATGAAGTATTGGGGATACTACTAATTTTGTAGAAGAGATTAGGGGGAATGTGAGGGCGGCATCTGTTTTCATAGCAACTGTAAGCTTTCAAGCTTTAATTAATCCACCAGGAGGCCTCATTCAACAAGGCTTATTATCCCGAGGCAATACCTCAAACTCATCATCATCTGGCGCCCTCAACTGCACCACCCTTAATGATCTTCATCAGTATTGTCCCGGCCAAGCAGTCTCATCCTTTCGTGACCAAAAAAGATTTTGGGTGTATGTGGAAGATATTACTCTCTCTTTCTACGGATCAATTTGTGTCACCCTCTTGCTTGTAAGTGGAGTTCCTTTGCAGAACAGTGCAGTCGTATGGATTCCGTCCTTTGGCATGTTGTTCACTCTCTTCTTTCTTGCATTTCCATACCTCACCGCCCTCGACTTTATGATCCCAGACCATCTTTTGACATCCGAATTGCACGTCGTCACTCCCTGTGCATTTGCCTTGACTTTTATGATGTATTTCATTCTGATGTTGCTGGTTCCTTGCATCCGGGCTTTGTCATTGAAAACTGCACAGATTATGAGAAGATTATCAAGAATCTGAAGTTAACAAGTTGCTGCTGACCGATCTGTATCTGCCAATTAATGCCCGCCTGTGTTGTCGGCAAGAGAAAAGCAATAGATCATGCGGCGGTTGCTTTTATAATTATCGTTTACACTTTTTATAAATAATATATTGCACATTGATGATTATTTATCTTTCAAATGTCTGCATGATTTTTCTTCAAATTTTAAACTTGGGTAAATTAGAAATATAGGTCAGTATTGATTCGCTTTAGAATTTTATTTATGATAACTGAAATCTGAAAATTAAATATCATTTAGGGAATATTTATGTTAATATCATTTTGTTTTGTGTAGTGGATATGATATATTCTCAAAGTCCCCTCATTCGTGATGAATAAAGTATTATTCCCACGGGAATTTGGTTTCAAAATTCGGTCAAGTATTGATTATCACACTTTTGCTTAATTTGAGTAATACAATTATCAAGAGTGAAAGCAACTATTCGTAAAATTAAAAATTAATAAAAAGTAAAAGTGATTCTTCAATTCCAATGATCCAAAGGGACATAGGATTATTTATCCCCTTTATATTTCAAAAGTACTCAATTAAATCGCCATTGTATTTAATTCTTAATTATAGAGTATGCTAGCCAAGGACACTAAATTACCTATAAGGGCTCTCTCAAGTTCCCCAATCTCTTAATTAATTATTAATTAATTAATTAATTAAGCTCCAATTTTAATTACAAACCTTATATGACCATGTGAGGTTAATAAGTATATCTCTATCTCATTAACAAAACCATCCATCCAACTCTTAAATTTCAAGTTCTCACACGATTAAATCTAAGTTCTACACTCAACCTAACCCTCTCAAGCATCAATGAAGTGAACCCAACAATATCATTGGTGGCCAATCAACAAGAAGCACTAAGCATAGAGTAAAATCAACACAATCATATCATTAATCACAAATATATAGGGGAAATGAGTACTTAATCCCTACAAGAGTTCAAAATAATCCTAGAATCAAAGTATTTAGCCACACATACTCAGAAAATCCATGAGAATATATATACATATCAGCATAAAATGGAATAAGAGTAGAGAAAGCAAGATGGAGAGGAAAAACCAAGGAAAGAAGCCCAAATCTCTTCAAAGCTCCAACTCCTAGCTCAATCTCCTCTAAGAAGCAAGCCCTAGCATAGCCAAATACTCCCAAGAACCACCCAGAACCGAAGAATGGTGGCCAAGGTCGAGTTAGGGAGCTTAAAACCTAGAATTTTCTGACTTAGTGTTGCTGTGCATTTTGCTGTCAGCGACTGCACTGCGGCTCAAAAATTTGGCGCTGCGGCCAAGTTTGTCTTTGTTTGAGTTGGGTGGCAGCCAGAATAGAGTGTGCTGCAGCTCATTTTGCCTCTAGAAAATTTTGTTCTTCTAGCTCAAATGAGGAGTTTTACCTATAATTTGGAGTCTATTTGTTCTTCTTTGATCACCATAGCGTGATTCTAAAGCACACTTGATCCTTAAATACTTCCAAAAGCTTTCCAAATGGCTTGACATAATTACTCTTAATGCTAAAATATACCTTACAAAAATGACAAACTTTATAAGTTCAAAAATAAAAGGGGTAAAAGTCAAAAGATGAACAAATACATCTAAGAGTGCATAAAACTAAAGGAAAAAGTGCTAAAATGACATGAAATTCTAGTGATTAACAATTCCACAAGAAAGAAGGTTCCTATGACAAGTTAGGGGTGTTCAACTTGTTTCGTCTCGGTTATCCTGTCCTAGTTCTGGTCAATTCGGAACCGGACGGGACAAAAAAATTTCAGCACGAAATGGGATGTCATCCTGTACATCCCGTCCCGGATTATTTTCTTAAAAAAATATTTACTAATAATTATTATTAGATTATTCGATTCACTTATTAATAATAATAATTATTATTTTTATAGTGATTTTCAGCTCTTAAGATAAAAAACTCCTTTCTTAATAAAATAATTCATAAAGCCATTATATAGTGTTTCTTTCACTTATTTTTATAGTTTTTATTTTTAAAAGCCCAATAAAAAATAAACATTATAATATACAAAAAATTATAGTGCTTTTTTTTTTTAAAAAAAAAAGAGAAACGGGACGTCTCATTCTCATCCCAGTTTTGTCAGGACCGGGACAGAATTGGAACGGGTTTGTCCTGGTCCCTTCTCATCTCGTGAACAACCTTACGACAAATTATTTGGTACGTATCTTTTCAGGACCCAGACCCCTAGCCTTGTGTACTATTGGGCGGTTTGAAACCTTACATACACGCTATACTCCATATTCTTAGTAGCTGCATCCAACAAACATGCCTAGTTGAACTTTCAAATTATTAATTATTGCTTTCATCTAATAACCAATTAATTAATTAGTTGCATGTATACTGACATTAATTAGAATTTGCCCTATCATCAATGAAAAGATAGGAAACAAACTAAGAGTAAAGTAATCAGTTCATTCCTTTTCAAAATTTAAAAGATTTTGGCATTTCTATTCATGAGACATTTTACCAAATCCAAAAATTAATAATTTTTTTAAAAAAATGGCCTTAAAATTAGAAGAGTAGTGGGGGGAAGGGAGGGAGAGGGAGAGAGAAGTATAACTATTAAAATAAAGGGAAAATTAATTTATTATTAATTAAGTACTTATAATAAGGATGAAAGGAAGGCGTAAATCTCATAAAGTTGAGATTATTATATTTGAAAATGTTTAAATTAATATACTGCCAACATTTTTTAATTTCATAGGTGGTGTGTTTACTTGATTTTTAGCACTGAATATATTGTTGTTATGAAATTTCTGTCTGTACTTGATCTCACCTCACCTCATCTCCTATATTTTGGATTGTTCGCGTTCTAGCATGTATTCATAGAATTTTTTTTCTTTAAGGAAAAAAACAAGAATGTGTTGTTTTGAGGTTGTGCGAAATGCCTCATGACTGGAAGGAGCAATGTTACTGTTGGGCCCAAGCATTGATGAAACCATACTTGAATCACGCATCAACCCAAATTCCTATTAATTAAGGCTACGTTTGGATTGCCGTTTGGAATGCTAAAAGAGCCTAGGAAATTGTGAAACCAACGTTTGCAACTGAAATGAAGAAAAATGATTGTTTGGCTAGAATATCTTCTCCAACCGACTTCTATGGCAAACGGTGAATGTTGGCAACGCTGAGGAGAGCTACTTCTGGAGCATCTGAAACTGAAGTCTACTGTTATAGGGCATTATTAATATCACCTACCAGTTTTAACCCTCCCTACATTTTCTCTCTCCCCGAATCCATTCACTAGTCACTCCCTCCGTAGAGCTTCTCCACCGTCACCGACTGCTCTCCCTCCCTCCTTCTCTCCAGTTTGCTGGCAATGGACGGCAAAACCGATGGCCGACTTTGGTTTGGTCTCGACTTCTTTTCTCTCTCGACGTCTGATTCGTGTAGAAAATGAACACCGACATTGGTTTGAGCTCGGCTTCTCTTCTCTCTCGACATCTGGTTCGTGTAGAAAACGAACAAAGGATGAAGGCATGCGAACCCAAGAGGAGCTCCGGTCTGCAAATCAGGAGGAGAACATGAAGGGACGCCTGGGCTAAAGAAATCGGGAGAGTTTACTAGAATAAGGGTTAATGCCAACTAAAATTAAAGTGATATGAGTTGTATTATTAAAATTTTACAGAGATAATAAAATAAATTCAGTAAATGCCAGTTAAAATTACAATGACGTGAGCTGTATAATTGAAGCTTTATTGGAGTAATGGGATAAATTAAGCAAATGCCAGCTAGGATTAAAATGAGATGAACTGTGTTATTAAAATTTTGCTGAGATAACATACTGGATTAAGCAAATGCCAGCTAAGATTAAAATGAAATAAGCTGTGTTATTAAAATTTTACTGAGATAATAGACTATATTAAGTAAATGTCAGCTAATATTTAAATAAGATGAGCTGTATTATTGAAATTTTACTGAGGTAATAGACTCTATTATTAAGGAAATGCCAGCTAAATTATCATAATAATTTTATATTTTTTTAAAAAAAAAAACGAATGGAAAAAAATGTAATTTTTGAAATAAGCTGTCATTCCACAATTCTTTTCATCTTTTAATTCTAATCCCTCCAAGGGAACTACATTTTTTTTTTGTTGCCAAAATCCAAGGGAACTACATTGAAAATTAACCATAAAATGTGATACTTTTCATTTCAAAAATTAATCATTCAAAAAAACAGAAGGAAAATTATATCCTTTAAAACTCTATTTTCATACAATCATATTTAATCTAAATTAATTATAGTAAATGCATTTTAGCTTAAAAATCCCAATTTAATGTATAACATATTAGATAAAAATGGGTCTATCAGAGGGTGGCGTGATAGTGCCTATCTTAACACTGAAGATCTCTTGAACAAAAAGGCGCGCGCTTGTAAGGACTTGAACCTCCAATTCCACACGAAAGATGGGTCCCAACAACGATTTGGTCGAAGAAAGTTGAAAGATTTGGTGGTGAAAAGTCGAGATAATACTCATCGAGATTAACTCCAAACGAAAATCTACGCAATATAGGTCTCTATTATTAATTTTTCCGCTTTATAAATAACAAACCTTGCCCACACATTCAAAATGTTGGGTATACTTTATGGGGAAAATTTTAATTAAGGATAACTGCAGTCAATTAATTTTAACATGCCCCCATAAAAATCTAAAACTTCAATGCAGTCTCATAGGTGTAAACTGAAATTAATTTTGGGAACAAAAGACAGTGTTGCCCTTGAAGTTTGTTGCATTTGAAACTTGAAAAAAGAATAGGGTTAATATAAATTTTGATCCCTCAAATTTGGGCCCATTTTGGTATTGATCCTTGAAATTTAAAACCCATAGTATTGGTTCCTTAAATTGTATCTGTTTCTGGCCGTTGGTCCTTGGTAGCTTTAGGCTGTCAAAATTGTCTGAGTTGGCACTAACTCTGTTAACATATGATGTGGCATCTTACTTAAGAGAATGAGGTGGACAACAGTTTGATAATGTGGTTTGCTTACATGTACATATAAACAATGCGAAAAAAAAGCGCTGACTTGAAAAGAAAACACACGAACAGAGCAATAAAAAAGACCAAGACATGAGAAAAGAAAGGGGAAAAAGGGTTAGGTCAATAGTGAAGCAGACCCACACTTGCTGGAGAACTATGATGTGTTTGTCATCGAAGGAATGTGATTTATCTACGGCAGTCGAGGGAAGAAACGACAAGTTTTGCTGGTTGAAAGGTGAGAATCTATTGTATATGTTAATACGTTCTAGTAGTAATTTGTGCAATGTGAGAAAACAAAAGTTGATTTTCACCGAGTTATACTTGTTAAAGCTATGATAGTGTTTCGGTGAGCTCTGCATGTTTATTTTTGTTAATTTTTTGTTTGATTGCTGTATATTTGAGAGGTGTCATGCATTTGGTCTTTACCCATTAAGTAGTTTGATGTTGCAGTTCTTGCATGATGTGTGTTTAAGTATGCTTTGTTCTCATTTCTTGAATGGGAAGACATTGGTATGATGATTAGATGAATTTTTATTTCATTTGGTTGTATTTTGGAGCATTAACCCATTGCTTTGAGCTTTGACTGTGTTATTATGGATCAATATGGATGGGATTTTTGCTTTGTTGACAATGTATGCTCTGCTTTACACATAATTAACTGGAATGGCATTGATTATTTATGTGTTGTGTTGCTCTAGTTCATGTGTTCTATTTTAGATTATTATTTTTCCCTACAGGTTAAATATGGATAGGGAGGAAGAGATCAGAAGTGAGAGTTGTGAAAGTAGTGGAGAGGGAGGGAGTAAAATGAACTTAGGGTCTGATTTCTCAAACCTTGAGAACAGCAAAGAGGACCAGTTCTAGAATATGTATTCGAGAACACCAAAGACCAATTCTCGAATATTTATTCGAGAAGACCAGTTCTCTAATATATATTCAAGAAACCCTTCCCTACAATTGCCAGATCTTCGTTGCCTTCATCCGATCTTAAATTCCTTTGCCGGATCTTTCTCTCAATCACCTTATCTATGGGAGTTAGATCTTTCTTGTCATCACTGACGGCCTTCCCTTCAACCCTAAGTCCCTAACCCCTTCCCTTTTTCTTTCTCAACTGCTTGTGCGTCAATTTCTTCAGGTAACTTATTTCCCTTGCACCTGTGCTACGTTTTAAAACATCAATTTATCTTTTTTTTCTTTTTTCCATATAAGATCCACGTACATGCCAACTTTCATGTACACATCATCAATATAAAGGAGTTAGTGCCAACTCAGATGATTTTAACGGCCTAAAGCTACTAGGGACCAACGACCAGAAATGGATGAAATTTGAGGGACCAATACCATGGGTTTTAAATTTCAGGGACCAATATCAAAATGGACTCAAATTTGAGGGATCAAAATTTATATTAACCCAAAAGAATATGACAGATTGCTCACTAAAGCTCTTCTTTGAAAACATCACTCCATCCTCCAGCTTTTGGGTGTGTTCCATTGGTGCCACTGCTATCATTCCCTTGAGTCCATTGCCATCATCATCGCATCCACGCATTCGGTCACTATCACTGTCGACCTCACATTCTGTTGCTGTCACTATGTTTTGCTGTAAAAAATAAAAAGAAATTTCAGTGCCATAAAAGAAAGAAGAAACAAGGAGAAGAAGGAAAAGTTTGCGTCATTTCTTTCCCACCACCATACAATGATGAAGGGAGAGTATCCACCACTATGAGTTGAGAAAATACAGTGGCTGATGATCTCCGCAATCTCTCAAAGTCACTATTACTGTTGGTGAAAGTGAGAGAAATCGCAACTCTGCCTTATGGTGTTACGTCCTCATTGTCACTGGTACTTGGTGTGTGAGGTAAAATTTTGTTTCCAAAATTTTTGTTTTCTTCATGTAAATTGTTGAGCACTAGTGGGTTGTAATGAGTGAATAATGTAGTAATGAGTATTGAAATGAATGGGTAAGTAGGCAGTGAATAAGGAAAAATCAGATGGTATGTTTAGTTTTGTAAAGAAATTGTCATCCTCTTCCTATTTTAAGTTGTTAAACAATGGGTGTTTGTGATTTTTAAAAAGTGAGTGAAAGTGGATGAAGATTAACTGTCATACATTGTTGAAGGAACTTAAGAAGGTGGGAATGAGAGGAAAATATGCTTGAGTAGCTGATATAGAAGTTAATTGTGTAGAGAAATGGTAATTTGATGTTGTCAAAATCTGTAATTGTATTGTAAATTTGTAAATTTGAGTTGTATAGGAAAATGGTAATTTGGTATTATGAAAAGTCATATTTTTGTTGTAAATATATTCACAAATTCTTGAAGTAAATGTATACTGTGTTGAATTTTTTAAAAACTGATTGAAATTGATATTTGAATGATGTGCAGCAACGAATTATATATGGTTAGCAATAGTGAAAAACAATTATTTGGCATCTTTCATATGGGAGGTGAATTTGTGAAGACCTTAGAAGGCAAAATGATATATGAAGGGGGATAAGAAGTGGAAGATTGATAAGAAAGAGATTACATATGAAGGATTGCAGAATATGGTAGCAAATGATGTGTGGCCTGAGAGTTGTCATATAAGATAAAGTACATAGTTAGTTTTGACGGGAAAAACATTGTTGGACCTCGTTGATGATGTGAGAGTTGGAAAATTAATTGACTACAATAATAGCAGCGGGCATGTTTGTGTTTGCAAGAATGAGAAAGATTTGACACAAGTGTTACAGTTAGTCAATGCAATAAAGAAGAACTATGGTAACGTATATGCATATGTGGAGGATTGCTTTTTACTCTCAGCTCAAAAAAAAAATTTATGGCAGAATTATGATTCCATTTGAGACCATGACATTCCTGGGTTGACTTCCCTTCGATGTGATGATTACTCATCCACTATCTTCCTACAACTACCATTAACTACTCATCTTCCTGGAAGGCCTAGAACTAGAAGGATTGATCACAATTCTAGTAGAAGAAAGTGTATCATTGCTCAAGATGTGGTGAAGTTGCTCACACTAGAAAGACTTGTAGGAACTCGAACCCTGCATGACTTTATTGATGAAAATAGTGTTTTTTGATTTAATATACAGCTACTTTGGTATGTATATAAACCCTAATATGTATTTTTAGATTGGTAGGAGAAGTAACTATGACAACCTATTTAGGATTTTTAGGGTGGGTTGGAATATTTCATGACGGCATTTGATGATAAGCTCTCCCAAGTACTGCATGAAATTTGCTGGCAACAATATAAATGTATGAACAAATTAGTTCGCTTGCAAATGAATGTATTTTTGTTGTTAATTTATGTATCCCTAATATAAATTTTCTAATTCCAGTTGTGAATTGTCTCTCCAAGATTGTACATTATCATGTTTAACTTTTTAGTTACATTAATTCACTTGTAAATAGACATATTTCTATTGTTAATTCACGTATCCCTATCGTAAATTTTCTAATTTTAGTTGTGATTTGTCTCTCCAGAGTTATATATTATCATGTTAAACTTTTTTAGTTACATTAATCTATTTGCAAATGAACATATTTATGTTGTTAATTCATGTATCTCTGTTTCAAATTTCCTAATTCTAGTTGTGAATTGTCTCTCGAGACTTGTATATAATCATGTTCAACTTTTTTTGTTATATTAGTCCACTTGCGAATGGATATATTTTTGTTGTTAGTTCACGTATCCCTGTTGCAAATTTTCTAATTTCAGTTGTAAATTATCTCTCATGAATTGTACATTATCATGTTCAACTTTTAGTTATATTAAAGTCCACTTGCAAATAGATGTATTTTTGCTATTAATTCACATATCCCTGTTGCAAATTTTATAATTAGAGCTGTGAATTGTCCCTCACAAACTTGTGAATATTTAACAAGCAGCCCTTTTATTATCAATTTTCGACTTATGATCCCCCATAAGTCATTTTCTCCAATAAGATCTTCACATAGTTCCCTCCCACATGGAAGTTGCAAAATAATCTCTCAGGACTGCTAGCCATATCTCATCCCTTACTACACATCATTAATGTGTCAATTTCAATCAATTATCAAAACTTAGACAGAGTATAAATTTACAACTGAAATTTGCGAATTTGCAACGTAAACACACACTCTGGACAATTTAGTTTAATATCACTAATTCATTTATAAAAGAATATTAGGTAGAATCAAGTAGAGGATATTGGAAGAAAAAGGCATTATAAGACTCAACAGGCATTTGAAAGTAAAAGTTGACAAGTTTGCAAATCTAAAAAAAGAAGACAATGCAACCCATCTTAAGTTCTAATAAGCTATTCATTTAGTTTCTTTCTTGTCCTATATTATAAAGCACTAATGATCAAGCCATATAAAACCTCACATATACACATAACAGCAATACAATGATTGTCTAGAATCAAAACCATATAGAACCTCCTTTGCACAACTCAAAAAAGAGGAAAAAAATCTAACAAAGTCTGTTTAAGTGCACAAGAACCCATACCACAGTAAATACATGGGAGGATGCCAGCTGAACCAAAATGGAGAGTAGTGGGAAGGAGAGCTTACTAGAACAAACTTGTTGAATCCCAATAGCAAGAAATAAACCATAGAGACAGCGATGGAATGTGAGGTTGACAGAGACGGCAATGGACTTGACAAAATGATAGCAACGGTGCTGATAAAGCACATCTAAAAGCTGGAGGATGGAGTGACGTTTTCAGAGAGGAGCTTTAGTGAACAATTTGTCGGATTCTTTTTTTTCAAGTATTAGATGCAACAAACTTAAGGCACAACAATGTCTTTTTGCTCCAAAAATTAATTTCATTTTATACCTATAAGACTATAGTGAAGTTTTAGATTTTTATGGGAGCATTTTGAAATAAATTAGTTACAGTGACCCTTAATTGAAATTTTCCCTGCTTTATATAGCTTGTGGGGGGTCCATATGAGATTAATCCTTTGTTCGTTTCCACCTACTTTTTTCTGTGTTTTTATGTGGGGTGAAAAGGAAAAGGTCCCACATAAAAAAAAAAATGCCTCATTTAACATGTATGCATGTGGGTGTGAGTTAGTAATAAAGTTTCAAATCAGTTAATTTTTAAAAAATTCAAGTGACTACTGTTTACAAATACGTAGTGCTTAGTGCTGGCAAAAAAATGCACCAAGTTCTTGAGTTTTCGTGCTCTTCTTTTTTCCTTTATTTAATCTCCTATTTATTTACATTTTTAATATTCTTACTGTTCTGGTCCTTGTTTCTCGCAAGTAGGATTTTTTTAATCCTAATAATTCTTAAAGGAAAGTGTTTAATCAAATCTATTTTTATTTAATTTTATATTTTTGCAGTTAATCCTTCACTTGTTTTCCCCCCCACCCCAAATTCAGAATATGGAAAACAAACGATAGGGTAACTAGATCTATCTTGTTCGCCGATGACGGTTTATACATATACATACATATATATATATATATATATGTATTGTTTACATTTTGTATGTGCTTTATCATACATTTTGTACAGAAGGAAGGATAAAGTCGGTGGGTTCTGTCATGTCCCCCCCCCCCCCAAAAGAAACTTAGCACGTAATATAAGTTTCTTTTTAAAAAGCTGGGACTGTGTCCCTCATGTCATGGGATCCGCATTCCGTCCTCATCATCAAAACGTCCACGTTTTGAATGCTAAGCATGAGGGGCCTTTTTTTTATTATAAAAAAATATATGTATTAGAATTATTTTTAGTTAAAGTTTATCTAATACTTTTAAATATTTTTTTACACATATTCAATATTTTAAAATATTTTATCATATCCTGAAATATTTTCTCATATGTATTTAGTATTCTAAAATATTTTCTGACAATGCATTTGAAAAAATATTTAAGAATCTAGTATTTTAAAGTATTTTGTGATCTCTTTGGTACCTAAAATATTTTTTCATATATGTTCATTATTTTAAAATACTTTGTGACTAGGCTTACCTAAAAACATATTTTAGGATCTAGTATTCTAAAGTCTTTTATGATTTATCTAGTATCCTGAAATATTTTTTAGTATTCTAAAATATTTTATGATACAATATCAAGAAATAGAAAATTTTTTAAAACATTAAATGCACGTGAAAAAATATTTTAAGGTACTAAATAAATCATAAAATACTTTAAAATATTGAAAACATCTAAAAAATATTTTTGAGTACTAGATAAATGTTAACCAAAAATAATTTTAATACATACTTCTTCTGATTCTTAATATAAGAGTTAGTTTAACTAATTCAAGTGTACTACAAAAATTAGCTAAATTAGTCAGTTGTAATAAATAAGTATTGTTTTCTCTAAAATGCCTCTCACTAATTAAGTGTATTAACTAAAATCAACAATTGATTAAATCTTTAACACGTACAATTATTATAACGACTATATTGAAAAAAATAAATATATATAAGAGATAAAATAGATTAGAATATTATATTTAAGACTAAATTAAATATCAAGATAATTTTTATATTAATAATTTGAGATGGTATAAATTTTTTTGTAACAAAAAAATAAAGTAAAAAAAAATAAAAATGCTCAGCACTCAAGTGCTCGGCACTCTGATGAGCACGGAATGAGAACGCCATGATGTATCCTAAAGAATTTTCCAGTGCGAAAGGAATATGGGTGTTGTATAACTATAAACTAATATATGTAATGCAAGTTCCGGGCAACGTCCAAAGTAAACAACAGGATCCTAGCTACCTAGGCCTACATCTTTTCCACAATATAATCATATTGGAAATGACACTACCATTCTTTTTTCTTTTGTTTTTTTTGCCGTGACCGGGACAGCAGGCACTACTTGAAACATATTGACTGTAAACATGTTGACTCTTTTTCTGCTTCTTTTTTCTCATTTTATTCTAATCCTTTATTTGTGATTTCTCTTTCTACCGACTTCTTTTCCCATTGACAATTTAACATGAAGAAACGCGGTGGAATACAATTATTGCCGGACACAACCACATATGCTTGAAAAGCATGCTGATATGTCCCAGTATGATTTGACTCCACATTACTGCTAAGCGACAATACTTCTTTCGCTGCTTTTTATGATCTTTAATTTTCCGAATAGATTTAGTTTAATTTTAGATCGGTTTGAAAGAATTTATAAATAGTTTATAAGTAACTTTTCATTTATCGAATACGAGATAAGTATATAAAAAAATTATCTCAGCTTACGTAAAATGTTTTTATAGGAGATTTTTTAAACCCTTTTAAACAGGTCCTTTATATGTTACACTTTTTTTTTTATTTGTCAGTTTTTTTTCTTTGGAAATATCAGAAAATTAATGCCCGTGTATGATACAGAAAAGTGGAGGTGAGCAAGATTATAATAATCTAGCCATGTCTATATAAAGGGTACCCAGCATATAGCGGGTGAGCATTATCTAAACGCGAGAGATGGCACAGAACATTGTAGGTAACAACCAAACAAATAGCCAGATGAGTGACGAACTGATGAGAGATCTCAGTGCTCTCTATCGGGCAGCACGTCATGGGGATGTGCAAGCTTTGGAGCATCTGTTGCAGCGAAACGCATCTATCCTTGACAACATTCCAGATGACGGCTGTGAAACTCCCTTACACATATCTGCACTGCTAAATCATACTTCATTCACACAGGTTCTTCTCAATCGTAATGGCGACCTCGCTACTAGAAAGGATGCTTCTGGAAGAACAGCCCTCCACTTGGCTTCTGCAGAGGATAACTTGGAGGCCGTGCAGAGACTGCTAGAATTTAATGATGAGCCATGCTTGGTTGCTGATAGAAAAGGAAGAATTCCTCTGCACTATGCAGTTATGAGGGGGAGGACAGAGGTTGTGGAAGCGTTGGTCATAGCACGGCCAGATTCTCTAGGTCGTTTTGACCCAGAAAGGAGCACTGTTTTTCACTTGTGTGTCACATACAACCGTTTCAAGACTCTGCAAGCATTGGTGAAATTGGACTATGCCACTGCTAATGTTACTGTAGGCACGCCTCGTGCTCCCATCTTTACACTCCCTGATCGTACAGGAAACACCATTCTTCATTTAGCCGTCATGTACATGCGAGATGAGGTACATAATATATACTTTATTCTTTTATCCTTTTCTTTTTCTGAATTGTGGCCACAGTTTCCTTCTTCTTTTTAGTAGCCCAAGGCTCACATGACAAGAACAGAATATGAATGTATAAACATTTTTCCAAATACACGTTGTGTGTTGTTGATTCACTTCATCTTGTTATGAAGAACCATACAGATGTGTTTTGATTTTCTTTTTTTTTTTTAGGAGTTTATTGTGAGTTAGCGGCATATCAATATGCTAACATATAACAATTGGCTAGTTCTGATATGAATATGTAAGAACATGGTTATTCATGAACACAGCAATGCATTCACCATTGGCATGCAAATGAGCCGAATACCTTGCAAACGTGTTTGTATTTAGGCTGTCAGGTATGTGCTGTCAATTCCAGAAATAGGAGAAATAAGAAACCAGGAGAACAGGGAAGGCCTTACAGCCCGCGATATGCTCACATATATTTGTCCAAAAAACTGGAAAATCGATGAAATAAAACCCATGTTGGAAAAGGACGACAATATGGAAGGAAATTGTTTGATTAAGATTTTTAAATGGATGCTATGTTGGATGAAGCATGGGCATGATATAAATTTTGTAGAAGAGATGAGGGGGAATCTGAGCGCGGCATCTATTTTCATAGCAACTGTAACCTTTCAAGCTTTAATTAACCCCCCAGGAGGCTTCATTCAACAAGGCTTATTATCCCGAGGCAATACCACAAACTCATCATCTGACGCCCTCAACTGCACGACCCTTAATGATCTTCATCAGTATTGTCCAGGACAACCAGTCTCATCCTTTCGTGACCAACAAGGATTTCGGGACTACGTGGAATACCTTACTACGTCTTTTTATGGATCAATTTGTGTCACCCTCTTGCTTGTAAGTGGAGTTCCTTTGCAGAACAGTGTAGTCGTGTGGAGTCTATCCTTGGGCATGTTGTTCACTCTCTTCTTTCTTGCACTTGCATACATCACCGCCCTCGACCTTATGACCCCAGCCCATCTTTTGATATCCAAATTGGACATCGTCACTCCCTGTGCATTTGCCTTGACTTTTGTGATGTATTTGATTCTAATGTTTCTGATTCCTTGCATCCGGGCTTTGTCATTGAAAAGTGCACAGATTATGAGAAGGTTATCAAGAATCTGAAGTTAACAAGTTGCTGCTGATTGATCTGTAGCTGCCAGTCAATGCCCGCCTGTGTCGTCGGCAAGAGAAAAAGCAATAGATCATGTGGCAGTTGCTTTTATAATTATTGTTCATACTTTTTTGTAAATAATATACTACCTTTTATCCTTAATATAAGATCTTATTTAATTTTTATTTTGATCCTAAATATAAAACTCCAGTCCATTTTGCCTTTCATATTTATGTATTTTTTTCTAAGATAGTCTTTTTAATAATAATAGTTCTAACCACTATACTTGATTAGCAATGATATTTTAGAAAAGACAATATATATTTATTACAAATAACTAACTTAACTTATTTTCTTAATCTACTCAAATTAGTCAACTAGTTCTTATATTTAGGATTAGAGGTAGTATTACATATTAATGATTATTTATCTTTCAAATGTCTACATGATTTTTCTTCAAATTTTAAACTTGGGCAAATTAGAAATATAGGTCAGTATTATTTTGAAGGGCTCGTACAGGTCTCTATTGTATTCCCGTGACCTTGTTTTTAAAGTTAGAAATATAGTTTTGATAATGAAACAAATTGGCGTAAAACTATAAGTCCGCCTATATAACTCCAAGAATAATAACAACAACAACAACTAGAAGCCACTACTACAAAATGACAAATACTTGACGGATATTTTGGATCATATTTGACAATTGAAAACCGTTAAGTATATTGGCATCATATATTTCAACCCCAGATATTTGACGGTTATTAACCGTCAAATATTGCAATAATATTTGATGGTTTTAAATGAAGAACCGTCAATTATTATTCAAACAATTGATAGTTTTTCAAAAAAACTGTAAATTATTTGTCTAAATACTTGACGGTTAATATCAAAACTGGCAATTATTGGAGAATAAAAATTGACGGTTTTAATTAGAAACCGTCAATTATAAGTAACCAATACTTGACGATTCTCAAAACCGTCAAGTATGGTTAACAATACTTGACGGTTATTTGAGAAAAACTGTCAAGTATACTCTAATAATTGATGGTTCCTTTTAGAACTGTCAAGTATTATAGGAATACTTGACGGTTTTAAGTAATAACCGTCAAGTATTATGGGAATTTTTTTAATACGCGTTTTGCTGTGCTAGCAGCCCTCCTGCAATTTTGAAATTAAACCTCAGACAAAGACTCATTCAACAGAACCATGTAAGCTAGCATTCAAACCAATTCAGCCATATACATCTTAATGAACCAAAACCAAAAATAATTTACATTATTATATGTACATGAACCAAAACCAACTGTGATATTAAAAAAACTTGTGTTTAAGGCAAGTAATATAAAAATTCTGGACAAGTACAAAAGGTGAACCAATTCCAAAATTAGACAATTGCCAAAGTTGTTCAATGCCAAAAACTAACCAACAGCAAAAAATGAACCAAAACCAAAATTAAAACAAAAGCTGTACATGCAATGTCTTAATGTACACTTCCCTATCTATTTTGTGTCCACTGACAGAATAAGGCCATCGCCAACTCTTCAACGATTTTTTCCATCTGAGCAGATGAATACACTGTGCAATATGTGTCGGCAAAGTACTGTATGCAACCACAAATTATGATATAAGTTAGATATAAATGTAAAGCTATAGTAAGTACAATTCTTAAATATATAAATTGAACTTTAACAAATGCATATTACCTGCGTAGGGATTGTGTCAGCATTGTGCATAATTATCTCCTTCATAAATTTCATCACGCAATATCCACAATGGGAGCTTTTTTTGGGCTGACGTGGACATTATAAAGAATGGAAAAAGAAATAATATTAGCCAATCATATAAATAAACCCTATCTAGTAGAATAGTAAATAATGGTAATGAATGCCTTCACTTTTTTCCACGGGAAGGTATTGTCAAATTGGCCTTTTTTTACTGGGGGCAGGGTAAGGCTTGATTTGTGCGGTATAGCCACAAAGCCCTGAGAAAACAATAAAATTGAATATTAATGATTGTCAAAAATTAGATTGAAGCAAGAAATTAAATTAAATTTAAATGATAGATATAAAATATTACTTGTTGAACAATGAAACCATAAATGGTCGATTAGTTGGATCCCCATGAAGAGAATCGAGATACCAAATCCTCAGCTTTGCGGGATTGACTACAATCAGCATCCAGTGTCCCCTAAGTATAAGAAAGACAATTAGAACAATTACAAATTATTTTGAAAATGAAAGAATTTAGGAACTATGTACGTACCCTTGACAGTAAGGCGCCAAAAACAAAGTCTGAGCCCCTATGCTGCCCTAGAAATGAAGATATCCAATAAGTCTCTGGATAAGTCTTTCTTCACATCAGGTTCGTGGCCAGCAAAAGTGTGGGGGGCTGATAATCTTGAACTTGTCATCAGGCCACTAGGGACTATAAAGTTCTTGAAAAGATATCTAAATCAACAAACAAAGATATCAATAGGATAAATGCTCAAGTACTTAAGTATTTAGTTAAGGTTTTAACAAATACCTGATATAAAAGTTACAGGCATTTGTGCTGGCCATTCCATACGTCAGAATTTCTTTCAATACTTCATTTGTGACGTAGTCTGACAAGGGTCGACCGTAGACCTCTGGCTCAAACTCTAGGGGAATCGTGAAATCCTCGCCATGTTCTAATCTGACCCCAGCTGCATATTCCTCAAGACATATTCGGAATCTTGATGATACCGCTTGAATGGGCTCAGAGGGCTGCTTATGTGGCGATGATAATGAGTGATCACCCAATAGGCTTTTCTTCCCTTAGACTGACAAACAGACTGTTAGTAATTAAAACAGAGTTTAGTTTAAATCAGCTGAATGTGTAGACCTATACATGTATACCTTTGAAGGATGTCCTAATGTAAGAAGACAGCCAGGCCAAGCGACAAAGCTACCCACTGCTTGAGCCACTGTCTCTGCATCTGGGGTGGGCATCGGAAGGGAATAATTCGCATCAATAGCAGTGTTCAACTGCACCCTCACATGATCAGCAGGGAGAGGCACATTATGAATCGTACTCTCCCCCAGTAAATTGAACATACGAGCCGTTATAACAGTGTGATGTTTAGGGCTATCCACCATACACTAAACGTTCGCTTCACCCTGATTTAACATGAGAGACAAGTTAGCTAGATATATAAATAATTGAATATAATTGTATAAACACAAGTATTATACCTCAGGTAGCAAAGGGAATGTACAGCTGTCTTTGCCACTTGGGCTGAGATTCGGAGCCGGCTGTGGTGCTTGATTCTTGATCAACTGTTCGATTAGGAGCGCTTGCACTTTAACTTGCTCCTTTAACCAGCGTGTTTCTTCCTTCAGATCCATGAACTCAGCAGACGAAGGCGTGCACGATGAAAAGGGCTTTTTTCAGTACCCGAAGTAATCCTTCTTGGTGACTCCATAACTGACGCCCCTAAGAAGACCAGGATGGTCAGGAGTCCCTAATGCCCTCCTTAATATATCCTGGTCATCTGTAGAATATGCCCCCTGCGAAACTTCTGGGACAAACTCTCCTGTGCAACAAACATTGACATAATTATTCATACTTAAGATATTTGAATAACGTGAGGATTATTTAATTTAGAATAATACTCACCATCCTGTCCACGACCTCCTTAATGTGAGGATTATCAATTTGGCCATCTTTATTTTGCCTGGCCAATACCCATAGCATCTGACGGGATACAGTGACATCTGATCCCTCCTTCTGAGTCACCTCTTCCTCGAGGCCCGCATAACCCAAGCGCCCCCTTTCGGTAGGAATATTCATTTTTCTTTACCCTTTCCTCATTTTGGGCACTTAATTCCTACAAAAACAAAGTAGATTCACAATTAAACAGTATATAGATTAAACAAAATGGACTATTTAATATCGAAAAGAGTGAGGATTATTACTTGAAATTGACTATCATGACGTGACATCACAAAAGCAGCCCAATCCTCTGGTTTGACCAAGTCCCGTATCAAGCTAGGAACCTCGGAATCGTCGGCTGTGGAAGGATCCTTCAAGTACTTGTGTGTCACAAAGTATCGAAAAGAGCGTAGTGTCCTCCTAGCCTTCCCCTCCATAAACTTCTTCCTACTCTCATCTATATCAAATGCAGACTGCAAAACATATAAAACAACACATTAGTGTCACGCAGCTTATAAGAAAACGAAATTTGAGTTGTTATAATATATTACCGATACATCTGTCCAAATAGCATTTCACACTAACGTCATCCCTCCTCCAGTGCTACACTGTAATGGGCACGGTGCTTCTGCCATTGTCCCAATATAGCTGATAAATTTATTTGACTGTACAGCTTGTCCTTTCTTATTCCACTATACGGCAAATTTCTTTCCTTCTGTTCAAGCTTTCACGACCTCTTGCATGACATGAAGGCCCCTCTGTATGCGTACTGCCTCGTCTTGCAACTGTCTCTCCTGGTCAGAGGCATCTCTCAGTTGAGATGGATTATCGGTGCTAGATCCGCTATCGTCTGCCATCTGTAATGAAATTCAATTAAACAAAATGAATCAGAATCCATTAAATGAAAATAAAGTCATTGATGACGAAATTGACTTGAACAAAATTAAAACAAATAAAAGAATCAAAGAAAATAATAAAAGAATTTACATGCATGTTTAAGAAGATCTTTTTCTTTTTCTATTCTTATGTTTTTGCATATTCTTCTTGGTTTGAATTGTTTTGATCTTCTTACGAAACACTTTCCCCCTCTTTGAAATCCATATTACGTCGTTGTGATCGTGCCTAACGTACATGAATTGATCTTCATTTAAATGAGAATCAAGTGATGTCCCTTGAAATGGATCATCTTCAACTGCATTGTCTTCATACCCTGTCTCTTCAATATTCATTTTATTAGTCAACAAAACAATAGACCATCCTTTAGTAGCCGGGTCAGGGACATAAAACACTTGTATAGCCTGAGAAGCCAAAATGAATGGCTCTTCCTTGTATCCTTCCTTATTCAAATTCAATTGTATGAACCCTAAGTCATCAATCCTCAATGCATTATTATTGTCCACCCACTTGCAACCAAATACTGGAACTCTGAATTCAATGTAATCCAACTCCCAAATATCCTCAATCACTCCAAAGTATGACATACGTGCATAGATAGGATTTTTATCTTTGGCACTCGATATATGCATGGTACTAGCTACAAGAGTTACGCCACTATTTTGCTGTTTACTCTGATCATCTTGTTATTTAGTATAGAAAGTGAACCCATTGATAAGGTAGCTTGTGAAAGAAATCACATGTTTGCTCGGTCCATCTGCCAACAACTCTAATTTCTTCGAAACAAAATTAGGATCATTATTATACTTGCCATGCACCTGCTCTCTCAACCATGCTGTAAATTGTTTATTGTGTGTTTTGGCGTACCAACTTTCAAGTTTATTGGGATTATCCCTCTTTGGCTCATCAATATGCTCATCCACATAGTCCTCAATCTCTTCGGAGTTGTGCAATACATATAGATGTGCCTGCTCCCACTATTGGTTTGAAATAGTTACAACTTTCTTTCCCATAATCCCTTCTCCATCTGTCCTTCCCTCATGATGAGACATTGGAACCCTAATATCACTTGCATTTTTTAAGTAATGGGTACAAAATTCAGTGGTCTCTTCACAAATATATCATTCTACGATACAACCCTCTGGTCGACTTCGATTTTTCACATACCCTTTCAATATTTTCATGTAACGCTCAACTGGGTACATCCATCTTAAATACACTGGGTCACACAGTTGGACTTCTCTAACTAAGTGGATGGTTAAATGGACCATGATGTCAAAAAAGGCCGGAGAAAAATACATTTCAAGTTTGCACAACGTAACTATGATTCGGGTTTGCAATCTTGGCAATTTACTGGGATTAATCACTTTGCTGCAAAGAGATTTAAAGAAGAAACATAACTTCGTGATTGTAACTTGCATCTTATCAGGTAAAATAGCCCGTATTGCTACTAGAATAAAGTTTTTCATTAAGACATGGTAGTCATGAGGTTTTGAACCTTTTAACTTCAAATCCTTCATTGAAACAAGGTTACTAATGTTAGAAGAGTAACCTTCCGGTACTTTTACTGAGGCAAGAAACTCACAAAAAATTACTTTTCTCTTTTTTAGAAAGCGTGTGAGTTGCCGGACGAAGAAATGTACGAGTTCCCTTATCCTCTGGTGCTAATTCCTCCCTTATCTCCATTTTAACCATGTCTAGCTTGGCATTTATGCCATCTTTAGTCTTCTTGAGAATATGGAGTAATGTGCCAAACAGACTTTCACATACGTTTTTCTCAATATGCATGGCATCAAGAAAATGTCTCACATTCAGGGTTATCCAATACGGCAGTATAAAGAAAATAGACCTCTTCTTCCACCCAATTGTCCCAACATGCTTCGCGAAAGGTTTTCCAAATTCACAATCTATATCTTTCACCTTTTGAAATACATCCTCCCTAATCAACGGTGTAAGTGCCTTACCTTCTTTTGAATTCCCATTGAAATATTTTTTGAATCGCTGGTAAGGATGATCACGATGCAACCATCTATGATGTCCCATATATGAATTTTTCATTCCATGCTTCAACCTTATGGAATCTGTGCTCTCTTCACAAATGGGACAACCAAGTTGCCCTTTAATGCTATACCCTGAGAGATTACCATACGCAGGAAAGTCGTTAATTGTGCTAAATAACATAGCTCTCAACTTGAATGTTTCTTCCTTATATGCATCACATACATCAACTCTATTCTCCCTCAATACTTTCAAGTCTTCAATTAATGGAGCTAGATATATATATCTATGTCATTTCCTAGTTGCTTTGGCCTAGAGATTATCATAGACATTATTGAATACTTGCGTTTCATGCATAGCCACAGAGGAAGGTTATATATAAACAAAATCATTGGTCATGTGCTATGGGTGCTGCTTTGCATCCCATACAGGTTCATCCTGTTGGTGGCTAATGCAAGGCGTAGACTTCTATCTTCTTCCTCGAATTCAGGATACTCAATACCAAACTTCTTCCATTCTGGAGAATCAGTAGAATGGTGAAGCATGCCATCTTTAACCCTTTCATCCGCATGCTATCTTAAATTTCTCACATCATCTACATTACTATACAAACATCTGAATCTTGGCATAATGGTAAAATACCATAATGCCTTCTTCGGGCTCTTCCCATTCTCTCGGTAGCGCGATGCATTACACTTAGGACACTCAGTTAGTGACTTATACTCCTTCCTAAACAAAATGCAATCGTTGGGGCAAGCATGTATCTTCTCATAACTGAGGCCGACAGAGCGCAACACTTGCTTTGCATCATACGTTTTGCTTGGAAGCTCATTTTCTTTCGATAGCATTTACTTAACAAGCAACAGCAGTTCTGTGAAGCTCATGTCGCTCCACCCATTTCTTGCTTTCAAATTATACAGTTTCAACACTGCAGACAATTTTATGAAATCAGTACAACCTTCATATAGAGGTGTCTCAGCATCACACTTCAATCTGTCAAACATTTCAGGACAATCGTCAAGTACCCGTTCAATCGCATTTGTCATCTCCTCAAGACGATCAGCTTCACATGTACTCATGTCAAGATTAGATGATCCATAGCTTTCACTATGCCCTCGACTACTATTACTTGCATCTATTGTCTCTTTGTGCTTTGTCCAACACTTGTAACTTTGATCAATTCCATTGATAATTAAGTGGCTCTCACAATCGGATGGTGAAACCCACTTCAGAAGGCAACACTTAAGACAGGGGCAAATAATCCTGTTGCGATCATCAGTGTGCTCAATCGCAAACTTAATAAAATCTTCTACCACATCCCAATATTCTTTTGATAGACGATTGGCGGACATCCATTCCTTGCCCATGGTCCCCGACTAAGATGAATCATTTGATCAGCGACTCAAAGATATTGTGAGAATTAAACAAAAATAGAAAGTCAACACATGAGGCACTATTGATCACATTTATCCCTCTTTAATTCTACTTGTTAACAACTAGTAATTTCTGTTAGCAACTAGTAATTCAACAAAACTTCACTTTCACTTCAGTTTGAAAAATATTCTACTACTACTAATGTGCTATTCCATTTGAAAAAAATTTGACAGCACAACAGCTTATAACTTAGCATTCCCCAGGCTTTATGCCTTCTATTTAACTTCAAATGAAGTATTAATTAAGCAGAAAACCAGCAGTAAGGCAATTTCAATATATAACAACATACAAATTAATTGACATTCAAAAACATAAAACATACAGCCTCAGTCAATTTCAATTACAGAAACCAAAATTGAAACATTAGCAATTTCGATAATTTAGCAAACAATTTATGGCTAAAACAAAAATTGAAAAGACCCTAAACCCAAAAACTGATCAAAATGCGAAAAAACCCATTTGGCCAAATAGAAAAGCTATAATAGAGCAAAAATAATTGCTCATCCTATCATCCTCTTTCAACTATAATCATTTCAAAGGAACCACTAAAAGAAATAAGCGGAGCGTGTGACGAAGGAGGAAGCGAAGAGGGACTAACCTGAAGCTGTAAAATTTGGAAAACAATACGCGACAATGACGATGCTGGAGGACGCCTCAATGACGAAGGAGGACACAGAGAGTGACGATGATGAAGGATGATCAATAATAACAAAGGGAAAGATTGAAAATGAGGTAGGGATGACAGTTTAGAGGGTTGCGATGTCTAGGTACAGGTTAGGAACCAGAAGAGGCGCTAGAAATTTCAAACCTGATAGAGCAAAATGAATAGAAATGAGGGTTTTAAAACATAATACTTGACGGTTTTTCATTATAACCGTCAAGTATTTTATACTTGACGGTTATAATGAAAAACCCTCAAGTATTATAAAACTTGATGGTTTAACGAGGAACCGTCAAGTTTCTTATAATAATACTTGACAGTTATAATGTAACCATTAAGTATTATGAAAGGAAACCGTCAAGTATTATCAAAGGAAACTTGACAATTCCTCTTAAAACCGTCAAGTTTTCTTCTGCCACATCATATTTGACGGTTTTGTGTTATAACCATCAAGTATTAGTGTCAAGTATTTCTCATTTTGTAGTAGTGAGCGCATCTTGATTCGCTTTAGAATTTCATTTGTGTTAACTGAAATCTGAAAATTAAAAAATAATTATTAAATAATTATTATCATTTAAGGAATATATATGTTAATATTATTTTACTTTGTGTAATGGAGCTCTTGATATGTTATAGTCTCAAAGTCCCCTCTTTCCATAAGAAAGAAGGTTCCTACAACAAGCTATTTGGTACGTATATCTTTTCAAGACCCAGACGCCAAGCCTTGTATATTATTGGCCGGTTTGAAACTATGGATACACTCTATACTCCATTTTCTTGGCAGCTGTATCTAACAAACATGCATAGTTGAACTTTCAAATTATTAATTATTGCCTTCATCTAATAACCAATTAATTATTTAGTTGCATGTATATTGACATTAACTAGAATTTGCCCTACCATCAATGAGAAGATAGGAAACAACTAAGAGTAAAGTACTCAGTTCACTCCTTTTTCGAAATTTAAAAGATTTTGGCATTTCTATTTATGAGACATTTTACCAAATCTAAAAGTGAATAATTTTTTTAAAAAATGGCCTTAAAATTAGAAGAGCAGCGGGGCAAGGTGATGGAGGGGGAGGAAGAGAGAGAGGAGTATAATTATTAAAATAGAGGAAAAATTAATTTTTTGATCTTTAACTTTTAACTCAATCTCTCAGTTATGATTTGGCACAACTCAATTTCTGAACCATTAACCCATTTATAACTTGGTCCATTTTCTTTTTATTTTTTTTTATATTAAGATCCTTGTCATCTATATCTCATCTTACATGGCACAAGTTTACTTCTTACTCAGCTCCACGCAGCACGAGATCTTGCTTCTCCATCTTCCTTGCCCGCTTTGTCATACTACCTCTAGTCCATAATATAAGACTTAGTTAATTACTTTGAGAAAATTAAAAAAATTAGTTTAGTTTGTTATTTGTAGTAAATAGATGTTTTCCCCCTAAAATATCCTGATTAATAATACCTGTTTGAGTTACTTATTGATAGTAGTTCCTTAACATATACAATTATTATAAGGATTATTTGAGGGTAAAATAGATAAATATTGAAGACATGGTAAATTAGGATATTATATTTAAGACCAAAATAAATATTAAACTAACTCTTATATTAAAGACTAGTAGTAGTTTTCTTATAATGAACTGGTGTCCCATTCCCAGATCCAAGCAAAACCCGAGAACTAAAACAGTAAGCAGCAATGCCCATGCATTGAATCCGCTTGAACCGAAGGAAATCCTGTCCATGCAAGTGAAAGTAGGAGGTGAGCTAAGAACCACTCTTGCAAGTGCCTTGGATGGTGATGTAACAACTGATGGTAAGAAAAGAATAGTAATGGCGACTATGATTCCGAAGTTTACGAGATCCATGTTAGTAAAGATGCGATATTTCGAAGAAATTAGTTTTTTTTTTTTTTTTTTTCATGAATCTCAGGGCCAGCTACCTCCATATATAGACTGATTTGCCAAAGCTTGCATTGAAGCTCGCCACGCGTCAAGCCCAGAGTCAACAACAAGCCGCTTCGGAGAATTGGAAGAAAAATTCGGGTATCCCTCTCATTTCCTTCGCACCCACAGGCTAACCCCGTGAAGTCGATTTCTTCATTTCTCTGCTTCTTGCTTTTGTAATTCCCCCTGCTCTGTTTCTTCACTGTGCTGGATTGAAAAGACGAGTCAGTACAGAGCATGCGAAGGAGATGAGGAGGAGAGATTCCATGCCACGTTGAGCTGACACTTTTGCCCCTAGTGTTGTCTTGTCCCATGTGGATGTAATAAAACGCAAATAATATCAGAGATATTAAATTTATTATCTTACGTCCCATATTCAAACAATCAAACTGTTTCATATATCAACAAATATCTGAATATTAAATATTCTCACTAATCATCATAAAGTAGGTAAAATAAAAATCTCACTGCCCACATCCTGCTACTGAATATGAAGAGTTGAAGACAATTTTTGTAACTGAAAAAAAAAATTCTAACTCATTTGGGATTAATTGATAATAATAATAACTTGTCACAAAAAAAAAAAAAGATTATGAACAGAATCCTTAATGACAAAAAAAACCTAATTAATACTCCTCTGGTCCTAATTATAAGACCCAATTGACTTATTTGAAGAGATTAAGGAAGTAAGTTAAGTTGGTTATTTATAATAAATAAGTGTTGTCATTCCTAAAATATCCTTGCTAATTAAGTATATTGGCTAAAACTATCATTATTAGAAGGATTATCTTGGAAAAAAATGCATAAATATAAAAGAAAAAATGGATTGGGTCTTATAATTAGGACCAAATAAAAAGTCAAATTGGGTCTTATAATAAGGACCGGAGGAGTAATATTTATACATTATTTTAAATTCTATATTTATAATTTCACACACACGCAGTAATGTTAATGATTGGGCTTGAATTGAATTACTTAAAACTAAGCCCAAGTCCAAATATGAACAATTTCAACCTTCAAGCTTTAAAATTCACGCTTGTACTTGAGGTGAAAAAAAATCACGAGAAAGAAGGAAAATCAGCCATGGAAACCAAATAATGGGATTGGGTGGGCTTAGTTCTGGCGTCTGAAGTATGAACGTAGCATCCAAAATTTTCCAGTATGTATATATAATATCATAACCTGCTTCATGCACAAGTCTCACAGGCTTAGACAAGGGTTAAACAAATATCCACGGTAAAGCGCTTCTTCTGCTACCAAACTTCATAAAAGGTAAAGCATACAATATCTGAAGGTTCCTCTCTTCCTTAATGTGAAAAATGGACGCGTGCTGATGGAAAAAAATAAAGGAAAAATCCTCTCTGATCCCGATTTATCTCATCTCTTATAAATTGGATCTTTCAGGTTTAATCTACTCCTCCAATCCTAAATATAAAACTTCTTTTATAGTGTAATTTATACTATAAAAAGAGTTTTATATTCAAAACCAGGGGAGTATATACTTCACTCAGGCTATAAGGCATCTCGTGTCAATTCTGAAGATCAGAGAAGTTGCAAAGCATGAAGAATAAGGTAGGTTTAACAGTTGAAGATATCATAGAACGTGGCCCAAAAGACTTATATTTAAAACCATAATTAAATTGCTTATAGAAGATACCCTATAATAGAAAAAAGAGGAAGCAAATAAGAATTCCTATTTTTCCTTCCCTTCTCTTTCTCTCTCCTTCTCTTCTCTCTCTTTCTCCTCTCCTTCTCTCTCTTGTCCTACCTTTCTCCTCCTCTCTATATCTCCCCCTTTCGTCTTCCAGTTTCACATCACAAAATTAATTTAATTAATTTGGAATGGTTTCTTCGTCAAAGTTGGAAAACGCATTGCTCCCGCCTCATCTCATCTCCTATATTTTGAATTGTTGATGACTTTCAAGTGATCATGCAAATATTAAGGGGCAAAAAATACAGAACATGGTTGTGTGAAAAGTCCAGTGACACAGGACGGAGCCAATGTTAATTTTTTGGGCCCATATGTTGATGACGGAGTCAATCATGTTTTAAAAGTAATGATATCTTCTTGACTTCTTCCATGCCATAATTTCTAAAAAATAAAAATACAAGCAGAGATGGCCTCACTTATATCTCATGACCATATTGACTGACTCAACCCATGTTTTTTTTTTTGGCTAAATCAGAGTAATAATACTAAAGCTCGAGTCTGAAAGTATACAAAACTCAACCAAAGAAACAAAACAAAGAACAAGTGCAGCAAACAAAAAGCAGAGGAAAGAGGACAATCCAAGCAACTCCAAGCCACCTGGAAAAGGATGGGCAGGGATGGGGGTTTTGCAACCCAATCAAGAGAGCAAATCCCTTCAAAACCTGTGCAAGAGACATATCCCACAGCTGAATGAGTTAATCTGGGATTCCACTTGTAGTAATAAAGCCGCCAAGCTTTGCCAAGATTAAAGATATCCAGCAGCACCTAGCAGAAAATACCTTTGAAAACAGCTAGCACTAGCGGAACACAGACAGATTCCTCCATAATTCTTGTACTTCTCATAACAAGATTAGAATAAAACATTATAATACCAGGAGGAACCCATCTCAAATCATCCTTGACTTTACCCCCTTCAATCCAAACTGAAAGTGCAAATGCAAGCTCCAGATTAAACCATATAGGAAACAAGATAGAGGATAAATGTTTCAGACTTACTTGAATCTTTGGACACGCAGGATCAATTTTCCACTCTATTTCATCTGGAAGACCAAATCTCATTAATAGCAACCATTCAATCATCTCCTCCATGTGCATTGATCTTACCAAAAGACCAGGCACCACATCTTCAATGATCCAGAACTCCTGATCTTCGACATTGATTCTGGCACCATCGATCTTGGAGGTACCCCGCGAAGATCCCCCAATCCATTCCGACTCAAGCAATCCTTGTCAGCTTTCATTCCACAGCTTCTCTTTCTTCCCACTTTTTGGCCGCTTCCTTCCGATATCACCCACCAGAGGGCTAGCCAAAGCTAGAGCCACCATCCACTAGTAGCCGACATGAAGCGTCGCCAAAAACGGCCCTCCGGAGCCGAGGAAAAGGGGAGTTCCTTGGCAGAGCTAATCTCTGCAAGGCGAGAGCTTCGCCGTGTCACCTCCATCGCCACCTCCCTACCGCGGGTGGGGGGTGTTAGTTTAACCAATTTTGAGTAGGTTTACACAGTACAAAATAAATGACTCGACCCATGTCTTAGTTATTTATATTTGTATATACAATCACTTCACTCCTTAGTTGACGAGAATTACGAAAGGCCGGAAATCAAATGTATAAATGAAGTAGGCATTATTGAACTTTCAACCTGAATTAGGTACACTGCATTATATATGAAATTACGTTCACATGGCGGCCCAAAAGAGAAGCACTGAATGCATTCATCCAAAATATAAGAGTATATACACTTGCTAACCAAGAATTTCCATATAATTTTGTTAGTGATTTCTCTTCGACGATTTAGTAAAATTTTGAATGTGATTATGAAATGGAAATTCCAAATCTCATCATTGTCCTCCATTTCTAAATATAGGAGTTAATTGAGTGGTTGACTTTAATCCTATATATATATATAATATCACAATTCACTTTATTGTCTCTGGATTTATAAATTTTTTCTTAAAATATTTATATCACTTATTCACATTGAAAGAAAGTTGGTTTCTATCAACATGTTTCAATGCAAATGACTAAACAGGGCATCTTAATTATATAAGCCAACACACTTTTTTTATAATAAATAATTACTTAAATTATTTATTTTTGTAAATTAGTTATATAACTTTTATATTACTACCTCCGGTCCTTAATATAATACCCTATTTAACTTTTATCTTGGTCCTAAATATAAGACTTCAGTCCACTTTGTCTCTCATATTTATATATTTTTTTCAAAGTAAGCCTTTTAACAATGATAGTTCTAGTCAATACACTTAATTAGCAAGGATATTTTAAGACAGACAACACCTACTTAGGAAAAATAACTAACTCTTATAATTAGGATCGGAGGTAGTATTATCTACTAGTTGTTTTTTTTTGGGTGACATCAATGTGGCCAAAAAAAAAACAGTAAAAGAAAAGGCAGCGCATGATACAGAAAAGTAGTGGAGAAGTGCGAGATTATAATAAGCCATCTCTATATAAATGTTTCTTCCTCCGGTACTAAATATAAAACCCATTTTATAATATAATTTACACTACAAAATAGATCTTATATTTAGAACTGGAAGAGTACCATATAGTGATGCATTATCTAGAGTCTAAACAAGAGATGGAACTCTTCAACGTCGGGGACCCAATGGAAGCTCTTTATGGCAGCATGACGTGGGGATGAACAAAACTTGGGCCAATTGTTACAGCAATACGCAACAATGCTCGCGGGACTTTACTATAAAATCTGTGGCTCCCCTTTTTGTAATATTCTCCCAATTTCAAAATTGAAAAAGATTGGAAAAGTTCGGGACAAAATAAAATGACAGTTTGAGAATATTCATCGTCGTTGACTTACACATGCCTATTGATGCAGTCCATCTCACATGCCTTGCAGCAGCGTACAATACTGCCATCAACATTATAATCCCAGTTCATCTTTTGCAAGAGAAATTAATTTCCAAGATGAAGAATGGAGCAATTTCTAAGGTCTGGGGTTGGATTGCTTCAGCTAATAGCAGTGCTAATCTCAGGGCGCATTTACGTTTGGCTGTGGTTGAGGTCAAGCAGTTGGGGGAGCGAAAAGGGATGGCGCAGATTTCTGTCTGTGCTTTTAAGGATTATTGTTTTTTGAGTGATTCTTCTTGTCCCACCATTAATGTTAAATTTAGTTTTTCGCTTTTATGGAATATGAATATATATATATATATATATATATATAATAGTGCTAAATCTATGTATATGTTAATCCTGCAGTGTTGTTGCATATGATAATAAAATCGCTAAAAAACGGGAGGACAACATTTTGTGTCCGGTTTTTATGTTTCAAAGCGCTCATTTTTATCTACATCTTGTGTTGTCTATCTATATATGCTCAACGCTGCTTGAGAAACTTCAATTATTGCGAATGATCACCTAGCTGTGCGTTCATTTTAGAAGAATAATTGCTGATGCTGCTGTTATTAAAACAGTAAACGTATTTTTTAGAATTGAGACTTACTAAATGGGCTTCGAAAGATTAATTTTAATCTAAAATGTTATTCTAAAAATGAGATGATTCACATACTATTTCCAGACCTTCTTATAAGCAGCTCCGTATGTCTCGTCATAATATATGTTTCTTCTTAATTAATTAAGAAAATTCTTCTAACTAAATCCTTTTTTTATTGAGGATAATATTGATATATTTTATAAGAAATAACTAATTTCACTAACTTCATTAATTTATATAAATTTATTATTAAGTGCTTATAATAAGGATGAAAGAAGGCGCAACTCTCATAAAGTTGAGATTATTATATTTGAAAATATTTAAATTAATATACTGCCAACATTTATATAAATTTATTATTAAGTGCTTATTGGTGTGTCTACTTGATTTTTAGCACTGAATATATTTTTTTAATGAAATTTCTGTCCGTGCTTGATCTCACCTAGCCTCACCTCCTGTATTTTGGATTGTTCACGTTCAAGCATATATTCATACAAAGTCTTTTTTAAAAAAAAAAAGAAAAAGAAAAAAAAGAATGCCGTTTTGAGGTCGTGCTATATGTCCAATAGAGGATGCAAATGTTACTGTTGGGCCCACGCATTGATGAACTCATACTTGAATCACGCATCAGCCCATATACCTATTAATTAAATTAAGAGAGGAAGAGGAGCTTCAGCGCCACGCATGAGAGCTCTCACAGCAGCAACTCAGTAGCCATGTAGAAGATAAAGGAAAGATGAAGAAAATGGAAGATTTGATGGGAAAAAATGTGAGAGACAATGAAGATGATAAAGAATGGTGGTGAAGAAGCCCAGGGATGGATCGAATTAATCTGAATTGAAGAAGATGAGAACCAAAATCTGATTCTAGAGTTGGGAAAAAAAAAAAAAGCACAGAGTTTCAGATTTGATCCTTCTCCACATCATTTCTCTGGCATTAATTCTGCTCCTTCAGCAACTTCAATTCTTGTACTCAGCTGTCATTCCACAATTCTTTTCATCTTTTCATCTTTTTATTCTAATCTCCTCAGGAGAACTGTAACACGCCGAATTTTCTAATTCAAGAAAAGTAGCAAAAAAAATTTATTAAAATTATTTAAAGCCTAACAAAATTTAGAAAAAATTATGGAACATTAATTGCAAGGACTTAGAAATTTTATGGAAAAGTCTATTTCCCTAAAAATGGTTTAGATAATTTTAAAGTTAATTTTTGGGAGTTACAAGGACCTATTTTCTTGAGAATTCAAAAAAAATAGTTAGATCTTTATATTTAAGCTAAAATTTTAGGATAATTATTTTATGGATCAAAGGAAAATCCAAACAAAACATTGTGGAAAAATTTCTGAATTCATTCTTTAATTTAAGAAAAAAAAATAGAGGAAGGACGAGAGTGAAAACAAGGAAAACTTAGAAGGGCAAAATGGTCCTTGCGTCACCCATATAAACTGCCATGACGCCTTCTCCCTCCTCATTTGTCATAGGCAAACTGAGAAGATATCATAGAGAGACGGAGAGAAAACGTGGGAGGCAGAGAGAAGGGCGTCGCCGGCGAAATGGTGATAGGAGGGGAGAAGTTTACATGCAATAGTGTTTTCTGACTGAGGTAAGACTGATTGTGCCTGTTTGGAAACACTTTTTTAGAGCTTATAAGTAGCTTATAAGCTCTATAAGCTCTATAAGCTCAATTGAAAAAAGTAGGGTCTGTTTGGCAACACTTATTTGCAATCGGGCTTATGTCTGAAAAGCTACAATAAGCTATAAGCTAAAATTAACAGCTTATGGCTTATAGCTTATGGCTTATGGCTTTTGAAATATGAAGAGAGAAAAAGTTAAGAAATTTATTACTTCTTTTGATTCTTATTATAAGCCTCAAATAACTAATTTGTAGATAATAAAAAATCAATTAAAATTAGTTGAAAGTAATGAATAAGTTAGAAATATATTTTTATTTTTAAATATGCTCCTAAAAATATACTTTTATTTTTTTATGTTTCACTTTATATTTAAAATATTTTTTATGACTTCTTCATATTAAATTATTTTAATTTCATTGTATTATGTGAAATTATTTTTTTAATCATGTTTTATTATTTATTAAAACTCATACCCATTTTGGCAATTTTTCAGCCAAAATTACTTTTACTCAACTATAATCCAAACAAGCTTTTTCCAATCTCATTTTTGTAAACTAGCTTGTCTGAACTCCAATCCAAACACAATTCAGCTTATCCAATTTAACTTTTACCAACTTCACTTTTCCATAAGCTACTTTTTCTATAAGCTGCTTTTCCAATCGCTGATCCAAACGGACCCTAACACTCTCCTACCCTTATTTCTTTCGTTTTCTACATCATGGATGAGATTATGATAGATTAAAATCTGGTTTGTTAAAGAAAGCTATGAACCGAAAGAAATAGTGGATGGAAGATGTAGTTGGAAGCTTCAACGAGTGAAATGTAGTGGTGCATTTGCTTGTTTCACCCCTGTTCATGGCCGCCGAAACAGAGTTTGTGCGTTCTGGTTTATGGGATATCCATTAGGTTCAATGGGGGAGAAGTTTTAAGAACCAAGTTGCTGAAATTTAGAAGGGAAGAAGGAAATTACACACACATATATGTGCCATTAGTGTGTAGTGTTGGGAATTAAATGGAAATCGTTACACACACACACACATGGTGTGAATGGCGTCAGATATACAGAAATAAGGAAGAAAGGAAACTGTTTCATTTTCTTCAAAATTTAATTGATAATTGAAACTGGAGGATTTACTTAGTTTTTATGTGGATAAGTAATGGTTTAAGAAATGGTGTTAGATCATTTTTTTTCCCTCTGCTAGCCGAGATTATAAATTAGTTTATCACTCTGATGCTAAATTTGAAATGGGTTAGCTATTGTCCTTCAATCTGAAATTTTCTGTCCAGATTCACTTTAAAGGATTGTGAATGGGATTAGAAAATACAAGAACGGTAGTAAATTGACCACGAAATTTCAGATTTTAAATATACTGCTCAGGAAAACACTCACTACAAAAAAGCATGGTTTTAGCGACGGAATTTTGAATTTAGCGACGGAATTTTTTCCGTCACTAATTCCTCTGTCGCTAATTGATTAGCGACGGATTAGCGACAGATTTTCTGTCTCTAATTACTGACGGAATTTTTTCGTCGCTAACTCGATTTTTTAAAAAATAAAATAAAATGCCACATGGCACCTCTACCAATTGCCACGTCGTCACTGAGACCACCTCCACATGTCGCTGCCACCTCACATCTACTGCCACGTGTGCGCCTACCAATTGCCACGTCATGACTGAGACCACCTCCACATGTCGCTGCCACCTCACATCTACTGCCACGTGTGCGCCACGTGTGCCTACCACCTCACCTCTGCCTGTCACGTGTGCCTGCCACGTGTGCGCCACGTGTCACCACCACATAATTCCCTTCTCAAAGTGACTTCTCCATGGCTTGAACCTAGGACCTTCTCCGTGCGCACGTGCGGCTTTACCAGTTGAGCTACAATGAACTTGTTGACTTATTACGTAAAATTAAATATATATTATATTATTTTACACAAACAATTATATATACATATATATTATTAAAAACTAAAAATATACTATATGATAATTTTAATCATAACTATTTTAATGAAAAAATATTTTTTAAATATTTTTTTACTATTTTTATAATGTTTTATTTTTTTAAAAATCTTTTTAATATAATTTTAATTTCTAACGACACTAATTTTGAATTTTACATCATAAATAATTTTTCATAAATATTTTTTAAATAACATTGATAAGATATACAATTTAATTATATATATATTATATTACATTATATTATATATGTATATGTGGTTTATATATTTGAAGAAAATCATTTACAATTAGTCAAAAAATCTTGTTATTCAAAAAATTCAAAAATAACTACTATAATAAAATCTAATAAATTATTTTACATAAAAAATTAAATGATTTAAATAGATTATGATAAACAGTATTTTCCTGCTTATATATATATCTTATGTAATTTATTTTCTTAAATTTGCGACGGAATTTGAGACGGGAACAAATTCCGTCGCTAATTTCTGACGGAATTGAGACGGAATTTCCGTCGCTAATTTTTCTGACGGATTAGAGACGGAATTAGCGACGGAATTGTCTGACAAAAAAAGATTCCATCACTAAATACGGATTAGTGATGGACAGAAATTCCGTAGCTAATCCGTCAAAAAAATTAGCGAAAATTGCCGTCGCTAATTTGTGACGGAACAAATTTCATCTCTAATTTGCGTCGGAATTTGTTTCCGTCGCTAATTCATTGTTTTTTTTGTAGTGACTAGACGGACTAAGGAAAAATTAACGTTTGAAGCTTTGAAAAGAGACAAGAATATTCACATAGATTAGATTGATGAAATTGCTTTTGACATTGATTATGCCAAGGTAATTATATATATATGGATTAGATTGTGAGGATTAATTAAGAGGGAAAGACATTCAAGTGTCTCTAAATATAATATGTAAAAATAATGACTTTGCTCTTGATGATCAACCATTTAATAAAGGTAGAGCTTAAAGAGAGTTAAGATTTAAGAGAAGTTATTTGAGTTACAAGTCATAAAAGGATCAAGTATTAACTTACCCTTATATATATATATATATATATATATATATATATGATATAGGATTTGATATTTGTTGGAGCCTGTTAAGGAGACAAACAAGAAAGGACTTTGGAGAAGGTAAATTGGAGGAAAGGTCAACAAGTAGTAACTCTTTCTCTCATATACTTATGCAATTATTCTGCATATCTGTTTGTATCATAGTGCCTATATTCCTTAATAAATATACAGTGGTTTTGATTATGGGAGATGTGTGCTCAATTATGAACAGTGGTTTCGATTATGAGAACTGTGTGCTTGATTATGAATGGGATTATGGGAGTTATGTGCTTGATTATGAATGGTGGCTTTAATTACTGGAGTTTTGTCCTCAATTATGAATTGCGGTGTTGATTACAGGAGTTGCGTGCTTGATTATGAATAGTGGTATTGCTTACGAGATCTGTGTGCTTGATTATGAATCATAGTTTTGATTACCGGAGCTGTATGCTCGATTATAAATGGTAGTTTTGATTATGGGAGCTGTATACTTGATTGTGAATGATGGTTTTGATTACCAGAGCTATGTGCTCAATTATGAATGGTGGTTTCGACTATGGAAGCTGTGTGCTCGATTATGAACAGTGGTTTTGACTACAGGAGTTGTGTGCTCAACTATGAACAATAGAAATTCACAATCTGTGTGGATATTGAAACTGCTTGTTTCCTTGAACTCGTATTTTGTATGAATACTCGAACTATGTATTCCCTTGAACTCGTATTTTGTGTGAATGCTAGAACTATATATTCCCTCAAACTTGTATTCTGTGTGAATACTGGAACTATGTGTTCTCTAAAACTCATATTATGTGTGAATACCGAAACTGTGTGTTTTCTCAAACTCTTATTCTGTGTGAATACTAGAACTGCGTGATCCATGATGAATTGTAAATGTTGTGTGAACCTTACTAGTTATGTTGATCTACTAAGTGCTTATTATATTGCTTGTTTTGCATACTTTGTGAACTTGTGTACATGTATGATAGACTGTTGTTACTACTGAGATTTTTAGAATCTCACCCCTTTCCTTCCATGACATACAGCAAAGACAAGTAGCTCGAAGGGTATGGGTGTAGTGATTGCAAGGAATTGAGAAGGTTGGAAGAAGTTATTGCTATAGTTGGTCATCGCTTTATACTTTTGCAGTTTGAACTTCTAATTTTTTATTAGCCAAATATGACTACCACTCTGTGCATATAAATATGTAGATATGAAATTTTTGGAATGTAAATTCCTTTGTAAATAAGACACTATGGCTCTCGAAGTCAACAAAATACCTTTTGCTTTAATGGCTGTGTGGTGGTAGGTTAGTAATATTATTAACTTACTATATTATTGAACCTTATATATTGGAAGTTTTAAGGGAAAATTTTTTTCCCCACAAGAGTATTATATTTCTAGGTCATAATTTGATCCAACTGACATAGAAAATTAAGTTGTTACAAGAACTATATTGAAAATTAACCATAAAATGTGATCCTTTTCATTTCAAAAATTAATCGTTCAAAAAAATAATAATAAAATAGGAAAATTATATCTTTTAAAACTCTATTTTCATACAATCATATTTAATCTAAATTAATTATATTGTAAATGCATTTTAGCCTAAAAATCATGATAATATCCCAATTTAATGTATAACATATTAGATAAAATATGGGTTTATCAGAGGGTGACGTGATAGTGTCTATCTTAACACCGAAGATCTCTTGAACGAAAGGGCGCCGCCTTGTAATGAAGGGCTTGAAGTGCGTGTTCTCTTACATTTTAATTAGGCAGCAAAGTAATCATAATTTATTTCTTTAATTTTTTTAAATCTAAAAAAGGTAATGACACAGGTACGATTGACGATGATAATTCTTACTAGGTGGGGTTGTTACGAAACAACCTGAAGTTCCACATGAAAGAGGGCTCCCACCAACGATTTGGTCGCAGAAAATTGAAAGATTTGGTGGTAAAAGAAGTTGGAATTAAATTAATAATTCCCAGAAAATGAATTATTGAGTGAAATGTCGAGAAAATACTCATTAAGTTAACTTCAAACAAATATCTACGCAATATAAGTTTCTGTTATTAGTCGACGCATTCAAAATGTTGGGTATACTTTATATAGCTTGTGGGAGGGTGCATATGAGACTAATCCTCGATTCGTTTCTACCTACTTTCTGTTGTGTTTCAATGTAGGTGTGTCAAAAGAAAAAGTCTCGCATGAAAGAAAAAAGAAAAATTGCCTAATCGAACGTGCACATGTGTGCGTGTGTGAGCTAGTAATAAAGTCTCATATCGGTTAACTTTTTAAAAAATTCAAGTGACGACTATTTATAAATAGATAGCGCCTAGTGCTAGCAAAAATTCATCAAGTTCTTTTGAGCTCTTCTTTTTCTCTTTATTTAATTCCTCATTTATTTACTTTTTATATTTTTGCTGTTCTGTTCCTTGCTTGCTTCTCACAAGCAGGGTTTCTTTAATCCTAATAATTTTTAAGGATAGTGTTTTTAGGACTCGAATAAAATTTATTTTATTTACTTTTATATTTTTGCAGTTGATCCTTCAATTGTTTTTGAATATTTAAAACAAACAACAGGGTAATTAAATCTCTCTTGTTCACCGATGATGGCCTATATATATATATATATATATATATATATAGATATATATAGTTTACATTTTGCATATGCTTTACCATGCATTTTGTAGAGAGGGAAGGATAACGTCTGGCTGGTCCTGTCATGTCCCCAGTTTTTTTTTTTTTCTTTTTTAAACTTAACCCATAAGTTGCTTTTTAAAAAGTTGAGACTGTAGTCCTTATGTCATGGTGTATCCTAAAGAATTTTCTAATGCGAAGGAATGTGGATGATGTATAACTATAAACTAATACATGTAATGCAAGTTCTGGGCAACGTCCAAAATAATTTTCTGCTAGTTGGGGTTCTTATGAAACAACCTCCGACTCCACACGAAAGATGGGTCCCAACAACGATTTGGTCGAACAAAGTTGAAAGATTTGGTAGTAAAAGAAGTTGGAATTAAGTTAATAATTCCCAAAAAATGAATTAGTAAGTTAAAAGTCGAGAAAATGCCCATCAAGATTAACTCCAAACGAAATTCTACGTAATATAGGTGTCTATTATTAATTTTTCCGGTTTATAAATAACAAACCTTGTCAACACATTCAAAATGTTGGGTATACTTTACACAGCTTGTAGGAGGTTCCATATGAGACTAATCGTTCATTAGTTTCCTCCTAGTTTCTGTTGTGTTTTCATGTGGATGTTTCAAAAGGAAAAGGTTTTACATGGGGGGGGGGGGATTGCCTCATCTAACATGTAGGGTTGTTTTGGTAAAAATCAGATCATGATCCTAAAAGTAATTTACAGTATATAAAATAAGTATGCGAGAGAAATTTTGTTTTAACTTGCGTGAAAGTACTTTGGAGGTATCCAAGCATCCTGTATGTGTATGGGTGTGAGCTAGTAATAAAGTCCCACATCCGTTAATTCTCAAGAAATTCAAGTGACTGTTACTTATAAACAGGCAGTGCCTAATACTAACAAAAAATGCACCAAGTTCTTGAGTTTTCAAGCTCTTCTTTCCCCGTACATTCAATCTTCTATTTATTTACATTTTTTTAAATATTTTTTGCCATTCTGTTCCCTGCTAGAAGCAAGGTTTCTTTAATCCTAATAATTCTTAAGAACAGTTTTTTCACGGCTCGAATCAAATTTATTTTTATTTACTCGTATATTTTTGCAGTTAATTCTTCACTTCTTCTTTTTTTCCCCAAATTCAGAATATGGAAAACAAACAATAAGGTAATTAAATCTATCTTATCACCGTTATGATCATATATATATATTGTTTGCATTTTGTATACGCTTTACCATGCGTTTTGCAGAGAGGGAAGGATAAAGTCAGGCTAGTACTGTCATGTTCCCAGTTTTCTTTTTTTCCTTTCAAAATTTAACACGTAAGTTTCTTTTTAAAAAGTTGAGACTGTGGCCCTTATGTCACGATGTGTCCTAAAGAATTTTCTAGTGCGAATGGAACAGGGACGTCGTAGAACTATAAACTAATATCCGTAATGCAAGTTCCGGGGAACTCCCGAAATACTCCTCCGATACTAAATATAAAATCTTTATACACATTAATATAAGAGTTTTATATTTAAGACCGGATGAGTAATAACTAAGGACTTGAAGCCCGTGTTCTCCTACCTTTTAATCAGGCAGCAAAGTAATCATAATTTATTTCTTTAATTTTTTAAATCTAAAAAGGTAATGACACAGGTACGATTGACGATGATAATTTTGTGCTAGTTTGGGCTGCTAAGAAACAACCTGCAATCCCACTCGAAAGATGGGTCCCAGCAACGATTTTGGTCGAAGAAAGTTGAAAGATTTGGTGGTAAAAGAGGTTGGAATTAAATTAATAATTCCCGGAAAATGAATTATTAAGTGAAAAGTCGAGATAATACTCATTGAGATTAACTCCAAACGAAAATCTATGCAAATATAGGTCTCTACTATTAATTTTTCTTTTTTATAAATAACAAGGGACACATTCAAAATGTTGGGCATATTTTGCATACTACCTCCTGTCCTTAATATAAAAACTAGTTAACTAATTTGAGTAGATTAAGAAAATTAGTTAAACTAATTATTTGTAACAAATAGGTATTGTCTTTTTTAAAATATCCTTACTAATAAATATATTAGTTAGAACTACCACTATTACAAGAACTATCTTAAAAAAATAAATAACTATGAGAGATAAAATGAATTGAGATCTTCTATTTGGAATCAAAATAAAAACTAAACAAGCTCTCATATTAAGAATACTAGGTAGTAGCTTGTAGGGAGGTGCATATGACACTAATCCTCCATTTGTTTCCACCTACTTTCTGTTGTGTTTTGATGTGGATGTGTGAAAAGGAAAAGGTCCCACATGAAAAAAAAAAAATCCCTCATCTAACATGTATATGTGTGGGTGTGAGCTAGTAATAAAGTTTCACATCAGTTAATCCCAAAAAATTCAAGTGACTGCTACTTATAAATAGATAGTATCCAGTGCTAGCAAAAAAATGTACTAAGTTCTTAAGTTTTTGAACTCTTCTTTTTCCCTGCATTTAATCTCCTATTTATTTACATTTTTATATCTTTGCTGTTCTGGTCCTTGTTTCTCATCACAAGCAAGATTTTCTGAATCCTAATAATTCTTAAGTACAGTGTTTTCATGACTCGAATCAAATTTATTTTTATTTACTTTTATATTTTTGCAATTAATTTTTGTTTTCCAATTCAGACTATGGAAAACAAACAATATAGTAATTAAACCTACCTTGTTCCAAAATGATGGTCAATCTATATATTGTTTATATTTTGCATATGCTTTTCCAAACACTTTGTGGAGAGGAAAGGATAAAGTCACGTTTGTGCTGTCATATCCCCCCCCCCCTTTTTTTTAAGAACTTAACACTTAAGTTTCTTTTCTTTTGTTTTTTGGGGTGTCATGATGTATCGTAAAGGATTTTCTTGTCCGGAAGGAATAGGGATGTTGTCTAACTATAAACTAATAAATGTAATGCAGGTTGCGGGCAAATTCCGAAATAAACAATAGGATCCTGGCTACCTAGGCCTACATCATCACCACAGTATAATCATTTTGAAAATGACACTACCCTTCCCCCCCCCCCCCTCGCGGGGGACCGGGGCACTACTTGAAGCATATTGACCCTAATGATTGAGTAATCTGCTGCAACTTATGTTAGATTTAAATTTATCAGCGGAGTATATTAAATAGTCCCGAATTCGGGACCTACGCTGTCTTTGATAAAGTGTGTCCATTATGTTAGCAGTATTGTTTTACAATCACAGAATAATGCATTAGATAATTATATATGGTTTAAATAAATTTTGTTGAAGTGGGATTCCTTGGTTTTAAGGAAAAGAATCTTAAGTCTAATGATTCAAAATTCTAGTATAATGTTAAATTCTGAATTCAAATAAAATAAACTAAAAACTCTCTAATGAGTTGCATATTAGGTTACTTTTTAAAATCTGAAACAAATAAAGACACAGGCATATTCCACACACGGAAAACGGATCCCAGCAAGGATTTGGTTGTAGAAATTTGAAAGACTTAATCCTAGAAAAAATTGGAATTAAATTAATAATTCTCAAAGAATGGATTAGCAAGTGAAAAGTCGAGATAGTTAATCCTCATAAGGACGAACTCCAAACGAAAATGTACGCAATATGTGTAGTTCTGTATTGGCCTGTGTAGATCTCTATTGTATTCCTGTGACCTTGTTTTTTAATTAGAAATATAGTTTTGACAATGAAACGAATTGGCGTAAGACTGTAAGTCTGCTTGTATCTAACTCGAAGAGTAGTAACAACGACAACAACTAGAAGGGCTTCTTAATAATTCGCTTTAGAGTTTCATTTAAGTTAACTGAAACCTGAAAATTAAAGAATAAATATTAATATCATTCAAGGGATATTTATGTCAACATCATTCTATTTTGTGTAATTAATGGAGCGCTTAATATGATATCTTCTCAAAGTCCCGTCATTCGACATAAAAGAAGGCTCCTAATCTTTTCAAGTCACAGGCCACAAGCCTTGTCCATTGACCCGTTTGAAGCGTTAGATATACTTTATACTCAATATTCTTCACATGATAAGAGAGAAATAATTGAAAAATTTGCTTTAACGTTAAATGTGAAATCTCAGTGATCTTTGTATTCCAAATTTATAATTTTCTGCCAAGTTATCTCTATTAATTATACATATTAAATTAATATTTTCATCAATAATGGAGTATTCCTATAATATTTTCTTTTATTTATTATGCACAGTAGCTGTTATTTTTTAGAAAGCATATACCTTAAATGGGGATGAGATTGAAAAATCATTAAATTTTGGGACGATTAACCAAGTTTAAAATTTTTCTTAATTTTGGTAAAGCATATTATAAGTGATATAAATAGGATCAAAAGAGTAGTTTTTAATACAAATGATCAAACAAGCTATCTTAAGAAAACCAGTTTACATTTTCTTACATACAACTAACTGGTTTTTTTTGGCCAAATATAGAGCTAACTACTATTATTTATTCCTTTAGAACGACTGGATCATTTTTTTAGGTTAATGATCTCAAAATTATTCTTCCATACCTTTATAAAGAATATTCCTATGGACCAACATGTTGGAAGGCGACGTCCCCGCCCTGGGGTCACATCTTGTGGTCTTCTCTGTTTCTTGTGCTAAAGGAATATGGTTCTCGTATAACTATAAACTAATTAATAATGTTCAATGCAAGTTCAGAGCATCTTCCGAGTTGTTTCAAACTGAGTGTTGATCATAGTCTTTTGTGAAAAGTCTAAATAAACAACAACGTACTAGCTGGCTAGCTGGTGACGGTGACATCACTACAATAAGGGCGTAATTGGAGAGATGTGGATCTCTTTCTACTTCTTTTTTCTCATTTTATTCTAATCATCCCATCACCTTCATTTGTGGTTTCTCCTTCTGCCTACTTCTTTTCCCACTGACAATTTAACATGAAGAAATGCAGTGGAATGCAATTCTTGCCAGACACAACCACGCATGCTTGAAAAGCTTGCTGATATATCCCAGTATGATTTGACACCACAATATCGCTCCTTTTCCAAATATGTTTAGTTCAATTTTATGTTATACTTTTCTTATAATTTGCTTTTTTTTTTAAACTTCAGAAAATGTCGGTGTATGATACGGAAAAGAGGAAGTGAGCAAGATTATAATAAGCTAGCCATCTCTATATAAAGGGTACCTACGCTATAGCTGGTGAGCATTATCTAAACGCGATAGATGGTACAGAACATTGTAACCAACAACCAAACGAATAGCTAAATGAGTGACGAACTGGTGAGAGATATGAGTGCCCTCTATCGGGCAGCACGTCGTGGGGATGTGCAAGCTTTGGAGCATTTGTTGCAGCAAAACGCATCCATCCTTGACAACGTTCCAGATGACGGCTGTGAAACTCCCTTGCACATATCTGCACTGCTAAATCATGCTTCATTCACACAGGTTCTTCTAAATCGTAATGGTGACCTCGCCACTAGAAAGGATTCTGCTGGAAGAACAGCCCTCCACTTGGCTTCTGGAGAGGATAACTTGGAGGCCGTGCAGATACTGCTAGAATTTAATGATGAGCCATGCTTGGTGGCAGATAGAAAAGGAAGACTTCCTCTGCACTATGCAGCTATGAGGGGGAGGACAGAGGTTGTGGAAACGTTGGTCATAGCGCGGCCAAATTCTCTAGGTTGTCTTGACCCACAAGGTAATAGTGTTTTTCACTTGTGTGTCACATACAACCATTTCAAGACTCTGCAAGCATTGGTGAAATTGGACTATGCCACTGCCAATGTCACTGTAGGCGCACCTCGTGCTCCCATCTTTGTGCTCCCTAATCATACGGGAAACACCATTCTCCATTTAGCCGTTATGTACATGCGAGATGAGGTACATAATATATACTTTATTCTTCTCTCCTTTTCTTTTTCTGAATTGTGGTCACAGGTTCCTTTTTATTTTTAGTAGCCAGAGACTTACATGACAAGAAGAAAATATTAGTGTATAAGCTCTATATTTCCAAACACGCGTTGTGTGATTGTTGATTCACTTTATCTTGTTATGAAGAAACATATAGATCTGTTTTGATTTTCTTACGTTTTTAGGAGTTTAGAACAAAATTATTTATGAACACAACGCATTCACAAATGGCATGAAATTTAATGAGCCGAATACCTTGCCAACTTGTTTGTATCCAGACTGTCAGGTATGTGCTGTCGATTCCAGAAATAAGAGAAATAAGAAACCAGCAGAACAGTGAAGGCCTTACAGCCCACGATATACTCACATATGTGTGTCCAAAAGACTGGAAAATCGATGAAATAAAAACCATGTTGGAAAATGACAGGGAAGGAAATTGTTTTATGAAGATTGTTAAATGGATGCTATGCTGGATGAAGTATGGGGACACTACTAATTTTGTAGAAGAGGTGAGGGGGAATCTGAGTGCGGCATCTATTTTCATAACAACTGTAACCTTTCAAGCTTTAATTAATCCACCAGGAGGCTTCATTCAACAAGGCTTATTATCCCAAGGCAATACCACAAATTCATCATCATCTGACGCCCTCAACTGCACCACCCTTAATGATCTTCATCAGTATTGTCCCGGACAACCAGTCTCGTCCTTTCATGACCAACAAATATTTCGGCTGTATGTGGAATGTATTACTACGTCTTTTTTTGTATCAATTTGTGTCACCCTCTTGCTTGTAAGTGGAGTTCCTTTGCAGAACAGTGTGGTCGTGTGGGTTCTATCCTTTGGCATGTTGTCCACACTCTTCTTTCTTGCACTTGCATACCTCGCCGCCCTCGACTTAATGATCCCAGAACATCTTTCGGCATCCGAACTGCGGATCTTCACTTTCGGTGCATTTGCATTGCTTTTTCTGATGTATTTCATTCTAATGTGTCTGTTTCCTTGCATCCGGCTTTTGTCATTGATAAATAAGTATCTTATGAGTATATTATCAAGAAGCTGAAGTTAAGAAGTTGCTGCTGATCGATCTGTATCTGCCAATTGATGCCCGTCTGTGTTGTCGGCAAGAGAAAAGCAATAGATCATGCAGGAGTTGCTTTTATAATTATCGCTCCGGAGAACTGGAAGAGAAATTCGGGGATCCCTCTAATTTCCTTCGCATCCACAGGCTAACCCGTGAAGTCGATTTCTTCATTCCTCAGCTCCTTGCTTTTGCAGTTCCTCCTGCTCTGTTTCTTCACTGTACTGGATTGAAAAGAGAAGTCAGTACAGAGCATGCGAAGGAGATAAGGAGGCAAGATTCCATGCCACGTGGAGCTGACACTTTTGCCCCTAGTGTTGTCCCATATGTATGTAATAAAATTTCAAGTGAAGAAGATCCTTAATTAGTATCCACTACTTCTCTATTTATCTCTTAACGAGCTGATTGTTTAATATTACCTCCGCTTCTAATTATAAGAGCCAATTGACTAATTTGAGAAAATTAATAAAAGAAGTTAAATTAGTTATTTGTAATAAATAGGTGTCTAAAATATTCTTACTAATTAAGTATACTGGCTAAAACTATAATTATTAGAAGGACTATCTTGAAAAAAATTGAGTAAATGTGAGAGACCAAATGGATTGGGGTTTTATATTTAGAACCAACATAAAAATCAAATGGGGTCTTATATTAAGAACCAGAGGTAGTAGAAACTAACACTCTTGCCCGCTAAGTTAGAATAACTCCAAGCTCCTCTGTTACACATTCATTAATGAGGGAATATTCTTGGAATATACTTGCTGACTCCCCATGAAGTATTGGGAGCTTTGGGATGAAAAGTACTGCTACAAAATTGATATACATACTCCCTCCGCCTTTTACTCACTGGTCATTATATTATGATCAAGAGTAATTTAGAAAAGTTATTACAACAATCTTTAACATTTAACTAACTAAAATTAATTTCCATGGTAGTAGGAAAGCAGTTAACATGACCTATATAAAAGATCGAAGGTGCTATGAAACAAACACCCCGCCTCTCGTTTGTTATCTTCATGCTACTCCAAAATTTGAATGGCAAATGTATCGCAAATAATATCACAGAGATATCAAATTTATTTTCTTATGTCCCATATTCAAACAATCAAACTGTTTCATACATGAACAAGTATCTAAATGTTAAATATTCTCACTTATCATCATAAAGTAGGTGAAATAAAAATCTCACTTAGCACATTCTGTTACTGAATATGAAGAGTTGAAGACAATACTTATGACTGGAAAAAAAAATATTGTAACTCATTTAGGATTAATTAATAACTTGTCATACCAAAAAAAGATTATGAACAGAATCCTTAATGACAAAAAAAGCTTAATTAACAATATTTGTACATTATTTTAAATTCTATATTTATAATTACATACACATGCAGTGATATCGATGAGCAGGCTTGAATTGAATTTCTTAATCAGGCCAAAAAAATGAATTTCTTAAAACTAAAGAGGTATTTGGGTGAAAACCAAATAATGGTTTTAAAAGAAATCTTACAATGTACAAAGTATATATAAAAAGAGTTTTATCTCGATTTACGTGAAAATATTTTTTTAGTTAACCAAACACCTCCTAGGTCCAAGTCCAAACATGAACACTTTCAACCCTCAAGCTTTAAAATTCAGGCTTATACTTGAGGTGGGGGAAAAATCAGATTATGCTATTCATTCAGTTCAACCTTAAGGGATAGGACGAGACAGACAGAAAATCAGCCACTGAAACCAAATATGATGGGACTGGGTGGGCTTAGTTCTGGTGTGTGAAGTATGAATGTAGCATGCCAGCATCCAAATTTTTCAATATAATATATACAATCTCATAGCCTGCTTCATGCACAAGTCTCACAGGATTAGACAAGGGTTAAACAAATATCCACAGTAAAACAGCTCTTCTGCTAAAACCATAATTAAATTGTTTATAGAAGGCACCCTACCATAGAAAACAGAGGAAGTAAATAAGAATTCCTATTTTTGCTCCCCTCTCTTTTTCTTTCTTCCTCCTCTCATTTTCTCCCTTTTCCTACCTTTCTCCTTCTCTCAATATCTTCCCCTTTCCCCTTCCAGTTTCACATCACAAAATTAATTTGGAATGGTTTCTTCGTCATAGTTGGAGAATGCATTGATCCCACCTTATCTCTCTTCTAACGACTTTCAAGTGTTCATACAAAGATTTAAAAAAAAAAAAAAAAACAGAACGTGGTTGTGTGAAAAGTCCAGTGACCCAGGACAGAGCCAACATTATTGTTGGGCCCATATGTTGATGATGGAGTCAATCATGTTTTAAAAGTAAGGATATCTTCTTGACTTCTTCCATGTCATAATTTCTGAAAAATAAAAATATAAACAGAGATCGTCTCACTTATTTCTCATGACCATATATTGACTAACTCATCCCATCTTTTTAGTTATTTATATTTATGTATACAATCACTTCTCTCCTTAGTTGATAAGAATTATGAAAGGTTGGAAAACAAAGTATCAATGAATTAAGTAGCACTATATTGTGAACGTTCAACTAGAATTAGGTACAATAGACTGTGAAACTAAGTTTCCTTTTGGTTGAGCCGCAACACATGTGGGCCCAAAAAAGAAGCACTAAACACATTCATCCAAAATATAAGTATATGCATTTGCTAATCAAGAAATTCCATATATATATATATATATATATATATATATATATATAAAGGATACCATATAGTGAGGTATAGTCCAACACGAGAGACGGAACTCTTCAACGTAGGGGACCCAATGGAAGTTCTAGCCGTATCCCCGCCCCCCCGGCCCCCCCCGGGGGGGGGGGGGGGAGAACAAACCCTGGGGCAATTGTACAGAAATACGCAACAATCCTCGCCGACGACCTTCCAGATGGCCGTCAAACTCCCTTACACGCATCAGCACTGCTGGGTCATCTTCCATTCACAGAGGTTCTTCTTCATCATTATACTCCCTTGTAGGAATTAGTTGAGTGGTTGTATTTAGTCCTAAACATAGAATCTCAATATTTAAGTTCCTTTCAAGTTAATCGTATTAATTGCACATATTAAGAGATCACGTGTTTTTTTTAAAAAATTTTTTGGGTAATATTAGAAAAAGCAGTGCATGGCTTCTATATAAAGGGTACCGTATAGCTAGTGAGCATCATCGAACGCAAGAGATGGAACTCAACGAGCGAATGAGTGAATTGTACCGGGCAGCATGGCCTGGGGATGAACAAGCGCTAGGGCAATTGACACAGCCAGACGCATCAATCCTTGCCAACATTCCAGATGGCCATCAAGCTCCCTTACACATATCAGCACTGCTAGGTCATGTTTCACTTGCAGGGGTTCTTCTCTATCACGTTCGCGGCCTCGCCGTTAGAGTGGATTCTTCTGGAAGAACAGCCCTCCACTTAGCTTCTGTAGCGGGTCACATGCACATCGTGAGGGAACTGCTTCAAGTTAACAATCACCCATGCTTGGATTGTGACAGAGAGGGAAGACTTCCTCTGCACTATGCAGCTGTGAGAGGAAGAACTGAGGTTGTGCAAGAGCTGATCATGGGAAGGCCAGGTTCCCTAATTCATGCAGATGGCAGAGAAGAAAGCACTGTGTTTCACTTGTGTCTCACATGCAACCATTTAGAGACTCTCGAAGCTCTGGTGAAATTGGACTATGCCACTGCCAATATTACTGCGGGCCAGCCTCCTACTCCTATCTTTACGCGTCCTCATAAGGCTGGCAACACCCTTCTTCATTTAGCTATGTTGAAGCGAGTTGAGGTATGATATTCTTTTGCTATCCTTTTCCCCAGTTGTGATAGCAGTTATGCATGTATATTCCATTTTACACATGCACTATGATTAATGGTCAAAGGTAAGTATTAATTAGTTGTTCTTATAACTTATTTATATATGAACAAAGTACGGAAATCATATATAATTGATCTGAACATTTTACCATCATGTTCATCATTTAGGTGGTGTGCTATCTGCTGTCAATTCCAGAAATAAGAGAAATAGAAAACTTCACGAACAAATTGGGGTTTACAGCCCAGGATATCGTGGAACGAAGTCCAAAAGACTTCAAAATGGGTGAAATACAACAAATATTGACGAAGGCCGAAAAGGAAGGACTTGAAACTGGTGTGGTCCCTCCTCAGAGTGATGGCTGTTTTATTAAGATCCTTAAGTGCATATATACAATTCTTATAGATTGGTTGAAGCACGGGGATACATGGGTCGAAGAGACGAGGGGGCAGCTGAGTACGGTGTCCACCTTTATAGCAACTATGACCTTTCAAGGTTTGATCAATCCGCCTGGTAGCTTTATTCAACAAGGCTTATCACCATCTAAAGACAATATCACCTCATCAAATCAAGTCCACAATGGTACTTCACCTGATGATGACCCCTTCAGCTGCATCACCATCCCTCCTGATAATTACACGTATTTTCCTGGACAGGCTTTGGCTTCATCCTCTCAACTCCATAGTGAGTTTGTGCGCTATTCATTTTACGTTACGATCTCTTTTTTCTCATCACTTGGTGTCACCCTCTTGCTTGTGAGTGGAATATTTCCTATGAAGAATAGGGCTGTGATATGGATGCTATCAATGGGCGTGTGTGTGACTCTCACATCCGTTGCAGCAGCATACGATACGTCCATCAATATTATACTCCCAGGTCATCTTTTGCGGGAGAAATTAATTTCCAACGTGAAGTATGCAGCATTGTATAAGGTCTGGGGGGAATTGCTTACCCTAATAGTAGTGCTAATCTCAATGCGCTTTGACCTTTGGGTGGGGTTGAAGTCGAGCAGATGGGGAAGAGAAAATGGATATTTCAGATTTCTATCTGTGCTTTTAACTATTATTGCTTGTTTAGTGCTTCTTGTTGCCCCACCATTAATATTAAATTTAGTTTTTCGCTTTTTTGAATTATGAATATATTAGGGCTAAATCTATGTATATTAATCCTACCGTGTTGTTGCATTGGGTAATGAAATTGCTATAGCACATGAAGAACATCATTCTGTGTTCAGTTTTCATATTTCAAGAGCGCGCATTTCTATCTATTTTTAGTGTCTATCTATGTTCAACGCTAGCTTGAGAAACTTTGCTTATTGTGAATGATCATTTAGCTATATGTTTTTGAATTACTGCTGCTGTGTACTGTTAAAAAAAATAAAGGCAAATTTCAGAAATAACATTTGAGTTTCAAATGTTGTATTTTAATGACTGCTATGTTTTAAAAAGTTGCGCTAAAAATAAGTTGATTCAGATGGGTTCTATATGTCACTCCCAAAAATAATTTGTTATATTAAAGATAAAAAGTTATCTAATTATTCTGTTCCCAATCCATTTCTTTCCTTTATCGTTCCCTAATAATTTTTATATCGCATCATAGGCTCTTCTCAATATCATGCCCAATTTACGCAAGAGTGGTGGAAGAGTACATTAGCAAGCAATGTACATTAATTAAGAACTTGTCACCCCAAAAAGAAGATTAATTAATAACAGAATCCCGAATGAAAAAATCTCTGATTAACCATCCCACTTCTGTTGTGTACTTCCTATATATACATAAGGAGTTTTCTTAATTATCTAAGTACCTCTACTTTAAAATATAAGTCTCAAATCTTTGAAAGGATAGGATTTTTTTTATAAGCATTATTTTAGATTTGTTAAATCATTTAATGCATTTTTTTTTCGTTTTTATCCTTAATTAATTATATGTGTCCCTAATATCATTTTTTCTACTCATTCCCTTTCATATCCTTTTTCATTCATTCTCTCTCCCACTTACCCTCCCATAAGGGTGTTTTAAAAAATAATTTACATTTTTCACATATTTATTATGTTTAACCAAATTTAACTAACTTTTTAAATTGCGTTAGTTAATTATTTGATGCTTATATTTTGTGTTGAAGGGAGTACCACCTAGTGGTCCTTAATAAAAGAATTAGTTGAGAATTGGATTTAGTTTTAAATATAAAATATCAATTTATTTTGCCTCCCAAATTGATAATATTTTTTTTAAAACACCCCTATTAATTATAGAGTTCCCATTAAGGAGTAGTTCCAGTAATGCATGATGTGATTATAGAGAGTGATTTAAGGAAATTAAGACACATTTGTGACATGTAATTAACTTAACTAATTTTTCTTAAATATTTTTAAATTGATTTCCTAACTCTTATATGTTAAGGATAGGAGGTAGTAATATACATATACACGCACGTTTACATATATTAATGTTAATCACATTGCGCTTGTTTAGTTTTATTTGGTTTCGGAAGAAGTGTGTTGGGACAATCAAAGATGTCAACATTTGGAAGAAGCTAAAATGGACGCTGTTGCTTTATATGATATGTTATATTAGCGCTTCGTTTCTATATATTCCTCTAGCATGTTCGTTGCCTGTGTAAATAAAATTGCTAGTTAAATATGATTGTTAATGTCCTTAATTATAAAAGTCTTTATATGCTACCATGTGACTAAACATTTATATCTCTGCTTATTCATAAAGAGCACACCTTGCTAAAACATGGGTTCTTAGAGGTTTTGAGGGTATTTGTTTTGACATATTTACTTCATCATTGTACAAACAATTTTTGCATAACGATCCTTCTTAATTAAATTGCTTTATACATCCTCTAACATTTCCCCTCCTTCAGTCCTCCTCGTGCCAAAAGAAGTTTAGATCGCCACGTACGTGGTTCAACTCATTTTTGGGCTCAAGTGCAATCCTTGAATACAATAGTATTAATTACGTAGATTGCTGGCAAGGCAAAAAAAAAAAAAAGTGGATTGTTCTGTGTATTCTTTCAGTTATGTTTTTTTTTTCCAATTACGTAGATGGTTGATGAATAGCATAAATTTTATGAATAATATATTATACATTTAATGATTTCTATTTTTCACTTTTTTAAATAAAATTCTTAAAATTTTAAAATTGGGACAAAATCTTTGTATCATTAATAAGAATGTTTTTTTGATAATGAAAACATGACATATTAGATGATCTAAATATTAAGAATCATACACTTAAGTCAAGATTAAAAGCATGATTTACGAAAATGTAATACAATAAAAAAAATTAAATACGAATTAGATGAACATCTGCTTAAATTTAAAAACCAAAAAGGATATCATTAGGCATGTGTTTCATTCTCACATTCCTTGCATATGGATACACTGTTGCTATCAATATTATTATCCCTGTTCATTTTTTTCTTTTGTGTATTAATAATAGTGCACGAAGTCATTTTATGTCCAGTTTTCACGTTTCAAGAGCGCCCTTTTTAATCTATTTCTAGTGTCTATCTATGTTCATTTGAGACAATAATTAATTATGCTGATGATGCTGAAAAAATGAGTTTATCCAGATAGATCTAATGCATCACTCCTAGTTGTTGCAATTGAGGGTTTTAGTTTTCCGCAAATGTATGCCAGTACATAATTAAATCCCTAATAAATATTTAAAAGCTTTGGGATCTTAGAACATTATTATCTTCACCAAAGGTTCCACTTCCATGCCAATCGATGGAGGCCAACATACTCGACCTTTGGAGCAGACATGTTCACATCCCAGTCCTTACGGGGAGCACGCAGTGTAAATTGAAATAAATGAAAATATAGACATGAAAAATAATACTTTTTGCCAATAAAAATACTCCTCCTGTCCTTAATATAGAACTCAATTCTTGAGTTGGTTTTGGTCCTAAATATAAAACCCATTTCTTATATTTATTAATTTTCTCTAAATTATTCCTATGGATACTCTCTCAACCATAATCAAGTAAAAGAGGGAGAGGGGATATTAAAAAAGATGATTCTAGTGTTTTAGGAAAAATGTGTCACTTTTCTTATAATTAACTAACTTACCTAACTTTCTTAATCTAATCAAATTAGTTAAATTGATCTTATTATTAAGGACCGGAGGAGTAATTTTTATTTCACTTAAAAATAATAAGATATTTTTATACTTCCTCCCGTGCTTATTATAAGCCCTCCCATCGACATACTTCACAATTAATATAACATGCATGCTTTGTTTAAAGTATTAAAATTTTTTCACCCACTATCCCGGACTAATTATAAAATTTCTAACTAATTAATCAAATTCCTTCGATTAATAACTTCTATTGTGGGTAATTTAAATAACTAATTTCATTAAATTGTCATTGGGTGTTAATTTGTACTAAGGACTGGAGAAAGTATTGAAGATAGAGATATATATACATATTCTCTCTCTCTCTCTCTCTCTCTCTCTCTAAGGATTGCGTTCCCAATCCATTCCTTTAATTTTTTGTCCCCTAACAATTTTATCTCGTTATATATAGGCACTTGTTATCAGTAGCCAAGTCCATGGCCACTTGGTGCCAGACTGGTGGAAGAGAATAGTAGCAAGCAATCTAGATCAATTAAGAACACCATCCCCAATGAAAATTCCTAATTAACAATCCCACTTCTGTTGTACTTTCTCTGCATTAGGAGTTTGCTAAATAATATATTATTTTGCTATGTATATATGATCTATTTGTGTTGTTGAGCTTTGATTATGACAACTATATATAACCTTTCAAGCTTTGATATTAATCGACCCGGCCGGTAGCTTTATTCAACAAGGCTTATCTCCTAAAATTGAAGTCCCCAGTGCCACTTCATCTTATTATGACCCCTTTGTTATGATCCGAAGAGAAATGGGCAGTGAAAGTGACCCAATGGGGAGCCCAAGCCAGGAGCACGTGATGGGCAAGTTAAGGAAGATCCAGAGAACACGGCATGAAAGGCACAGGGAGAAGGCAAAGATGAATATAGACGAGGTCATAGAGGAGGGGGAGTTGGTTGTTATGAACTCTCTCTCTGTAATATTCCCTCGTTCTTCCTGTGATTCTGTAATTCCCTCTCTAGCAATCCTTTGTGACTGAGATTACTATTTCTGCCATTCTCTTGTATTCCACTGTAATCGAGCTTGCTTTTCATATACATACATACATACATACATACATACATATATCCTTTCCTGAGTTAGATTTTCATATACGACTGTTACAATGGTGCTTTCGTTGAGAGAACCTACCCCAATGGCAGATGATTTTAATCATGCAGGACTTGATGAGCTTGAAGACTCGATCAAACAATTTTCTGCTCAGATGCAACAAGATTTTAATGGCCGTTTAGACCGCTTAGAAGCTTCTTTTTGCACTCTTATACAACAGATGGAAACGATGGCAGGAGCTATGGATGGCTTATCTCCATTTCCCAGGCTGACGAGCTCCGCCGACCACTCATGGACAACGACCTCAGCGAAGGACATCGACCAAGAGACTCAAGGGCGTTCGGTATTTGCGATAGAAACAATCAAGGCCAAGGAACTTCATAGGTCGCATCTTCTCCATGAGGATTTTGTTCCACATTTAATATCAACCCCAACCAAGATGGTGGATACTGAAGACGAGGATGAAATGCTTAAGGATGAGATAGCAAAAGGTGATGATGCTGATGACCCAAACAAAGACGAGGTCAATCTAACCCTTACAATGGATGAGGTAGCAATGGGTTATTCATGTTCTAACGTGATTTAAATGTCAGAGGACGAGCTTCTTTTTGGTGGGTTGTTGAGCCACTCTTATTCATCATCATTGGCGCAACTCAGGGCTTGGCTTTCATATAAGCTTTTCCTTGATAAGGCTGACGATGTGCGTTCAGACTTTGTGATAGAGGTACCATCATTGCCACACTCTTCCTTCATGCTTGGTTTTGTTCTGTTTTACCGTTCTAGAACTGTCGTTCCAAGCTGGCAGTTGATGGTCCACAATGGAGACACAGTTCATGTGTCGCTTAAGATGCACCCCATGTGTTTGTCCACCTGTCGCATTAAGATTCCTATCCCATTTGCTGGTTTTCTGCCAATGTTTCCATTCTTCATTTCCGTGTTTGACCCAGATATGGTAAAGGGTGTTTGCATTTTATTAATGATTTCTATCATTGCTTAGCTAGTATAGTTGCTACGATTGCAGCTACCATGCAACACTTTTCTGGTTTTCTTAACATATATAATCCATTAAATCCTAGACTTGACTTCGGTGAATTTTGTGCATCAAGTGCACATCTATTTGAAGCTCTTCAGCTATGTAAATCCTATAAATATGGACCGTATGCAAGGTTCGAGAAGGCTAAATATGTTAAACCTAACCTATTTTATAGATGTTGCTCCGTTTGATATTGGTGGTGTGGCTTTGGGGAGGAAGCACTCCATTATAAAACCTTCTGTAGCCACTGCGGTTACTGTTATTACCCACCTTTTAAATGACACTATAGCTCAACTGAATTTGAATAGAAATCATAACTTGATTCTTGGGTCTTTTGCTATACTCTGTTGTAAAGCCACTTGCATATATCATGCTAATGGTGGAAAAGGAGAAGATGCCTGGGGTTTCACAGTGGACTTGCTTGCCGCTGTTTCTAACAGATTGAGGGCATGGGAAATGCTAAAGAAGAAAGTTCTTGTTATTGATCTTGTATCATCTGAGGTCAAGCTGCTGTCCGTATGTGGATTTGCACAAAATATTTTACTTATGGAGCATGAATTTTATAAAAACTTGGCAGCCAAAATAATGAATTCACTGTCCGAGAAAAGTTCTCATGGTGTGGAATTAGTTTGAGTGAATTACTTATTGAGCAGCTCCAGTTTTTCATTGGTTGGTTTCTCCAATTGATATGTGACCCTGGATCCGCTATTACTAGCTCGAACTATATTTGCCACAATTATAAGGATCACAAAGTTCATATGCATTTGAACCTGATACAAATGACCAAGATTCTAGATCTTTTTGACTGGGTCTTACGAGCAAGGATCGATTACAGCTTGACACTTTCTAGCTTCAACTACGGTGCCCTTTATTTCAATGGTGGTTCTTGTTATAGGGAAAAGGGTATTGTTGTTCTCTTTGCACTTGTTGGCTCACTTCATTTGAGCATTTCAATTTTGGGAATGAACCAACTGTCATGGAATCAATCTCCCATTACTTTTTCTTCATTGATATTGGTGTTTGATCCTGGAAATGCTCTAAGAGCTTGGTATTTAAATGTAGACCCTGTGATTGATGTAATTGCCTTGGACACCATCATCGCCAAGACACTTTGGTTTGGTTTCTTCTCAAGTTTTCACGTCGATACTGTATCTCCAACATATTTGATTAAATGGCTATATGCTATCCTTTTGGAACATTTTGCATCCGAAGGTTTTAAAGGGGGGCCTAAAATATTCAATCACTTGAATGAATGTATGCCCTTGCCATTATTATCTGGCCATGAAGATCCTATCGGGCAACTAGCGGCAATTGAACCATCATGCTTCATACACCATCTGGGCAATGGCTGCAACAGTGCTTAATTTGATGGGATGGTTATCCACATGCCACTTGGGAAGATGATCAGGTACTCATGATATTGTACCCTCACCTAGACCTTGAGGACAAGGTCCATTCTTGGGGGGGGGGGGGAGTAAAGTTATGATCCTAAGAGAAATGGGCCATGAAAGTGACCCAATGGGGAGCCCAAGCCAGGAGCACGTGATGGGGATCCAGAGAACACGGCATGAAAGGCACAAGGAGAAGGCAAAGATAAATATCGACGAGGTCATAGACGAGGGGGAGTTGGTTGTTAGGAACTCTCTCTCTGTAATATTCCCTCGTTCTTCCTGTGATTCTGTAATTCCCTCTCTGGCAGTCCTTTGTGACTGAGATTGCTATTTCTGTCATTCTCTTTCGTATTGCACTGTAATCCAGCTTGCTTTTCATATATGTGTGTGTGTGTGTATCTTTTGCTGTGTTAGATTTTCATATACGACTGTTGCACCCTTCAACTGCATCATCCTTGATAATCACTTGCCAGCATTGTGATGGACAAGCATTGGCATCATCCTTAAAGCTCCGTAATGATTTTTAGAAGTATTTATATATCTTTTGAAGGAGACAGAAGGGATTAATTTCGACCATGAAGGATATAGTGTTTGACATGATCTGGGTTAGATTATTGCTTGGGTTAATATAATAGCGCTAATCACACTGAACTTTAATGTTCCATTTGGTTGAGTTGATTAAGAAGTCAACGAGTTGGGGCAGAGAAAACGGACGTCGCAGATTTTTTCTATCTCTGCTTTTTACGATTATTGTTATTTTTGTTATGTTGGTGACGCATACTTTGTTGGATCCATATTAATAAAATCTGTTTTTGGTTGGAAAAAAATATCCATCCTTATAATTGAGCGAAATATCTATTGCTTTTGAAATCTTTGAAAATAAAAAGAAAATATTTGGGTAATCACTTTTTTGTTATATTAGTGCCACGCGTTATTTCTATATATTCCTCTACTGTTGTTGCATGTGTAAATAAACGAAATGGCCAGAAGCTGTAATCAAGGAGATTCTAGAAAATCTGCCATTCATAAGGTTGGCATTTTATTGTCATCATAATAGACCTGTTCAGCAGCGTAGCCTTTCTGCAGTTCATTATTTTATCAAAAGAGAAGAAGAGGATTAGAAAGGTTTTCTGCTATGGCATCCTATGCTTGAGAGGTTCTCCAGTTCATAAATTTTCTTGTTTGCGCTCTAAGGCTGCTCATGACTCCTTCTGTGCTCTTTGCTTCCGTATGATGACTTATTGGATTCTATCATATATACCAATTTTAAATCACAGGAAACCTCTTCTTATCATTTGCACAAAGAAAAAGTTCATCAATCTATGCTCTTTCTATACAGGATCTACTTCACTCTTGCACAAGACGTTTTGTTGATACTCGAATCCTTTCAAAATTATGATAGTTGTTCTTTTATTTGTGATTTTGTTAGGAATTTTTTCTGTTTTCCTTTGCTAGTTATTCTGATGTAGTCCTGTAAAGTGTACTTTTTATTAATTATATATATCTTCGTTTTATCAAAAAAGAAAAACGAAATGGCATCAACACTGTCTACTGTATTATATTTTACCTATGTAGCATGACCTTTGAGAAATGAATTATATTATATATGATTGATGAATGATGAATAGCACAACTTTATGAATTATATATTATACACTGACGATTTTTTAAAAAAAAATTGACGTAAATTTTCTTAGAATTCTAAACTTGCTACTCTAGTTTTGGATCATTAATTAGAATGTTTGGATAATGAAAATATAATACTCCCTCCAGTCTTTATGGAAGCTATGCATGAACGTAATGCTTATAACTTCCCTCCAAACCTTAAACTATAAAATAGGTCTTATATTTAAAATCGGAGGTGTACATTATTGCATAACCTGAACATAATTAAAAATCAATGTGAAAATGCAGTTCAAATAATATATTATTAAAAATAAATAGATATAATGGTTACAGTTCGAATTGAATAGTTGAAATATATTATTTTTGATGCTCGAATTTTCTTACACAAAATTGAGCCAAAAGAACAAGCATGTATAATTTTTTCACTAGTTGCCAGAATTCCTGAAAGTATGAGCAATTTATATCTTCTTGTGTCTCATGAATTTTGTTTCAGTCAACCACGTCTTGATTATTTAGACAATCACTAATTCAATTGATAAGAAAATAGAGGTTAGAATGAAGAGAAGCATTTACACATACCCTTGAAATTTCAAATTATTATTGCCTTCATCTAACGAATTAATAAGATGCATGTGTCGACATTAATTACAAACTGCCTGTCACTGTAAAGACAGGAGAAACGAAGAGTAGGAAATACTCAATTTATTTCTCTTTTATAAGATAAAATATAAAAAATTTTGCATTCCTATTACAAAATTTAAGTAATTAATTTTTGGCTAAAAATATATAATTTGTCCTCTAAATTTGCATTTAGCTTTAATTTAGTCCCTTACAATTATAAAGCACAATTTTGGTCTTTTAATTTTAAAATCATTAGTTTCATTTAACAAAAGCTGTGAATGACCTACAGAGTAGTCTTTTTACTTGGTGAGCAAAAGTTTTAATAATTAATAAGTGTAGTCAAAATCTGTACAAAGTAAAAGTTGTAAATGGCCTAAAAAGTAGCCTTTTTATTTGCTAAACAGAAGTTGTTAATAGGAATAAAATGTAGTCTAATATCTATATAAAAGGTATAAATCACCTCTAATAAAAATTAAATAAGTAACAATATATTACCTCCTTCGACTTCTAAATATAAGATCCTGTTTGTAGTGTAAATTAAACTACAAATGAGATTTTATATTTAAGACTGGAGGTTATTTATTATTTTGCACCAATTTGATGACAAAACATTTGTGGCTCAATGTGATCACTCTAAATTTTAAGATGGTTAGGCTGTGGAGAGATTAGATCCCACATTGACCAATATGAAAAAAAGCCCTCCTGCCAGCGGCCAGCTCACCGCGTCTCTCACACTCACCGGCATATAATCATTTTTCACGGAACATTAAATTACAAATAGAAAACCAAGGAATACAACCAAAATAATATACGCACGTTGTTCAAAAAATATTGTTTAAAATAAATAAGTAAAAACGGTTGCAATTTGATGCTCTTTAATTAATTACATACATGAAGAATTTTCTGACTTGAAATTTGAATTGAACAATTGTATCTGACTTTGTTTTCCCATTATTTGCCAGAATTTCTAAAAGTATGAACAGCGTTCTCATGACTTTTGTTTCAGTTAATTACGTCTTAGTTATTTAGATAATCACTTGTTCAGATTGATGAGAACAGAGAGGCTAGAAGGACAAGAAGCATTTACTACCATCATCTAACAAAACAATGAAACATATATGGTTGAACTTTCAACTTATTACTTCCTTCATCCAACGAATTAATTGGAAACTGACAATCATTGAATAGCTGGGGAGGAACGTGTAGGAATTACTCAATTTTTGGTGGGATTCAATTTTTTGGCAATTCACACTGTACTGCAGACTTGCATAGGCTCATACCGACTCATTGGAAACTTATCATCTAATTACTACTCTGATGGATGGATAGGCATCACTCACTATCTTAGGCTCGGCTGATGAGGGACGACTTAGTTTAAATCTGATTTTGTAACCTCAACTTAATCTTGCCTTTGTAATTAAAAAAGAAGTACTCAATTTATTGCTTTTCACATAAAATTTAAAATATTTTGGCAGCTCATGAAATGAAGAGGACTGACTGCAAAGGGAGAGAATAATAATTCCCATATTTGAATGTTATGTGTCTCACATTGGGGAAGTGGAGTTTATAAGTTTAAGGAATTCTTTCTTCTAATATGCTAGCCTTTGGGGATTGAACTTTCTTTTTGAGTTTATGCTCATCACATTGAACCTTAAACGTAAAATGAATGTCTCACTCTAATGAATCAATTTGTTTGATATGAAAATAATTTGAAACGTTTCTTCGTGAAAGTTAATGCCTCTTTGATTCCATCTCATCTCATCTCATCTCCTCCTATATGTGTATTTTGGAACTTTTTTTTTCCCCTCCTTATAAGAGTATTTTGGATCGTTTACGTTCATATATTACCTCCGATCCCTGTCCTATTCGAACTCGATCGCGCCTTGCTAGATAAGGTAGCAACCTCTCCTGGAAGCCACGAGTCTACGAGGCGGATTGTTTACCTTCAAGTATTCATACGAAGTTCCCTTTTTTCTTCAAAAAGAAGACGAATGTAGTTTTTCTTAGACACAAATATTCTCTTATTGAAGATCATCCACTTTAAAATACTATTAAATACTAAATGTGGATACTTCTAACAGAAATTTGAACCTAATGGTTTCTGCAGCTTGCGACTTCCCCTTCTGCTTTCTTCTTTTTCTGTTCGCTGTCTCACAACCCGCTTTTTTTAATCGTCGCCTAACGTTTGCAACCTCCCAACTTAGTTTAGGGTTAGCTAAAAAGGTGTTTGGTAATAGATGTCGGTTAAATGGAGAGGAATTGTGACCCCTGCCGAATGAAAATTCCATGAAATTTTAGTTCTGCTAGAAAAACTCTCTCTCTCTCTCTCTCTCTAATATAAAGTGATTTAACTTGCCTAAATTTTTAATTAACACATGAAAAATAATTCAATCAAATCTTTTAACATTAAGCCAAATAATCATAAGTGTCCTAAAGCTTACGAAGTAAACCATGTAAACACAAATAAAATAAGAATTCATTAGTCCGTCAACAGTAAAATTAATCCACAACGTTTGCCGCCCAGTGCCAAACAACAAAACACATTAATTGAAAAATAAATCATATACGAAACACATATGTTCGCTCTCATTCCTTGGTCGTTTGCATAGAGATCTTCTTGATTATCCTGACGTATTTCTTCACAAACAATCCAGCTCAGGCCATGCGAAGTAAAGCATGTTGGAATGTTTTTAAAGTGAAGAGATGTGTTTTTTAAAAGGTCATGTTTTTATAAATTAAGAAATTTATATAAAAGGCTGTGCCAAGAGTTACAACATGGTAAAATGTTGTGTTATTTTAAGAAATTTCTACATATAAGGGGGACGTTAGTCTTCATGAAGTAACATATATTGTGACTTTTTTTAAAAAAAAAAATGCTAACGAAAGATCAAAATAGGTAGGGGCGAAATAAATTAAAAGAAAGTGTTGTTTACACCTTCAAGATGTAGTGCATAACTTTTTTCCTCATCTCTCGGTCTTCTACTTTTCAAAGAACCATAACCACCATCAAAACATTTGATGATGTAATCAATTCTTGAGATAAACCTTGGTGAATTAAGCCACCACGGGGGTTTATTAAAACTTGAAATGTAATATTTGATTAACATTTGATCACCAGACTCATATTCCCTCTCATGTCTTCTACTCAATCATCCTTATATTTAAACCAATTTCCCATTTCATTTTCAGATGTTTGTGAAATACTGTCATTTCTCTTCCAACATGTTGAGCGTTATCAATTCCATTCTTCCCTATTTTGATGCCAACGTTCATAAATGCGAGTTCTACCCAAACACATCTTAATCAGAAAACTTCAATTTGTAGATGAAGATAACATAGTTAAATTATCGAAAAATAATTTTATTACAAGTGGAAACTCAAAACAGAATAATGTTATTACACGAAGGGAAACATAACCCACATATAATAATCGTAAGAGCAACCCACGCCACCTGAGCGCGGCCCGGTAATAGCATTAGTTGAAATGTGATATGTGAAGAAAAACAGCATCAACTTTCCCTAATTCCACAAGTAAACAGTTTTTTGATTGCTCTGACAAATTTCTTCACAATCCAAATTATAAAGCGCAGTGTGATTAACACCAGAACGAGCACAAGCAATCCAGCCCAGGACAATATTGAAGCTAAAATGGTGATCAAAGCTGCTTTATTATTCCGAAGATGATCTGGCATGACCATTAGGAGGGCAACTAAGTAGGCAAGGGCTAGGGTTGTGAGAGTGATACACATGCCTATGGATAGAAGCCATATCAAAGCTTTGTTCTTCATAGGAACTCCACTTATAAGCAAGAGGGTGACGCTAAGTGATGAAATGAAGGAGATGGTATTGTAAATTACGTACTCCAGAAACAAACTTTGGGAATGAAAAGATGAGACAGCTTCCCCAGGGCAATAGGACTTGTTGTTAGAAAGGACAGTGCAGTTTAGGGCTTCAATATTGGATGGACCTTGAGATAAACCTTGTTGGATGAAGCCACCAGGTGGGTTAACTAATGATTGAAATGTTATGGTGGCTATAACGGTAGACACTAAACTCAGATTTCCCCTCATTTCTTCTACCCAGTCACCCTTGTGTTTGAACCAACCTCCAATCCATTTCAAAAGCCTTATCAAACAGTTTCTCTTCTTCTTCTTCTTTCTTCGAATTCGAGGTCTTGCAACTGGCGGTGACGTGTGAGAAGGAGTGTGGATTCCGTTCTTTTCATCATCTCTGGTTCCAGAATATTCCATCAGCATGACTTGAATTTCGAGGGTTTTGAAATCTTTCGGGCTGCGTTTAAGGATTTCATAGGCAGTGAGACCCATGTCGTTCTCCAAACTTGCCATTTCTGTTACTTCTGTAATTGATAAGAGGTACCTTATAGTCTGAAATAATAAACATGCATGTTAGTATATATTATGGAGGTGTCATATGATTCTGGGGCAAAAACATTGGACCCAAATATTTTTAAAATATTTTTTTATTTTATAATTTATCTTTAGTTTGCTTATTTTGCCCAATAAACTCATTAACTCATCAGCTGGATCGAAGTGGCTTATTTTCCCTTTGCGGTAATTTTCTTTCATCTCATGGCAAGAAAAAATTGGAAGACGAAGCGCGCGCGCGCGCACACATATATATCTCTGTTCATATTTCTTGATTTGCTAAAACGAAAATAATTAGAAAGAAAGAAAACAAGAAAGAGAGGATATATCGTTTGGCTGACCAAAAAAAAAAAGGAGAAGTAAACGACAAAAAGAAGAGAATAGTAAAAATCCAAACTCACCAACGAATCACATGAGTCGAAGCTTTGCATTTCAATTTCATCTTTTCCTCCTATTTAAATATTTCAAACTTGAGCATAAAGTCAAATTATCTGTAATATAATAACAATAAATGAATTATTGAGTAGTATTATAATCGGCCAGGGTGGGGTCATTTGAAGATGGGCTCCATTTCCTTCCTTATAACCCATTAATCCGAAATTTCTTTGATCTTTCCTCCATCGACGCTATCATCCATCTGACCAGGCGGCTAACGGCTTAATTTGCCGGTGATTCGACTATCGGGTAAAATCAGCAAACTATCTAGAGGGAGTAAATTATAAACTGAACATTACAACCACTTTTTTCTTATTAATAATGGTTATTAAATTAAATAACCAAACTAGCTAGCTATATGGTAAAATTCGGATTTTTTTATTCAACTTTTATCTCAGTCCGTAAAATATCGTCATGTGATGAACTGCATCTGTCTTAATCTATGACACAATGAAATCACACTAATACTCCGATTTATCGTTTCAGCCAATAATTCTCGGAAAATATAACCCTTTCATGTAAGAAGAAAACTATATATATATATATATATATGTATATAAAGATATAATAGGAAGGATAATATCAATCATACCTCAACTTGCCTGGACGTGACAGCTAAATGGAGAACGGTGTTCCCCACTCCATCAGAACTTGTGAAGTAAAGAAGCTTCCCAGAAATGGCAAGTTCCAATTCCACCAAACCTTTAAGAGTCTCCAAACGATTGTGTATCACACACAAGTGAAATACAGTGTTTCCGTCATCAAGAAAGCTCAGAGACTCAGGCTTCGCTTTTACCAACTCTTTCACAACCTCTATTCTCCCTCTGATAACTGCATAGTGCAAAGGAATTTTCCCCTCTTCATTAGGAAACAAGCATGGCTTGTTATTAACTTTAAGAAGTTCCTTCACGATGTCGATGTGACCTTCTGCAGAAGCCAAGTGGAGGGGTGTGTTCTTGGAAGAATCAACCTCAATTGCTAGTTTGGGTTTGTATGTGAGAAGCGCCTTGGTGAATTCAAGGTGGCCAAGCAAAGCTGACATGTGTAAAGGAGTTTCGGTGAAGCCACTTTGTGAGATCTTGTGGAGGATTAATGGTTCTTTTTGCAAAATTGAGTTCAAAGTTGATAAAGACCCTCTGCGTGATGCTTCATAAAGAATGCTCAATGTGTCTTCTTCACGATGAGAAGTTCCCATTTTGATTATTGATTGTCTCGCTTGCGTGAATGCCAAAGGTGTAGGTATGCTTCATTATATATATACACGCGCACACATAATTTTGAAAGAATCTGTCAAAGTATGTTGCGTTGATTTCTTAATGTTCTAATCGTTGATTACTCTAATCAGGTGTGCAGCTGAATAGTCTTCAGGGTTGCTAAAATTAAAAGATATGATAAATATATTTATATTTCATCATCTTATTTTAAACAATACATTCATTGAGTTCTTATTTAGTGACAGATGGAATTTATTTGGCTAATAAACTAAACCATAAATGGGATGTTGCAATTGTTTTATTTATGTATTTTTTTAAAACAATTTGATGTGGCGAATCCTCTTGAGTATTTTCTAGTTCTGCGGAATTATGTGAAAGCATTGTCCAGGACTCAGTTTGTGAACGTAACATCACACCATTGGAATAATAAATTTATACTCTATCGGCAATGTTACTTGAATATATTGTTTTCTGAATTTTGACCCGTCCATTTGATCATTACACTAATAATATCCTCATCACCCGGTTAACCATTCAATCCAAAGACGTAGGCTGTATTTCTTTCGGCCGATTCTGACCAATTCAACCTCTCTCTTTTTTTCCGAAAAGAAAATTTGCAGAAAGGGGGAAAACATATTATAAGTGTTAAAGTTTCACTAACATCGTTAACCTACTGATATAAATTAATTAGCACATAGGTTTGTATATATAATTTTTAGAATTCAAACAATAGCTTAATTATATTTAGAGAGAGAGAGAGAGAGAGAGAGTTGACTTGTGATTAATACGGATCTATGCATAGAAGCATAGAGCCCATTTTTTTTTCTAATTTAAATAATTTAGTATTGTTTGATGGCTCAAAAGCGGCACCACACAATAGGTCAATGATCTTTTTTTTTTTTCCCTCATAGGATGATTTTTCTGCATTTGGCTAATACAATAATGCGTAATATTATTAAACGTCTTGCCTAGAAAGCGAACTTTGAATATTAAATTACCTGGTTAACTAAATTATCACTTACGTCACGCTAGTGTTCGTAAATTATATTAATGCATACGTTAGCAATATTCTTTTATATATCATTTTTTTAAATTCTTAGCGAGCTGAGGTTTTATTTAGTACTACTCCCTCCACTCCTATATATAACTAACTGTTAAAATTAGTTCAAAATAATAAATAGGTCAGAAATAGATTTTTTTAAAAAAATTTGCCCTATTTATTAAGAAAGTAAATGAGAGGCAATAAATACAAACATGATGAAAGAGAACATATGGGGTAATACTAATGAGAGAGTGTGTGTACTAAATACAGTCAACTAAAAAAAAGAAAAAAGTAATAAATATTCAGACAAACTGAAAAATGAAGCTTATATTTTGAACCAGGGCCATCTCCAAAAATAAAGCTTATATATAGGACCGGAGGGAGTATTTGTTACTATTTTGTATCAAATCCTTTACTCATGAAAGCTTGTAATACACGCAATAATCAAGTTGGATTTGTCATAACCCTTATGATCATAAAAGGGCTGTATATAATATTAAACATGTATAGTCTTCAACTGTTTTCCTTTTTTTTTTTTGTTGCAAGTGTACTTAAAGATTACTCTATAAATAATTAATTACATATAATTTTCTACTCTATTTGATCACCAACATCTATTTCCAAAATTATGAATATAATAATATAATAAGATAAAATAATAAGGGAAAGCCGGGATTATACTCCTCTCTCATCAATGAAAACTCAAGCACAAGCGAAAATTAAGTAGATATAGGAACAATAATATCTTCTTCTTCTTTTCTTACATCTTTGCTTTCTCTTGCGGCAGAGAAACAAAATTTTATTGCAAATTTAAATTTAAATGACACTAATTAACAAAGCATCCCAGACAATACAAACACCACCAACTACAATAATCTTGAAAAACCTCTGTTGCCGGGATATTAGTACTCCCTCAACAACACACGCATTGATTGAGGTCATATCAAGCAAAAGCTGTTTCCGTTTCTGTTGCTCTTATCCGATGCTTTTTAATCTTTACTAACCAGATAACCAAGAGTGTTATGATGTACACACTAACGAGTAAAAGCAATCCTTCCCAAGTGACACCTGCTATGCTAGCCGCTAAATCAGTGGGAGTAAACCAAGGTTTGTGCGGAGTGATCAGAAGGAGGGCGTCAAAATAGGCAAACGCGAGGAATGTGAGAGCAACACACATGGCTATACATAAAATCCACATAACAAGTTTGTTTTTGAGAGGAACTCCACTTACTAGCAAAAGGGCAATGCAAAGAGACACAATGAAGGACATGGTATTGCAAAATACAAAATGCTGAAAGCCATCTGGATTACGAGAAGCAAGCATAGCTTCTCCAGGACATGCTTGCGGAGTAACGTTGTGACCATCATTACTCTTGAATGGCAAGCAGCCGAGGGGACTTGATTCTATAAAACCAGTAAAATTTTTGTCTTCTTCGTTGATGGTGCTGTTGGAACTGACTAATATACCCTGTTGAATCACATTTCCTGGAGGATTAAATACAGCTTGAAATGTTATGGTTGCCACGACAGTGGCCACCAGACTTAAATTCCCCCTCATGTCTTCTAGCCAATTATTGTCACTATTATGATCGAACCATTTTCCCATACGCTTCAAAATATTTCTCCAAAACTTCTTCCGAGGTCTCCCTTGTTGTTGGCCGACAACATTAGTATTATTCATCAGTGCTGCAGGAGTGTTCGTTCCTCCATTTTTTTTTATGCCAGAGTAGTTCATCAGTATAACCTGGATTTCGAGGCACTGGAAGTCCTGCGGAATTCGCTGAAGAATATCGTGGGCAGTGTAACCTATGTTGTTCGTCAAGTTTGTTGCTTCTCTTATTTCAGGAATTGACATGAGGTACCTCACAGTCTAAGCAATAATCAAATGAATACATATAAATATTTTTAATGCTTTTGAGGTATAACAGTACAGATAAAAGATTGAAATATATATATAAACGCGAATAGGGCAGCAGATATATGCGGTCTTCATGAGATGTAATAGTAAGCTCTTGCATTTGAAGTGGTTTATCAGGTATTAAGATCACAGTCTTTTGTTTCGACAAAATTAGTGAATAGAATAATTGATACTTGGTCCCTGAGAATATTTGTTATGATCCTTCTTTCATTATGCGAAATTCTAATTTAGTGCAGACTTTGTTTGCGTCTAGCTGTATATATAAACTCAAGCTATTAATATAGTACTGCAGAATTATATTATAAAAATAAGTCAGAAGTACCTCAACTCGCTTCAACATGACAGCCAAATGGAGAATAGTGTTCATTCCGTCCAAGTCTCTCTCATTTAGGAGTTCGTAGGTGTCATCAGTTGCCAACTCTATCAAAGCTTTCATGATCTGCAAGTGGTTGTACGCCACACACAAGTGAAAAATAGTCTTCCCTTTGTCAAGAATCCTCGAAGACTCTGGCTTTACTCTAATTAGCTCTTTCACAACCTCTAGTCTCCCTCTTATAACAGCGTAGTGCAAGGGAATTCTGCCTTCTTGGTCACGAACGAAGCAAGCTTCGTCATAATACAGCAACAACTGCTTCACAACGTCGATGTGGCCTTCTGCAGAAGCTACATGGAGAGGTGTGCTTCGGAAGGAGTCAAGCTCAAGGGCTATTTTGGGTTTGTGAGCAAGAAGGGCTTTGGTGAATTCAAGGTGGCCGAGTAAAGCTGATATGTGTAATGGGGTTTCAACAAGGATGGTTCGCGAGTTAATTCTGTGCAAGATTAATGGATCTTGCTGTATAAGCATGTTCAAAGTTGAAACACTTCCTTCGTATGATGCCTCGTAAAGAACTGTCATTCTCTCATCGTCCTGATGATGATGAGCAGTTTCGATTTTCACGAGTTCCATCTCTCGCGGCAAATTATTAGAATCTACTATTTGCTTTACACCAAGTTAAGAAGAATATACTTAGAAACGTAAGTTCACGATAACTCATTCTCCAATTTATAGTTGCTGTTGATCTCTGGCCCCTCAATTTATTCCATTTGTATTTTACAATGTATATGTAAATTAACTAACTTCTGCGTTATTTCAATCACATGGAATTAGTTTTCTTTCGGAAGACCTTTTTCTGTGGGCATGTTTGATCAATCCAGCATTCTTCGTTTGTCATTTAAAAAACAGATAGAAAGAGAGAGATAATTATTTAACCATACCTTCTTTCTCGTTAAGTACTTCTATATATAGTATTTCCGTGTTGTTTTGTTTGATATATTATTATCTTTCTTTCTTTTTTATAGTTCCTCTAGGCCAACATCTCACAATAATTAATTTGTCCGACACATCAGGTTGATGTCATATGCGCGTCCTTAAGATCAGTTAATAATTCCAAACGAAGGTAAATGGAAGGGCTAGAACAACAAGACTACTATAATTTTATGGTCTGACCCATCAGGATCAAGTTCTTTATGGGCCTTCCATCAGGAACAAGTTGGAGCTTAATAAGTTGAGAAGTTCGGCCAGAATTCGACGGCCTCCAATTGTACACCACACGCAAATTATTATTAAAAACAGTATCCTCACATGCTGACTTGTACGGTTCAATAAAAGTTAAATACAATGACTCAGTTTAACGAAAAATGAATAATATAAAAACAGGAGAGATATAATTTAGTAGATGTGCATACAAATATGTACATATTATATATATATATATATATATATATATGCTTATTGTAACATATAATGTTGTTAGATCTGATATGTTCCTTGTAATAGCTAAATTCTGACAAGTAATGTGTACGTGGCTTAGCCAACAATATGATGGGTTAAAGTGGATCTATGGATAGAGTATCCAGTTTTTCTGTTTTTTTTTCCCCTCTGTTTTTTTTTTCGTTTTTTGTGACTATTTCAATTAATTTAACAAAATATTCTTTTAAAAAAAACACTAATGAAGTTAGATGGCTCAAACAAAAACCATACATCATACTCCTTCGGTCCTTAATATAAGAATAAGTTAACTAATTTAAGTAAATTAAAAAAATTAGTTAAGTAAGCTATTTGTAATAAATAAATATTGTTTTTTTTAAAATATCTTTGCTAATAATGTATATTAGCTAGAATTACTATTTGATGAAACATTTAACATGTATAACTTTTACAAGTATTACCTTAAAAAAAAAGAATAAACATAATAAACACTGGGGTCTTATGTTTAGAATTAAATTGAATTTTAAACTGATTCTTATACTAAAGCTGGTCCTTATTATAAGACTTAGTTGACTAATTTGATAAAATTAAGAAAACTAGTTAAGTTAATTATTTATAATAAATATATTTTATTTTCTTTAAAATACTTTACTAAATATTATGTATTGACTAAAATTATCATTTAATAAAAAATTTAATATGTGTAACAATTATCGAGACTACTTTAGAAAAATAAATAAATATTAAAAACAAAATAAATCAGAATATTATATTTAAAATCAAATTAAAAATTAAACTAGCTTTCATATTAATCACATGTAAACTAAGGGGGGTAGCACAACACAAAAGGATCGATGGTCTCTATCTCATGGGCTGAGTTCTCGTGTCTCCATTAGACCAATTCAGATGTATATCTATTAAACGTCCCAAAAAATTAACGCTCGTCATTATATTACCCAATTGGGAGCAAAAAAGAAGAAGATATTATTATTATTATATATTAAATCTTCCAATTATAGATAGCTTGGAATACAATAACTTGATATAATACTAACCATGTTTATACTTCAACTGTACATAATTAATTAAGTATAATGTTTTACTCTATTTGATCACCAGCATCAGTTCCCAAAATGATGAATATAACCAATAGTTATACTCCTCTCCCATCAACGAAAACTCAAGCACACGAAAGTAGATAGGAGCATTAATATTTCTTTTCTTTTCTCATCTTTTTCTTATCTTTATTGCAGATTTAAATTCAAATGACATTAATTAACAGAGCATCCCAGAAATAATAAAGCATGCAAATTAACCCTATTGCATTCCACTACTAGAAGAACAAACCACAATAAATAACATCATCTTCGTGTTCGATTCAAATATGAATTAAAAGGGGTAAATCACGATCTAAACCAAAAAATAAAAACAAGTCGGTGTATTGCTGGGGTATAGAATCGATGGGCAAGAATTGAGTTCCCGTCTTCCCGAGATGTGAAAAGTCTAGCTAAAATATATATAGTCGATGTAACTGTATTAAGTATCAAAACAGAAAGGTCATGTTTACATGTTCTAATCGATCGAATGTCTTGGATTTAAGGAGCAAGTCCCAGTTAATATGGTCAAAGCGTAAGTTTTTTTTTTTTTACACAGCAAAATTTTTATTTCTCATTTGCATATAAAAAAACATATTGAAAAATAGGTTAAAGTATACTTTTAGTCCTTTAACTTTACACAAGGTTTCATTGTGGTTCATTAACTTTAAAAACTAAACTTTTAGTCCTCTAACCCTAAAACTATTAACAAGAAATGATAATATTGAGCTCTTGAATACCAATAAAATATTATTAAATGCTAACATATTAAATTTAATATTCAAAGCAAATATAATTGTTACAAGAAGTTATCATTTAAAAGTAACAATTTTAGGATTAAAAGACTAAAAGTATATTTTTTAAAATTAAGGAACCAAACTGAAACTTTACGTGAAGTTAAAAAACTAAATGTATACTTTAGCCTAATACGGAACAAAAAAAAACAGACCCCTGACAAAGAGATCCCTGCTGTCGCTAGCCCTAGACTTAAAATTGAAGGTTTTGAGGCACATGTCTTTCAAGACGAAAAAAGAAAAATAAATTCTAAGGAGTCATTCAAAACAAAGCCACGTAATAAAAGTTTTATTGATAAACTGTACCTCAAGTCGCTTCAACATAATAGCTAAGCGGAGAATGGTGTTGCCGGCGTCATCAGAGCTTGTGAAGTCGATAAGCTCGCCGATGACGGCAAGCTCCAGTTCCACCAAAGCTTGGAGGGTCTCCAAATGTTTCTACTTTATGCACAAGTGAAAAACAGTTTCTACATTAACACCATAACTCAGGGATTCTGGCTTCGCTTTTACCAACTCTCTCACAACCTCTATTCGATCGTCCTCTCATAACTGCACAGTGTAGAGGAATTCTTCCTTCTTCATCACGAACCAAGCATGCTTCGTCAAAAACTTGAAGTTCCTTCACAATAATGTAGACATGACCCTCCGCAGAAGCCAAATGGAGGACTGTGCTTCGACAAGAGTCCAACTCAAAGGCGAGTTTTGAGTTGTGCATGAGAAGGGCCCTTGTGAATTCCACATGATCTAGCAAGCTCGTACGTGTAAAGGAGTTTCACAGAAGGCAGTTCTTGAAATCTTGAAGAGGATTAACGGTTTTTGCTGCACCAATGAGTTCAAAATTGATACCCCCCTCTAAGTGATGCCTCTTAAAGATCTCTCATTCTGCCGCTGCTATCACCTAAAGTTCTCATTTCTCTTGCACAAATGATTCGTTTATACGCTACTTATTATATATACGCGCACATTATTATGATGAAAAGTAACTTAGGTACTTATTATGTGAATTTCAACTCACTAAAACAAAAATTACAATGCTCTGACCATTATATGCTTTAAGATTATAAAAAACAAATTTCAAGATTACAACTGGATAATTAGAACAAGCAATACAGCTAAGGCCATGCAAGACCACGGGTTACGAAAGGATGAGATTTCTTCTCCAGCACAAAACATTTGACAATGAGATCGATAAACCTTATCGAATGAAGCAACGAAGTGGGTTAATTAAAGCTTGAAAGGTAATTGATATAACGGGTGATCACCAGACTCAGATTTCCTCGCATATCTTATACCCATTAATCATCCTTATATTTAAACCAAATTTCTATTTATTTTAAAATCTTTATGAAACAAGTTCTCTTCCAACATTTTGGTACTTTGTTTCCGGTACTGGGCGCGTATGGGTTTTATCAATTCTCCTTTCATCCTTATTTTGATGCCAAACGTTCATAAACATGACTTCTACACAAACACATCTTAATTTGACAGAAAACTTTAATTAATCAGTAGATTGAGATGAAAATAATTTTAAATTATCAAAATATAATCTCATTACAGAGTACAAACTACTCCTCCAGTCATAAATATAAGATCCATTTTGTATTGTAAATTATAGTACAAAATGGGTATTATATTTAGGACTGGAGGAAGTATTTACATTACAAAATGAATTTTATATTTAGGATCGGAGGGAGTATATAAGAGAAACGTATAACTATGATATACCATGAATTATTATCCTAAAAGCAACCCATGCCACTTGTGACCGGCGAGACAATAAATAGCGTTAGTTGAAATGTGATATATAAAGAAACAGCATCAACTCTACCAAATTGCACATGTCAACGGCGTTCTGATGAGTCTGGCACATTTCTTCACGATCCAAATTATAAACCGCAGTGTGATTAACACAACAATCAGCACAAGCAATCGAGACCAGGCCCGAATTGAGGCTGCAAGGGTGCTCCAACCTGCTTTATTATTCCAAAGATGGCTTGGCATCAGCATACAAAGAGCAGTTAAGTAGGCAAGGGCTAGGGTTGTGAGAGTGATACACATGCCTATGGATAAAAGGCACATCAAAGCTTAGTTCTTCATAGGAACTCCACTCACAAGCAAGAGGGTGACGCTAAGTGATGAAATGAAAGAGACAGCGTTGTAAATTACAAACTCCAAAAACAGATCTTGGAAACTAAAAGATGAGACAGCTTCCCGAGGACAATAGGACACGTTGTTAGGAAGGAAAGTGCACTTTAGGGCTTCAATATTGGATGAGCCTTGAGATAAACCTTGTTGGATGAAGCCACCAGGTGGGTTTATCAATGATTGAAATCTTATGGCGGCTATAACAGTAGACACTAAACTCAGATTTCCCCTCATTTCTTCTACCCAGCCACCCTTGTGTTTGAACCAGCCACCAATCCATTTCAAAATCTTTATGAAGCAGTTTCTATTCTTCTCTCGAGTTTGAGGTTTTGGTCTTGCAACTGATGGTGACGAGTGTGAATGCGTGTGGATTCCGTTCTTCTCAATTCTAATTCCAGAATAGTCCATCAGCGTGACTTGTATTTTTGAGGTTTTGAAATCTTTTGGATTACGTTTAAGGATGTCATAGGCTGTAAGACCCATATCGTTCTTCAAGCTTGCCATTTCTAGTACATTTGGGATTGATAGGAGGTATCTTATAGTCTGAAATAATAAACTTACATGTGAGTATATTGTGGAAAGTGTCATATATGACTTCGGGGTGGTAGGAAAAAAAAAAGACCCAAAAATTCACGAAAAATATAACTTGTTCATGTAAAAAGAAAACTCTTTATGTCAGGAAGGATATCATACCTCAACTTGCTTGGATGCGATTGCTAAATGGAAAACGGTGTTGCCCACTCCATCAAAAATTGCGAAGTTAAGAAGCTTACCAGAAATGGCAACTTCCGATTGGAAGTGTTAAGAGATTATAGTTGAGTGTACTGGGCCGTAAGCCCAAGATACTTAGCCCATTATGGGTCCATGCATTGTATTCTAAATGCCGGCAGTTTAATCAATAATATTCGCTTTGGTATTGTTCATCAAATCCAGATTGTCGTTATGCTCTTCTTCACATGGTACCAAGAGCCAGGTCCGGTGATTGAGCCCATGTCGAAGGCGAAAGTCGAAGCCCCAGTATCTCCTCACCTGTAGAAATCATTGCAGAGTTGCAACGCTGTCGTTTTAGAAACACCATCTGCAGAATGCAAAGTCAAGATCGCGATCTAACAGGGTTTCGCAATTCCTTCTGAATCAATATTCATCTCGCCGTTTTCACAAAGCTACGGCCCACCCAGAACAGTACGCGAAACCGCCATTTCAATCTTTTTACGGTTTCCTCATTGAAGTAAATCAAGAATCCGCTATCTATTGCCACAGCGACTCTGAAGATTTCAACAAGTTCGTGATTATCATCTGTTACGCAAGCGACTCGCTACAGCTTCCCAGATTTGTCCTCGTCTCACTAATCAAGTTTTGTAATCGGACTCAAGATCCTTCAAGAACTCGCTACAATGACAGAGAAAATGACCTCCAATGTTCCAGTAATCGACGCAAATCATCATCTTTTCTTACATCCATCCGACACCCAAGCGACCGCTCTGGTTTCTCAAGTGCTTACTGGTTTCAATCTTTTCTTACAAAAGTCAAAAGTGTTTTTTTTTTTAAAAAACAGAGGCATTTTTGTTGGATTGGAAACTCTAAATCTCTTTAAATCACTTCCAATCCAACAAAAAAATGTCATATACTCAAAAGTCACTATATAAAAAAGATTTATAAATAAAAACATAATAAGTCAAATCACAGCATATACATTAATTGTAGTGTTATATAAATACTCAAAAGTCACAATAATAATGTAACATGAAAGTATCTAGTACAAGTAAAATCACAAGGCCATTAGAAAGGACTGATTGAGATTAAAGTGAGTATTGACAGATACTTATGGGAAGAATCCATCGATCTTCTTCAAAATCCACAGTCTGGGAAGAATCCATCGCTCTTCTTCAAAATCCACAGTTCACAACTTGTTCCTTACAAATCCATAGTTTGCATGGTTTTGAAATGTAAACTACATATGAAGGAAAGGATCGTGCAAACTACAATTTAAAACTTCAGCTTGAAAGTAATTTCAACTCATGGCCCAGAACCCATAATGTACAATTTCAATGCACAGCATAATTCATACGAGAAGGTTCAAGAATTAACAATAATCTCACTACCTTCACAGCTTGCATCTTGTGGCATCACAGCCAACTTGTTTGTCCAACTTAACAAGAGCTTGCAATTCATAGGCTCACTGCTGCAAACCCGTAGAGTATTGTGCTAACATTTCTTCAATCAACATTTGACACTGAAAGTCAACAAGGAGTGAATTAAATTTTCAGAATGAATTTCCATAGATATAACATGATTTATATTTTCCCTAACAGCCTAAACACATGCAAAAGGATTATTTAAACTAATAAATGAATTCTGCTATCAGAGACTTATCAAAGACTTATATGCTAAGCATGTCCAGGCAGAGGGCAAACGTGATGCAGAGAAATTCAAAATTCAAAATCTAATTTGAAAAAAAAAAGAAGAGAAAAGAAGGGGACTGGGTTGTTATCAGTTATGACTCAAAATCAGAAAAGACAACCGACCTAATTTGCGTAACAATAACATAAAGACAACCAAATTGTTCTGCCTTCATAATCAAACAACAACACAAGCCTTATCCTACTAGGTGGGGTCGGCTACATGAATCACACGACGCTATTATGCTCTGTCAACAACCCAGTCCTTAGATATGTTGTTAACCAGGAGGTCTCATTCAATGACCTCATTAAGTGCTCTTCTCGGTCTTCCTCTGCCCCTTTTTATGGGACTCTATATTGTCTAATCTACCCTCCTCACCGAGGCCTCCAATGGTCTTCTTTGCACATGTTCAAACTATCTTAAGCGATTTTCAATCATTTTCTCTTAGATAGGTGCCACATCAACTCTTGCTCTGATATTTTTATTTTGAATCCTATCTTTTCTTGTATGACCTCATATCCATCTCAACATCCTCATTTTTGCTATCCCAACTTTGTGCTCTTTTTTCCCTTTATTGCCTAACATTCACTACCGTACAATATAGCTGATCTTATAGCAGTCCGAAAAAATTTTCTCTCAAGCTTCTCAGGTACCTTTTTATCACAAATAACTCCGGTAGCCTTCTTCCACTTTAACCAACCAGCTTGTATTCTATGAGAGACATCTCCATCAATTTTCCCATTCTCATGTATAATGGATCCTAGATATTTAAACTTTGATGCTTGAGGAATGATTTGATCCCCCATTTTCACCTTCAAATCCCCATTGTCTTGCCTCCTCCCAAAATTACAATGCATATATTCTGTTTTGTTCCTACTCAAGCGGAAACCTTTTGACTCCAAAGTCCTTCTCCATAACTCCAATCTACTGTTAATCTCTTTTGATTCTGCCATGAGAACTATGTCATTCGTGAAGAGCATGGATTTAGGGATTCTTTTTTGAATAGTTTCAGTTAGAACATCCAGAGCAATATTAAACAAGTATGGACTCAAAGAAGATCCCTGATATAGGGTAATCTTAATGGGGAAGTCTTTTGTCTCACCTCCAGGCGTTCTTACATTAGTAGTTGCCCCCTCATACATATCTTGTATGGTGTTGATATAAGCAACCTGTACACCTTTCTTTTCTAAAGTCTTCTACATTACTTCTCTTAGTACACGATCATAAACTTTTTTCAGGTTAATAAAAACCATATGTAAATCCCTTCTTTTACTCCCATATCTTTCCATTAACCCTCTTAGTAAATAGATAGCTTCTGATGTGGATCTTCTTGGCACATAGATAGCTTCCAATGTAGATCTTCCTGGCATAAATCCAATTAGTTTTCCGAAATAGAAGTCTCCAACCTCAACCTATATTCCATTACTTTTTCCCACAACTTCATTGTATGACTCATAAGTTTTATCTCTTTGTAGCTTGCACAGTTTTGAATGTCTCCTTTATTCTTGTAAATAGGAACTAAAATGTTTCTCCTCCAATCATCCTGCATATTTTTAGAGCGTAAAATTTCATTAAAAAGCTTGGTTAGCCACACCTCACCCTCATCGCCTAAACATTTCCAAATTTCAATAGGGATACCATCAGACCCAACGACTTTACTATTGTCCATTTTCTTGAGAGTTGCCTTAACTCTTTGATATGGATCTTGTAGTAAAAAGCAAAATTTTGATCATCTTCGTTAATTAGCAAGTCCTGTAATTCTTGAGTCGTGTATAATTGCTTCCCTCATTAAACAACTTGTAAAAGTAAGCCTCCCATCTGTCCTTAATATCACTATCAGTAATTAGCACTTTACCATCTTCGTTCTTTATATACTTTACTTGGTCCAGATCTCTCTTTTTGCTTCGCAATTGACAAACTCAATTATTTTTATATATTTTGATATCTTTTATATGGGTTTTGTCAACTTAATTGGTCCCTTTTTGCCTTAATTGATTGTTAATTGATTTAATATTTTTTATTTTGAATTATTATTTTATAGGGGCAAAATTGTCATATTTTGGTTTAATTGTGACTAATTGATTTTTTTTAGGACAATTAATGCTACCTTATCTTTAATTTTTGCTTGCAGGTTTTTGGAAGATTTTGAAAAATAAAAATAAAAAAATAAAAAAATAATTTAAGAAAAAGGGAGCAAAACGTTGCGTTTTGCTCCCCCAACCTAATATACTAATCTTCTTCATCTTAGGAGCTGGGCGGCGAAAGAAAAATTGAGAGAGGACACGAGAGGCACAGCAGCGTGAACAGGGAGTGACGGCGGGAAGAAAGAAGGGAAGGTCCAGTGTGCGCGAGAGGGACTTTTGAACCATTCTTCGCTCCATATTCTTGAGTTTCGGCCAATTCCACCATCTTCCATCAATCCAATTCCACACCATCGCCACTGTCCTCCTCAATTACTTCCATCCTCAGTGCCACGCCGCGAGACAGGAAGCCCATTCATCATCATCATCGTCTCTTTTATCTTCGCTTGTGCTGTCTGTTATGGCTTTAATCGCTGAAGCATACGGTGGAGCTTCAGTGATGCAGGGGCTTGGCTAAATCCTTCTATTCTCTAGAGCAATGGTTATGGCTTGAACTTAGAGTTTCAAAGGGGAGTTTCAACTCTTCTAATCTTTACTTCTTCATTGTAATTGTAATTTCTAGGTTTTAGAATCAATTTTATAATGTTTGAATGTGCTGTGATGATTTATATTTGTATTGAGATTGGTTGTAGCTGCTGGAATCTTTGATTAGCATTTAACATTATGCTGTGATTAGCTTTAATTTCTTTACATTGTACTGGGTCAAACTATGTTTTGATATTATTGTGAATATTTAGTGGTAATTCAAGGTGGTTTGGTTATTGGACTAAAAATGTTAATTGCTTTTCCTTGATTCTTTTTGGCTAATTGTGCTGAAACAGTTTAATTGTGAGTAATTAATATGCAAGGTGGCTTAGTATTGATTATTCTAATTAAACCGAGTCTAAGGGGTAGCCCTTAGAGTCTTTTAAATTTAGCTAACTCCCAAATTAATTGAAGTAATGATAGCCTAAATCATTGTACTAGAGAATTGTTCTTCCATTTGTTGTCACTTGTTAATTCTCTTTGTTTATTTCATTCATATCCATTTTATAAACTAAAAATCCAAAAATTATTTACTCATTTTGCATCCTTTTAAATTTTGCCAATTAGTTAGTTAAAAAGAAAATCAATTCCTTTTCAAGTCAATTCTTTATTTTTGATACTTAGTCAAAAGTCCCTCTCGCGCACACTGGACCTCCCCTTCTTTCTTCCCGCCGTCACTCCCTGTTCACGCTGCTGTGCCTCTCGTGTCCTCTCTCAATTTTTCTTTCGCCGCCCAGCTCCTAAGATGAAGGAGATTAGCATATTAGGTTGCGTTTTGCTCCCTTTTTCTTAAATTATTTATTTTATTTTATTTTATTTTCTTTTTTTTATTTTTTTATTTTTATTTTTCAAAATCTTTCAAAACCTACAAGCAAAAATTCAAAGATAAGGTAGCATTAATTGTCCTCAAAAAAATCAATTAGTCACAATTAAACCAAAATATGACAATTTTGCCCCTATAAAATAATAATTCAAAATAAAATATATTAAATCAATTAACAATCAATTAAAGCAAAAAAGGACCAATTAAGTTGATAGCAATCTTGTAAACATTTCTTTCTCCCACCTTTGTTCCTAACTCTTAATAAAAACCCTCATAAGCTTTAGTACATGCTTCTCTCACTACTCTCTTCATCTCTTTTTTAGCCAACTGATACTTTTCCCGATTTTCTACACTATTGCACAAATGTATGGCCTTAAAACAATCTCTTTTCTGTCTGATTTTCTCTTGCACACTTTTATCCCACTACCAAGTCTCCTTATCTCTCTAACTAGGATCTTTAGATTCTCCCAAAATTGTTTTAGCTACCATACGAACCCTTGTAGCTATCTCTTCCCACGTCATGTTTGCATTTCCCTGCAACTCCCAATTCCCTTCCTCCAAAAGGGTCCTTTTGAATAACTCCCGCTTCTCATCCTTTAACTGCCACCACTTAACTTTGGGTTTTACCACTTGATGATACTTTTGCCTAGTACTCTTAAAACGTACATCAAGGATAAGTACTCTATGTTGGGCAGTCACCCCATCTCTAGGAATCACTTTGCAATTAATACCCAATCTTCTGTCTGGATTCTTAACAAAAAAAAAATCAATCTGTGGTTTTGAGGCACCACTCTTATACGTGATTAAATGCTCCTCTTGCTTCTTAAAACAAGTGTTGACAATCTTAAGATTGTATGCAAGAGAAAAATCAAGAATAGATTGTCCTCCACTATTAAGCTCACCAAAACCAAAACCACCATGAGCCCCGCTGAATTGTCCTGCTTCCTTACCAACATGTCCATTAAGATCCCCACCGATAAAATTTTTTTCTTCAAATGGTATGCTTTGAAGTTTGAACCAACCCCTCCATATCTTCCCAAAATTTATCTTTAAGGTATGCCTCTGCCCCAATCTGAGGTGCATAGGCACTAATGATATTGATAGTATCCTTTCCAAAAACTACTCTTAAAGATATTATTCTATCCTCAAACCTTTTAATTCTACTGCATTTTTTTTAATGTTTCATCAACTATGATACTAACACCATTCCTTGCACTCACCTTTCCTGTGTACCAAAGGTTATACACTCCAAGTTCCTTGGCAACTTCTCCAGTCCATTTGGTTTCTTGGAGGCATAAGATATCAATCCTTTTGACCCTTATAACTCCTATATACTACCTACATAGTTTTCTCATTCAGCGTTCTAATATTCCAAGTGCCAAATCTAATCTTGGTCTCATGAACTAACGTCTTTAGCCACCTCCATCTAAGAGAGTGCGGTAGCCCTCGCTCAGTTAACACTACCTCCGGGAGATGATGTAGCAGCTCTAGCTCACTTCTCACTGTACTCGAGCCATATAGCACGTCACTTCTGGGCAACGACCTAGTATTAGCATAATTACTTCGTTGATCTATGTTCATGAGATTCGCGGGTGACAAACTCAATTATTTTTATATATTTTGATATCTTTTATATGGGTTTTGTCAACTTAATTAGTCCCTTTTGACCTTAATTGATTGATTAATTGATTTAATATGTTTTATTTTGAATTATTATTTTATAGGGGCAAAATTGTCATATTTTGGTTTAATTGTGACTAATTAATTTTTGAGGACAATTAATGCTACCTTATCTTTGAATTTTTGCTTGCAGGTATTTGGAAGATTTTGAAAATAAAAAAAGAAAAAAAAATAAAACAAAAAAATAAAACAAAAAAAAAGAAAAAGAAAAAAAACTAAAATAATAAAAGGGGGGAGCAAAACGTTGCGTTTTGCCCCCTCCCCACTAAACCTATTATTGATATGATCTTCAACACGGGAGGCAGGAGAAGACGCCGAACGGTGGAGATATACACGGAACACACACACGCGACGCCGAACGAAAAAGAAGGAGCTGGGGGCTGGGAAAAACAGAGGAGGCGGCACACACAAGCCGACGAGCTGATACGCACAGACAACACGAGACGCGACCCAGGAGCTGGACGGCGCCTTCCTCCATGTTCTCCACGATTTGTTTCTGGTGGCAGAAATAAATTAGCGACGGCGTGAAGAGGCAGAAAGAGTGACCAGCGTGAACAGGATCATCATCACCACCGTCTTCTTCACTGCCATGGCCGAGTGTGGGAGGAAACTGATAGAAGGAGATTCTGAAATCATGGCAAACCGTGGCTAGCTTCACAATTCTCTAATTCAACAATAATGACAGGAGCTTAGATCATCAAAGGGGAGTTTTAGTTGCTTTAATTTCCTGTCTAATAATTGTTTAACAATTCCTAGGTCTTAGGATAGTTATTCTAATTATTAGAAAATAATTGTATTGTTTAACCAGATTATATTTGGGGATTATTGTGACTGAATTATTGCTTAGTATTTGACATTGGGCTGTTTATAGTTTTGATCTCAATTATAATGTTGTGGTTATGACATCTGTATTGATTTTGGAATTAATATATTGTGATTTTCTAAGGTGGCTTAGAATTTTGGATCATATAGTCTCTTGCTAGCTTTAATTCTGTTATTTTGGATTTAAGAGTTCTAATTAAGCATTGGTTTTAGCATCCTTAATCTCATTTTACTATTCTGGTTGCAGTTAGTAAGTTGGGATTTTAGGAAAATATTTTGTGGCAACTCGAGGTGGCTCGGTTGTTGGATTAAAAGCTTAATTATAATTCTTAATTCATTGTTTTTAACTCCCACATCTTTTAGAGTGATGATTGCCTGCGTTGTTGAATTGGAGGATTGATTTTTATCAGTGTTATTTGTGTGTCTCATTTTCATTTCTTTAATCTCCATTTATTTTAATCGCTTTTATATAAAAACAAAAAAAAAGTATTTTAATTTCAATTTGATTCGTAATATTTAATTAACAGCTTTTCAAAATCAAAAATATCTTTTTATAGTTTAGGTTACTTGCATTCATTTACTAGGGTTTAATTTCGTTTTCGGCTCCTCAAAGTGAAACGACCCGAGTTTTGCACTATATTGTATTAATTCGGTTAATTTTTGGAGTAACCCCAAAGCGACAATTAAGGGCAGTTCAACTTCAAGTGGCGCCGTTGCCAGGGAGCCAAGAAATTGGTTCCCTAGTAATTAAGTGTCAAGTAGCCTTGATTGGGGTTCATTTGTTGAGCCTTTTTAGTTTTCATTTTTGTTAGTTTTTTTTTTTAGTAGTTTGCATTTGTTTTTTTTTTTGTTTTTCATGGCTTGGTTTAATAGCAATCATGATCTACCCTCGCACTCTCACTTTTTTGCAGGAAATAGTACATGGAATGAAGCACCTTCTAATTCAACATGTTCTCAAGAGATTGAAGAGTTGTTACAACAGTTGGACTCCTTCCAAGCTCAGCTAGAGTCTCAAATGCCTAACCACATCTATACCCATGATCCCTCTTGGATGAACCATCCTCCACATCAATCACCTAACCCATCACTCCAACCTCACCAACCATACTTTAATCATATATCTCTACCATATGCACACCACCAAGAACCACCTCCTTTTCCATATGAATACTACCACCAACCCTCGTCCCAATCCAAGTACCATTCTCTCCCCCAATCTCATGAATATCAATTCAATGAACCTGACCCGTTTCTTACTATTCCTAAGAAGGAACAGATACAATTTTTAAGAGAAGCTTACGACCGCTTAAATTCATACTACCATGGATTACTTGAAGAGGTAGAAATATCTGGAATTTCTAAGGAATCAGAGGAAGAGTTAGAAGAATGTCAAAGTGCATTGGGAAAGTTCTTGAGTGATATAGCGCAAATTGAATCTGGGATGGGGAAGGATGAATCAAAGTATCCAAATTCACTCATGCAAGAGACTGAGATGAAGCAAGAACATCCACAAACTCACAAGGACTCGTGCCTTACATCAAGTAATATTGCTCCTCTTCTTGAGGAGATTGACCCTTGTGCTATAACTACTATTCCTGTTGAAGCTTCTGATAATATGAGTGATATTGAGGTGGATGAAGAAATTGTCTGTGAATCCCCTCATGTTTTTGAACATGCTAATACTCATCTTGTTGCTCTTAGTGGTAGTAATTTGGATTAAGATGCTGTTTTGTGTGATGATTTACATGCCAATCATGTTCCTCTTCACAGTGTTGGAAGCGTTGTTATTGATAAGTATGAGAACATTGAGATTGCTAAATCTTGTTTGAGTGCAATTATTGATGACAAATGTGAGAATGATCATTGCCTTGAGAACCAATTGCATGATGATTCCTTTGAGTTAGTAGCTTCTAGTGTTGTTGAGAAAGACTCTGAAATTTTGATTGACAAAATTATGCATGTAGATGAGTCTTTTCAACAAGTTTTGTCTTGTGATTTGCCTCCTGATTTAGTTAGCTGTGTCAATAGTAGTATTCTGCATGAATCTTCTTCTGCTTTCATGTTTTTACCTCCCAGCTCTTGTGAATGTGATAGTGATGTGCTGTACTCCAATAACTGTCAATTGGATTCTTCAGTTTCCACGTCACATGAACCTAAATGTTTTGAAACTTTAAATGATTGTTTGACTCCTACTGATGGGAGTATCATTGACTTTCTTGGATGCTGTAGCTACTTGAAGAGCCTAGATCATAAAATGTCTTTACTTTATTTGAAATCTCTCGAAGTCTATATTGTTAGATTTGGTACTGCTGCTAGGTTGTTTTCTGTGCAGGCACATAATTGGAAGGGATCTCCTCGACACCAAACTCCACCATATGCTCTTGGACCTCTTTCAATTGACCCTGAACCACCACCAAGAAAGTGCAATCATCAAGAGCAATCCTTTTTGCTAAGTTTCATGTTTCTCATTATTGATGAGAATTTCTCTTTTAAGAGTCTAAGGCGCTTTAAGCACAAGGTTGTCTCTTTCCTCACTTATTTTCTCTTAACTTTGCATTGATTAACTGTGCTTAACTGAATTATTGAAGATGATAACTGTGGGGGAGCTATTCTAGTAGAAAAGTAACCTTGTTTTTGTTTACTCCCTTATTGATCCTCTTTTTCTCTTGTCATTACCTTGTCCTTGGATTTTGCATTGAGGACAATGCAAAATTTAAGTGTGGGGGAGAGATTGTTGTTGAGTTGTTGAGCTGTTTTTGAAAAAAAAAAATTTCCTTTGGATTTGCTTCTGTTTCATAAGTATTGCTGCTATAATTGCTCTCTTCTCTGCCTTATTGGTTGATTTCTGAATTGCATCGCATGATTTGAGAGTGATTCTTGCTTGGGAATTTTGCTGCTAGTTTCTGTGTCCTCCTATTTTCATTCGCCTCAGTGTTCTGCACTGCTGTATGGGCGAGTTGCTGTTCTCTCTGTTGCTGACTCTTGACCTTTGTAATCCTTGGGCATCTCTTTTAAAATCTTTTTGAACAATGCTTGTGAATATTGCACGGCTGAGTTGGATTGCATTTGATTTGAGTGATTTCTGTTCTTAGTTGATTAGCATAGTAGAATGCCTTTAGTGCAGTGTTATTAACCTTGTTTCATAGCTTGATACTTAAGGAGGAAACATCTTGGAGAAAGCCTTGATGGAAGGATTGTTGAGCCATATATTTTCTCATCTTGTGTGATTTTCACCTAGTTTTGGTTAACCTCTAGAACTTGTTTAGATTCTTTTTCAAATTTGCATTAATACCTAGGTTTGTGAAGATGATAGGGGCATTCATTTCTAAACCTTTATCCAAACACAAACCACTTCATTTAACCTTTGTTCACCCCTTTGAGCCTTCACTTTCATTCTATTCATTGCTTTTTAACAAGTGTTTTGCATGAGTTATCTGATTTTTCATTTTGAAAAGTATGTCATAATGTCTATATCTTTGCCTTCGTGGGTTTGGAAGCAAAAAAAAAAACAAAAAAAAAGGAAAGAAAAAAAGAAGAAGAAAAAGAAATAGAAAAAGGCAAGAGAAGAAAATGTTTAGAAAAAGCCAAAGAAAGAAAGTTATAAAAAAAAAAAAGAGAGAGAAAATAAGTTGCAACAAAAGAATAAATTTGAAATAAGGCATTCCATGGTGGTTTGAAGAGCAAGGATTTCTGTCTCAGAAGGTTAAAATCTGCACATTGGTGTTGTTTCATGATTGTACTTTAAGCTCACTTTGAGTTGATACTTTATTACTCATGCATTTCACTTGTTAGTCCATTTATTTATTTGGCCTTATTTTTCAACATTACAACCCTTCAAGTCCCCTTGATCATGAATCTAAGGTATGCTAGTGGTGGAGATATTAGAATCTCTACAAGCTTATGGTAGGTGCTAATCTAGGTGGTCTGAGTGGAATTTTTCTCATTTGAGAGATGAGTGAAATACTTGTACCCTATGTGAGCTCTATTATGTTTCTTTTTCTTTATCTTGCTATGTTTCTTGTGTTAATTTCTTTGCACTGAAGTATTCTATGATTGTTGATTAATGAGGAGTAAGGATTGCTTGAGTTAATTGCACATCCATGCTTAGTTAATTTTATGGTTGCATGCATTGTCTCTCTATTGAATTTTTCTGTAATAAAGTTTTGCCCAGGAGTGCAAAAGGCTAAGTGTGGGGGAGTTGATGTAGCAGCTCTAGCTCACTTCTCACTGTACTCGAGCCATATAGCACGTCACTTCTGGGCAACGACCTAGTATTAGCATAATTACTTCGTTGATCTATGTTCATGAGATTCGCGGGTTTTTACGTTGGCTGTCGAGGGCCTAACACAACCCTCCTCCTTTATCCGGTCCGGCTATACAATATAGGTGGAGTTGCCTTCATTATTAAAGAGACACTAAAAAAAATTGAAACAAGAGATTAAATTATCAAAATTTGGTACCTGAAAACATGTGATAAAAAATACTATTATATGAAAAAAGAAGTAAACAACAACAATAAAATGTTTTTCAACTCGTACCCAAGGAATATAGATACAATAGTAATTAAGAAAAGACAAAATGAAGAAACTTACCACTTGGGAGTAATAACAACAAAACTTGAGGAAGCTTCTATAAAGCCTCTACTCAATCACTGTAAACAGGAATGAATGACTTAGTCATATCTTTGACCAACAACTAACAATTAGATTTACTAGCTGCAAGCTCTTCTGTACGAGAAAAAATCATTTTAATATATGTCAAGTAATAGGGAAAACAGGATTGCTAGATAACACAATACCTCGACCTTTTCTTTGCCCTTCTTATTAGTTAGGACACTAGTACCACCCTTTTCTCATGTAATAATTATTAGCTTCCCATTATTTTGTTTCAAAATTAGGAGAACAAAAGTGAATAATAAAAGAGTAGATAACAAAAAAAGAAATACAAGCAAAAATGATTAACTTCTCTTTATGAAACAAAATATCTAAACAATAAACTGATACATAAATGGGTATCTAACTTAAGCATCATGCTTGCCTTTTGATTCAGTTTCTAACGCACCCTTTCATTAGGAATGAATTTGAATATCAATAATCTGTGTTGCTGGTCTGCACTATACCCAACTAACTCCACTGAATATGGAGAGCGCAACTGCTTAGCATAGCCACCTCCAATCAAATTAAAAGAAAAAGAAACAAGAAATTTGTCAGCAAGCGTCCACATCCCCATGTGCAACATTTGAACACAACTTATAATATGAATTGTATATATAAGAGATTAAGGACTCGCGATTGAAAAATCATAATCATAGATGATTTATAATGTTAGGTTATTTGTGAAACATTTACTACGTTTGTGCCATAACCTTGTTTCTTTGCATTCTTAATGTAACTAATGGGTTAGATATTCTAGCACGAGTGCCTCAGAATCAAAGTAAATACAGAACGACTACTTGGCTATATACTGATAATAACTAATACTGGATTATCTAATTGATTTCTACTAATCAAAACGGGCGAGTATCTATTTTAGGCGCCTACTTTTTCCCCAAGATTCATATAAGAGATATGTCTATGATCTATCTATGCCTTTAGAAAAATAAGTCCCCGGTAGCAGGCTGTAACCTCTAATTTTAATTTTACTTATTTTAGTGAAAGAATCCAACTTGCTTATTAGGCGATATGAACAAAAACACATGAATAGTTGAATTCATTGCATAAAGCTGTTACCTCGGTTGAATAGGGTGTAAGGGTAGAGTCCTATTCAGATTCATGATCTCTAACCATCATCAGGTGTTTCCATAAAACATATTGATAAATAAATGAAATAGAGTCTTCTAATTGATAATCAGCTCAAACCCGAAATAACAAAGTTTCAACTGCCTTCTCCATTCCCCAATCCCCTATCCTAAATTTCCAAGTCTCGCTGTTCTTCATAAAACCCTTGTTGACATGTGAACCAATTCTTATCTAAACCCCACTTCTTCCCCTACCATAAAAAAATCTTCGCGTTGTGTTATCCAGAGAATTAAACCCCAACCCCAACTCATCTACTTTTGCTTCACTCTCATCATAACAATACTGAAGATTTATAGCCTCCCCCAAACTGAAATTGAAAGTCTATCACCAAGATAGTCATCGGAATAGAATAGTATCGCAAGATCTTGAATTCGCAAGGAAAAGAAGAACAGTGTTAGAAGGTGAACGAACATTGATCGTTACCGATGGAGTCGTTCTCGTTGTTGGCCCTTCAAAGATCCCTATTTAACAGCTCGTCATCGTCTTGCAAAGGAGAGAAATGCTACAGTAGTGGAGATGCAGCTCCTGCAACCTTCGTTCGCTGTAGAGATAAGAGGAAGAGATGACAGACTGCAAGCGTTAGTTATGGTCACCGAGGGGAGCAGTGGAGATGGGAGGAAGAGTGTTGCAGGAATGAAAATGGGATGGGAGGGAGATGTCCGTGGGCTGCTATTAACTAGGGCAATTTTTTTAAAAAAAAATTTAGACTCCTTCTCGTTTGTTTTAATAAAACAAGATTAAAACAAACGAGAAGGAGCCTGTTCTCGTCTATTTCATTAGTAACAGATGAGAACTTCTCGTCTGTTACTAATAGAATAGACGAGAAGCTCTATGTTCTCATCTGTTGTCCACAACAGACGAGAACATGGAGCTTATTCTTGTCTGTTTTGCTCAAACAGACAAAAATACTTATTTTTTCGCTTTCGTTTTCATAAACAAACATAATGAGGGAGATAAAAACTATATTTTCTTGTAGTGTCATATAGTTGAATAGTCTTCAGGGTTGCGAAAATTAGAAGATATAATAAATATATTTATATTTCATCACCTTATTTTAAAGAATACATTCAGAGTTCTTATTTAGTGAAAGATGGAATTTATTGGGCTACTAAACTATTGTTTTATGTATGTTTTTTTAAAAAACAATTTGATATGGCGAATCCTCTTAAGTATTTTCTACTCCTGTGGAATTATGTGAAAGCATTGTCGAGAACTCAGTTTGTGAAAGTAACATCACACCATCGGAATAATAAATTAATACTTTACCAGCAATGTCATTTACAAATATTGTTTTCTGAATTTTGACCTGTCCAATTTATCATTGCCCTAATAATATTTTCATCACCCAGTTAATTAACCATATTCAGTCCAAAGAAGTAGGCTGTATTTCTTTTGGCCGATTCTGACCAATTCAACCTCTGTATTTTTTTTTCCCCCCAAACGAAAATTTGCAAAAGAGGGAAAACATATTATAAGTGGTAAAGTTTCACTAACATCGTTTACCTAATGATACATATTAGTACATAGGTTTGTATATATAATTTTTATAATTCTTAGAGTTTATTTCCATGTTTATGCTGGTAATAATGCAAACAATAGCTTAGTTATATATACATAGAGAGAGAGAGTTGACTTGTGATTAATACGGATCTATGGATAGAGGCGTACAATAGGTCAATGATCATCTTTTCTCATGGGCCAATTTTTCCGCATTTGACATGCAATAATGCGTAATATTATTAAACGTCTTGCCGAGAAAGCGAACTTTGAATATTAAATTACCTAATTAACTAAATTATCACTTGCGTCACACTAGTGTTCGTAAATTATATTAATGCATACGTTAGATCTATTATTTTATTTATCATTTTTTAAATTCTAAGCGAGCTGAGGTATTATTAAGTACTATTTGTTATTTTATATCAAATCCTTTAGTTATAGAAAACTTGGAATACACGGCAATAATCAAGTTGTATTTATTAGAATCTTATGACCATGAAAGGACTGTATATAATATTAAACATCTTTAGTTTTCAACTGTTTTTTTTTTAATTATACGTATACTGAATTAGATTACTCTATATATAATTAATTAGATACAGTTTTCTACTCTATTTGATCACCAACATCCATTTCCAAAATTATGAATACAATAAGATCAACTAATAAGGGAAAGCCAGGGTTGTACTCCTCTCTCTCATCAATGAAAACTCAGGCACACACGAAAGTACATAGATATAGGAACAACAATACTTTCTTCTTCTTCTTCTTCTTTTACATCTTTGTTTTCTCTTTTGGCAGGGAGACAACATTTTATTATAAATTAAAATTTAAACGACACTAATTAACAAAGCATACCAGAGAATACAAACGCACTGACACACCACCAACTACAATAATCTTGAAAAGCCTCTGCAAACGTTAACTTCGCAATGGCTCAAGAGCACACGCATTGATTGAGATCACATCAAGCAAAAGCTGTTTCCGTTTCCGCTCCTCTTATCCGATGCTTTTTTATCTTTACTAGCCAGATAACCAAGAGGGTTATGATGTACAAACTAATGAGTAAAAGCAATCCATACCAAATGAAACTGGCTATGCCAGACGCCAAATCAGTGGGCGTCAACCAAGGTTTTTGTGGAGTGATCAGAAAGAGGGCGATAAAATAGGCACTTGCTAGGAATGTGAGAGCAGCACACATGGCTATACACAATATCCACATAACAAGTTTATTTTTTAGAGGAACTCCGCTTACTAGCAAAAGGGCAACGCAAAGAGACACAACAAAAGAGGTGGTATTGCAGACTATAAATACCTGAAAGAGATCTGGCTTACGAGAAGCAAGCATAGCTTCTCCAGGACATGCATGCGGAGTAAAGTCGTGACGACTATCATAACTCTTGAATGGCAAGCAGCCGAGGGGACTTGATTCTATAAAAGCGATAAAATTTTTGTCTCCTTCATTGATGGTGCTGTTGGAACTGACTAATATACCCTGTTGAATCACATTTCCCGGAGGGTTAAATACAGCTTGAAAGGTTATGGTCGCCATGACAGTAGCCACAAGACTTAAATTTCCCCTCATATCTTCTAACCAATTATTGTCGCTATTATGATCGAACCATTTTCCCATACGCTTTAAAATATTTCTCCAAAACTTCTCCCGAGGTCTCACTTCTTGTTGGCCCACAACATTAGTATTAGTCGTCAGTGCTTCAGGAGTAGTGTTCATTTGTACATTTTCGCTTTTGATGCCAGGGTAGTTCATCAGTATAGCTTGTATTTCTAGGCACTTGAAGTCCTGCGGAATTCGCTGAAGAATATCGTGGGCAGTATAACCCATGCTGTTCTTCAAGTCTGACGCTTCTCTTATTTCAGGAATTGACATGAGGTACCTCACAGTCTAGACAATAATCATGTAAATATATAAATATTTTTAATGCTTTTGAGGTATGACAGTTTAGATAAAAGATTAATTGAAATATAAGCGCTAATAGGGCAGTCAACTATATGCGGTCTACTTGAGATGTTAAAGTAAAGTAAACTCTTGCATTTGAAGTGGTTTACCAGGTATCAAGATCAAAGTTTTTCGTCATAGAGCTCTCATTTCAATTTTGTTTTGACAAAATTAGCGACTAGAATAATAATTGGCAGTTGGTCCCAGAGAATATTTCTCATGATCCTTCTTTCGTGATGCAAAATGTTAATTTAGTGCAGACTTTGTTTGCGTCCAGCTATATATATATGAAACTCAAGTCAATTAATGTAGTGCAGAATTATATTATAAAATTAAGTCACAAGTACCTCAACTTGCTTCAACATGACAGCCAAATGGAGAATAGTGTTCATTCCATCCAAGTCTCTCTCATTTAGGAGTTCGTAGGTGTCATCAATAGCCAACTCTATCAAAGCTTTGATGATCTGCAAGTGGTTGTACGCCACACACAAGTGAAAAATGGTCTTCCCTTTGTCAAGAATCCTCGAAGACTCTGGCTTTACTCTAATTAGCTCTTTCACAACCTCTGGTCTCCCTCTTATAACAGCGTAGTGCAAGGGAATTCTGCCTTCTTGGTCACGAACGAAGCACGCGTCGTCATAATACAGCAACAACTGCTTCACAACGTCGATGTGGCCTTCTGCAGAAGCTACATGAAGAGGTGTGCTTCGGAAGGAGTCAAGCTCAAGGGCTAGTTTGGGTTTGTGAGCAAGAAGGGCTTCGGTGAATTCAAGGTGGCCGAGTAAAGCTGATATGTGTAATGGAGTTTCAATAAGGATAGTTCGCGAGTTAATTCTGTGCAAGATTAACGGATCTTGCTGTATTAGCATGTTCAAAGTTGAAACGCTTCCTTCGTATGATGCCTCGTAAAGAACTCTCATTCTCTCATCGTCCTGATGATGACGAGCAGTTTCAATTTTCACGAGTTCCATCTCTCGCGGCAAATTATTAGAATCTACTATTTGCTTTACACCAAATTAAGAAGAATATACTTAGAAATGTAAGTTCAGGATAACTCATTCTCCAATTTATAGTTGCTGTTGATCTCTGGCCCCTCAATTTATTCGATTTGTATTTTACAATGTATATGTGAATTAACTAACTTCTGCGTTATTTCAATCACATGCACTTAGTTTTCTTTTGGGAAGACCTTTTTCTGTGGGCATGTTTGATCCATCCAACATTCTTTTCTGGCCAAAAAAAAAAATCCATCCAACATTCTTCGTTTGTCATTTAAAAAAAAGAGAGGAAGAGAGAGATAATTATTTAACCATACCTTCTTTCTCGTTAATACCTCTATATATAGTATTTCCGTGTTGTCTAGTTTAATATTTTTTTATGGTTCCTCTAGGCCAACATTTCATATAATTAATTTGTCCGACACATCAGGTTGATGTCATATGCGCGTAGTTAAGATTAGTTAATAATTCCAAACGAAAGTAAATGAAAGGGCTAGAACAACAGTACTACTGTAATTTCATGGTCTGACCCATCAGGAACAAGTTCTTTTTGGGCCTTCCATCAGTAACAAGTTGGAGCTTAATAAGTTGAGAAGTTTGCCAGAATTCGATGGCCTCCAATTGTACACCACACGCAAATTATTATTAAAAACAGTATCCTCACATGTTGACTTGTACGGTTCAATAAAAGTTAAATACAATGACCCAGTTTAAAGAAAAATGAATAACATAAAAACAGGAGAGAGATAATTTAGTTGATGTGCATACAAATATGTACATATTTATATATATGCTTATTGTAACATATAATGTTGTTAGATCCGATATGTTCCTTGTAGTAGCTAAATTCTGACAAGTAATGTGTGCGTGGCTTAGCCAACAATATAATGGATTAAAGTGGATCTATGGATAGAGTATCCAGTTTTTCTGTTTTTTTTTCCCTCTGTTGTTTTTTTTTTTGTCCGTTTTTGTGACTATTTCAATTAATTTAACAAAATATTTCTTTTAAAAAAACACTAATGAAGTTAGATGGCTCAAACAAAAACCATACATCATACTCCTTCGGTCTTTAATATAGAGTAAGTTAACTAATTTAAGTAAATTAAAAAAATTAGTTAAGTAGGTTATTTGTAATAAATAGATATTATCTTTTTTAAAATATCTTTGCTAATAATATGTATTAGTTAGAATTACTATTAGTTACGATATAAAAACAGGAGAACATGCAAATGCGTGTGTGTATATATATGTATATGCTTATTGCAATACATAATGATGTTAGATCCGATATGTTCCTTGTAATGGCTAGATTCTGACAAGCAATGAGTACGTGGCTCAGCCAACAATATAATTTAATCACATACATCGGCTTGCGATTAAATTGGATCCATGGATAGAGTATCCAGTTTTCTGTTTTTTTTTTCTCTGTCGTCTTTTTCTTTTTTTGTGACAATTTCAAGGTAAATATTTAACAAAATATTCTTTAAAAAAACACTAACGAAGTTAGATGGCTTAGTCAAAAACCACACCTAATACTCCTCCGGTCCTTAACAGATAAACTAGCTGATTAATTTAAGTAAATTAAAAAAATTAATTAAGTGAGTTATTTATAATAAAAAGATATTTTCTTTTCTAAAATATACTTGTTAATAATGTGTATTAGTTAGAATTACTATTTAGTGAAACATTTAACACGTGCAACTTTTATCAGGATTACCTTAAAAAAAGTGAATAAATATGAGAGACAAAATAAATTAGTGCCTTATATTTAGGATCAAATTGAATGTCAAACTAGTTCTTATACTACATCCGGTCCTTATTATAAGACTTAATTAACTAATTTGAAAAATTAAAAAAATTAGTTAAATTAGTTATTTATAATAAATATATTTTATCTTCTTTAAAACATCTACATTGATAATATGCATTGACTAAAACTATCATTTAATAAGATATTTACTATGTGGAACAATTGTAGAAATTACTTTTAAAAACATAAATAAATATGCAAAATAAAATAAATTAACATATTATATTTTGAATCAAATTAAAAATCATACTAATACTAAGCATAGCGGTAGGATAACACGAAAAGATCGATGGTCTTTATCTTATGGGCTGAGTTCTCGTGTCTCAAGTGGACCAATTCAAATGTATACCTATTAAACGTCCAGAAATATAACACTAGTCATTATGTTACCCAGGCCAGTTGGGGGCAAAAAAATTATGTAACCCAATCAGCACTTGCAGTTGGTAATCGATTTCCTATATATTATTATTAATATTATTATTTTATATTAAATCTTCCATTTATAGATAGCTTGGAATACGATGACTTGATATAATACTAAACATGTTTATTACTTCAACTGTATATAATTTATTAATTATAATGTTCTACCCTATTTGATCACCAGCATCAATTCCCTAAATTAAGAATATAACCAATGGCTGCACTCCTCCGCCATCAACGAAAATCAAGCACACGAAAGTAGATAGGAACATTAATATTTCTTTTCTTTTTTCATCTTTGTTTTCTTATCTTTATTGCAGATTTAAATTTAAATGACACTAATTAACAGAGCATTCTAGAAATAATAAAGCATGCAAATTAACCCTATTGCATTCCACTACGAGAAGAACAAAACACGATGAATAATATTATACATCTTCGTCTTCGATTCAAGTACGAATTAAAAGGGGTACCTCACGCTCTAAACCAAAAAAAATAAAAACAAGTCGGTGTATTGCTTGGGTGTAGGTTCGTTGGGCTAGAATTGGGTTCGCGTCTTCCCGAGTTGTGAAAAGTCTAGCTAAAATATATATAGTCGATGTAACTATTAAGTATCAAAACAGAAAGGTAAAATTTACATGTTCTAGTCGATCGAATTTCTTGAATTTAAGGAGCAAGTCGCAGTCAATATGGTCAAAGCGGAATTTTTTTTTTTACAAAAATTTTTTTACTTCTCATTGGCCTATAAGGAAAAAAAATATTAAAAAATACGGAACAAAACAAACAGACCCCTGCCAAAGAGATCCCTGCCGTTGCCAGCCCTAGACTTAAAATTGAAGGTTTTTAGGCACGCGTCTTTCAAGACAAAAAAAGAAAAATAAATTCTAAAGAGTAATTCAAGACAAAGCCATGTAATAAAAAGCCGGCGTCATCAGAGCTTGTGAAGTTGATAAGCTCGCCGGTGACGGCCAACCCCAGTTCCACCAAAGCTTGGAGGGTCTCCAAATGGTTTTTTTTTTTTTGGTTAAAAAAAAATGGTTCTACTTTATACACAAGTGAAAAACAGTTTCCACATTAACACTATAACTCAGGGATTCTGGTTTCGCTTTTACCAACTCTCTCACACTCTCTATTCGATCCCCCTCTCATAACTGCACGGTGTAGAGGAATTCTTCCGTCTTCATCACGAACCAAGCATGCTTCGTCAAAAACTTGAAGCAAGTGAAGTCCTTCACAATAATGTAGACATGACCCTCTGCAGAAGCCAAATGGAGGACTGTGCTTTGAAAAGAGTCCAACTCAATGGCGAGTTTTGAGTTGTCCATGAGAAGGGCCCTTGTGACTTAAACATGACCTAGCAATGATCATATGTGTAAAGGAGTTTCACTGAAGGCAGTTCTTGAAATCTTGAAGAGGATTAACGGGTTTTGCTGTACCAATGAGTTCAAAATTGATAAACCCCCCCCCCCCAAAAAAAAGTGATGTCTCTCAAAGATCTCTCATTTTGCCGCTATCACATAAAGTTCTCATTTCCCTTGCACATATGATTCGTTTAAACGCTACTTACTATATATGCACGCACATTATTATGATGAAAAATAACTTAGGTACTTATTATGTGAATTTCAACTCATTAAAACAAAAATTACAATACTCTGATCATTATATGCTTTAAGATCATAAAAAAACAAATTTCACGATTGCAACTGGATAATTAGAACAAGCAATACAGCTCAGGCCACATAACACCACGGGTTACGAAAGGATGAGATTTCTTCTCTAGCACAAAACATTTGACGATGAGATCGATTAACTTATTGAATGAAGCAACGAAGTGGGTTAATTAAAGCTTGAAAGGTAATTGATATAACGGTTGATCACCAGACTCAGATTTCTTCGCATATCTTATACCCATTAATCATCCTTATATTTAAACCAAATTCCTATTTATTTTAAAATCTTTATGAAACAATTTCTCTTTCAACATTTTGGCACTTTGTTTCCAGTACTGGGCGTGTATGGGTTTTATCAATTCTCCTTTCTTCCCTATTTTGATGCCAAAGGTTCCTAAACATGACTTCTACACAAACACATCTTAGTTTGACAGAAAACTTTAATCAATCAGTAGATTGAGATGACAATAATTTTAAATTATCTAAATATAATTTTGTTACAAAGTACAAACTTAGAACAGATCAGATCTAAATATATAAGAGAAACATGTAACCATGATATACCATGAATTATGATCCTAAAAGCAACCCATGCCACTTGTAACCCGCCAGACAATAAATAGCATTAGTTGAAATGAGATATATAAAGAAACAGCATCAACTTTGTCTAATTCCACATGTCAACAGCTTTCTGATTAGTCTGGCACATTTCTTCACGATCCAAATTAACACAACAATCAGCACAAGCAATCCAGACCAGGGCCAAATTGAGGCTGCAACGGTGGTCCAACCTGCTTTATTATTCCAAAGAAAATGGCTTGGCATCACCATACAAAGAGCAGTTAAGTAGGCAAGGGCTAGGGTTGTGAGAGTTGATACACATGCCTATGGATAAAAGCCATAGCACAGCGTTTTCTTCATAGGAACTCCACTCACAAGCAAGAGGGTGACGCTAAGTGATGAAATGAAAGAGATAGTGATGTAAATTACATACTCCAAAAGCAGATGTTGGAAACTAAAAGATAAGACAGCTTCCCCAGGACGATAGGAGACGTTGTTAGGAAGGATAGTGCACTTTAGGGCTTCAATATTGGATGAGCCTTGAGATAAACCTTGTTGGATGAAGCCACCAGGTGGGTTAATTAATGATTCAAATGTTATGGTGGCTATAACAGTAGGCACTAAAGTCAGATTTCCCCTCATTTCTGCTACCCAATCACCCTTTTGTTTGAACCAACCCCCAATCCATTTCGAAATCCTTAGGAAGCAGTTTCTCTTCTTTTGATTTCAAGGTTTTGGTCTTGCAATTGGTGTTGACGACTGTGAATGCGTGTGGATTTCGTTCTTCTCCGTTCTGACTCTAGAATAATCCGTCAGCATGACTTGTATTTCTGTGGTTTTAAAATGTTTTGCACTACGTTTAAGGATGTCATAGGCTGTGAGACCTATGCTGTTCTTCAAGCTTGTCATTTCTATTACTTTTCGGATTGATAGAAGGTACCTTGTAGTCTGAAATAATAAACTTGCATGTTAATATATTGGGGAAAGTGTCATGATTTTGGGGTAAAACAAATTAGACCCAATAATTCACGAAAAGTATAACCGGTTTACCTAAAAAGAAAACTCTTTATATCAAGAATTTCGTACATCAACTTGCTTGTACGCGACTGCTAAATGGAAACCCGTGTTGCCCACTCCATCAGAAATCGTAAAGTTAAGAAGCCCCCCATAAATGGCAAGTTCCAATTCCACCAAACCCTTGAGAGTCTCCAAATGATTGTGTATCACACACAAGTGAAATATAGTGTTTCCACTATCAAGAAAACTCAGACTCAGGCTTCGCCATGACCAACTCTTTCACAACCTCTATTCTGCCTTTGATAACTGCATAGTGCAAAGGAATTTTGCCCTCTTCATTAGGAAACAAGCATGGGTTGTTAACTTCATGCAATTTCTTTACGATGTCGATGTGACGTTCTGCAGAAGCCAAGTGGAGGGGTGTGTTCTGGGAAGAGTCAACCTCAATGACTAGTTTCGGTTTGTGCGCGAGAAGCGCCTTGGTGAATTCAAGGTGGCCAGTCAAAGCTGATATGTGCAAGGGAGTTTCGTTGAAGCCACTTTGTGAGATCCTGTGGAGGATTAATGGTTCTTTCTGTCAATATGAGTTCGAAGTTGATACAGACCCTTTGCGTGGTGCTTCATAAAGAACGCTCAATCTGTTCTTCACCATGAGAAGTCCCCACTTTGATTATTATAGTCTCTCTTGCGTGAATGCGGGAGTTGTGAGCATTCTTCATTATATATAGACACATCATTTTGAAAGAATCTGTCAAAATATGTTGCTTACAATTGCTTAATGTTCAACTTTCTGTTGAATTATGTAAAACCGTCGTCCACACGACTCAGTTTGTGAAAGTAACATCACATGATATGAACAATAAATCAATACTTTATCGGCAATGCTATTTGAATATATTGTTTTCCAAATTTTCACCTGTGAATTTCATCATTACACAAATAATACTCTCATCACCCAATTAATCTTCAATCCAAATACAGACACCTGGAGCTGTATTTCTTTAGGCCGATTCGGACCAATTCGACATTTGTTTTTCTTAGGAAAAAAAATTGTAGAAGAGAATAAACATATTAAAAGTAGTGAAGTTTTTCACTCATTACATCATACACGGATCGATTTAAATTATCCACAGGTTTTAAAATTGTCAAGAGTTTAATTATTTTCACGCTTATACTAATAATATTAATTAATAATTGTCCGCAGAAGGCAGAACAGGAGTACAGTTTGGATTTGCTGAATGGGATTATTTAATTCAAGAGTTCTGCTTTGGCACATATTACATGTGAAGAAGCTGCAACACATTTTAATCAATCCCAAGGATTTAAAGATGATAATTTGAGATGCTTCCAATACGCTATGGAGGGATGTCTCACTTTCAATTTAGTCCTAAATATAAGATCCCAATTCACTTTATCTATCATATTTATCTATTTTTTAAGGTAGTTTTTGTAGTAGTTGTACATATTAAATATTTCATCAAATGACCTTGATGTGCAACGGTATTTTAGAGAAGACAATACCTATTTGTTACAAACAAGTAACTTAACTAATTTTTTTAATTTATTCAAATTAGTCAACTAGCTTTTATATTAAGAACTGGAGGTAGTAAATGGCTAGCCCCTACAACTTCCAGTTATAATCATTAATCATGCAGAGTTTTAACGACAGACAAATTGATAATGTGACAACAATAGTCATTGAAGTTGAACTGCCCTTAATTGTCGCTTTGGGGTTACTCCAAAAATTAACCGAATTAATGCAATATAGTGCACAACTCGGGTCGTTTCACTTTGAGGAGCCGAAAACGAAATTAAATCCTAGTAAATGAATGCAAGTAACCTAAACTATAAAAAGAGATTTTTGATTTTGAAAAGCTGTTAATTAAATACTACGAATCAAATTGGAATTAAAATACTTTTTTTTGTTTTTATATAAAAGTGATTAAATGAATGGAGATTAAAGAAATGAAAATGAGACACACAAATAACACTGATGATAATCAATCCTCTAATTCAACAATGTAGGCAATCATCACTCTAAAAGATGTGGGAGTTAAAAACAATGAATTAAGAATTATAATTAAACTTTTTATCCAACAACCGAGCCACCTCGAGTTGCCACAAAATATTTTCCTAAAATTCAAATTACTAACTGCAACCAGAATAGTAAAATGAAATTAAGGATACTAAAAACCAATGCTCAATTAAATCCTTAAATTCACAACAATAGACTTAAAGCTAGCAAAAGACAATATGATCCAAGATTCTAAGCCACCTTAGAAAATCACAATATATTAACTCCAAAATCAATACAAATGTCATAACCACAACATCATAATTGAAATCAAAGCTATAAACAGCCCAATGTCAAATACTAAGCAATAATCCAGTCACAATAATCCCCAAATATAATCAGATTAAGCAATACAATTATCTTAATAATTAGAAAAACTATCCTAAGACCTAGGAATTGTTAAACAATTATTGAGTAGGAAATTAAAGCAACTAAAACTCCCCCTTGATGATCTAAGCTCCTGCCATTATTGTTGAATTAGAGGATTTCAGAGCTCTAGCCACGCATAGTCACGAGAAATGCCACAATCAATGTTCTTTTGCGGTCTGCCATGGAAGAACACTGTTCACGCCGTCGAGCTCGTGCTGCCCCTGTTCTGCTCGCGTCTCAGTTCAAGCTGCTGTCTCTCTGTTCTGTTGTGCTGCTGGTTCGCGTCTCCCGTCGCTGATTCTCTCTGCCACCAGAAAGATTCAACGGAGAAGATGATGAATGGTCCCCTCTCTTCGTTCGCCGCCTCCAGCCGCCAGCTCTCTCCGTGTTCGTGCTCTGTTCGCTTGCGTCTCCCACTCCTGCTTCGCGTGTGCCTCGCGTGTGTGTGTGTGTGTTTCCCTTTTCTCGTTCGGCGTCTTCTCCTGATGATGAATAGAATTATTAGGTTGGGGGAGGGCAAAACGTTCCGTTTTGCTCTCCCCTTTTATTATTGTTATATTTTTTTTTATTTTTCTTTTCTTCTTTTTTTTTTTAATTTTTAATTCTTCCAAAAACCTGCAAACAAAATTTAAAAGTAAGGTAGCATTAATTGTCCTCAAAAACCAATTACTCACAATTAAACCAAATATGACAATTTTACCCCTATAAAATAATAATTCAAAATAAAATAAATTAAATCAATTAAGGCAGAAAGAAACCAATTAAGCTGACAAAACTCATATAAAAGATACCAAAATATATAAAAATAATTGAGTTTGTCAGTCATCCTTGTTTATTTGTTTATTTGCTTCAGCAAGTATTCGATCTCTACAAGCGTACTGCAAAATCCCCCCCCCCCCAAACAGTCAGTTATAGCCAATATTTAAGAGAACACACACACACACACATGAATGGGAGATGGGATTATATTGCAGATGGAAACTCAAATTCACTAGATCTGTAAACATGTTCAAGGCTAATTGTTGAATATATGCAAATACCCATATGGTAGTTTGGACACGGTTGACTTTAATTTTTGAAGTTTATGCAAATATACCTTATCGATGGACGTGGCCTTCTGCAGTAGCTAAGTGGAGAGGTTGCTTCGTGAAAATAATTGATTTAAAAATCTACTTTCGGAAACTTATGACAATAATCGAGTTATTTCCGGAGTTTAAGGATATTAAAAAAATTAGTTAGTAATTTGTAACAAATAAATGTTAGTTTTTCTTAAATGCCCTTGTTAATTATTAGCATTTGAATTATCTCATGATGGAAACTTTTAACAAGTACAATCAATGGAGATATTTTGAAGAGAAAACTATAAATTTAAAAAAAAAAAATTTGAGATATTATATTATCTTTTATCTAATTTTTACATTAAGAACGAGAGCTAGCTTCAGGGAAAATGCCTATAAAAGCAATTATTTTACGTGAAATGAAGACAAGTCGTAAAGGAAAGGTTCCGGTTGCAGAATTAACAAGATGTTTGGGAGCGTTTTGTTGAATAAATGCTTTTTAAATTTAGAAATAATGTGCGCGCGCGCATGCGCGTGTAGGAGGTTGGCAAAATAAATACATACGAGCATTTTATCATCTTAAAGCTGATCCTCTGGTGAGGGGAACTTAAGATTTTACTTAAGATTTTTTTCAAAAAAAAAAAGATCATAGGGACAACATAATTATTTTGTCAAATTATAAAATTCTTATTTGGTTATATATGATTAAAAAAAATTTCTCTTATTCAGGTGACTATTTGAGAATTTTTTTTTTAAATTCAACAATCACTTTTGTGTCATTTTTCCTTATTTACTGCTACTATTATTATAACTAAACACAAAATAGTTTAAATATTAATTTCATAAATCGCTCACTACAAATCATTTTTATTAAATTTAACTGTAAAAATGGAAAAATCGCTTATATTTTAATACTAAATAAACGGGATCTAAATTGTCTCTACCGTTGACTTGTAATTTTCTAAAGGAATACATTTTCTTTCTTTGTAATAAAAATCAAAAGTAAATTTTATAGAACTACTTACAACCGATCACTTAGGATTAGTTCAGGCAAAAATAATAAGGTAAATTAAAGAGTGAACAGAGATTAAGGAATTAAACCCTCCGAATATAAAATATCCCTGCTCGTTCTTACAACTTTCTTAATATGCACTTAGAATCTTGCATATACAATTCCTAAGAGGGTTTAATTAATAAAGCAAAGTGATATACTCGAGCAAGCGGGACGTGGTGATCTCCGAACTAGATACTCTTCTAGTTATTAATGTAAGACTTATTTAACTAATTTGTTTAGATTAAAAAAATTATGTAAGTTAATTTAATTATAATAAATTTGACATGTTGCTCATAAAATACTCTAATCTTCTTTGTTTGCTTTCTTTTTGAACCAAATAAGATATTATTAAAATTATTTTCTTTCCATCCAATCAATCCTTTCATCTAATCAACATCGGGATTATCAAGATATCTCCCTTCCTCTCCCTCCTGTCAAGCCAAACAAGCATGTTTTCCTCACAAAATTTTCAGTTACCCTATATTTAGTACGAGAAAAAATGAAACGAAGGGGAGAGAAGAAAAAATCTTAATGGATTCAATCTAAATAATTGAAGGAGTAGAGTTATAAAATTTTAATAAAGATACGATGTAACATAAAAAAATGATAAAAATTGACTAAAAGTGTTTAATCTCACTTCGTCAATGATTTATATTAAACTCATTAAAATTGTTATCCTCTCCCCTTCTCTCTACTTCCCTCGTATACAGACGGCAGAAATAAGAAGATTGTGAAAAGAAAGTAGCATTAATCCCTAGATTTCCAATGAAAGATAGGGATTCGAAAGCTCCTTGCCTCTCCTTACTCTTATTCTCTTCTCCTTCTCTCTTCATTTTTGCTCCGCAGTTCGATAGCTTGAAACTCAGGCGAGTTTGTTGCAAGTGGAGTAGCAAATGTCAAACTTGGATTATACGATGGAATTGGAAGCCATGCGTGGCTGGTGGAATCTCTGGTTTTTAAGCAGTTAATTTACCCACTCCTACTTTATTCTGCGTCTGTTTTTTAAGAAGTTAGTTTCTCCACTTCTTCCTAAATAATTTTTAAACAACGTTCATGCGAATAAGGATATTTTGGCCTAAAACATGTGATTTAGTAAGAAAATTAACAAATATTTAATTTTTTCCCCATTTCCTTGGCGCACACCTAAGAGGCATGAATTGATTGAGATCATATCAAGCAATATTGGATAAAAAAGTTATAAATATTAAGATATTATGCTTCTCCGGTCCTAAATATAAGACCCATTTTATAGTATAATTAGTACTACAAAATGGGTTTTATATTTAGGACCGGAAGAGTATTTAGGATCAAAGTTAATTTTTGATCTACTTCTTATATTTAGGTATAGATGTAATATCACAAATTTTGAAGATGGGAATGCCTAAAGAAATAATTATTCAATAAAAGCCTATTTTTGAGTGAGAAATTCAAGAAAATTAAAAAATAATTATTATTAAAAATATAAAGGCTCAGAATAATTAAAGAAAATTTCTAGATAATTACTTTGAGAAATAAAGGAGTTCATGGGAGTTTATTTTCCCAAAAAAAGATAGTAAAAATAGATTAAAAGCAAGTTTCTAAATTAAAGTTTTATTTTCTTGAGAAATTTACCAAGGGGAAAGTCGAGACAAGAATGGCTGATCGGGGGGAAAAAAAAAGTTGAGATAAGAATGGGCTTTTTTATCAAAATGATATACACAGTAAAATAAATTACCATGATGCTATACTATGAAAAGTATTTCCCTAAATGCTATAGCTAAACTCGTTCACTACAAGAACGAGCTTGAATTTTTAAAGAAATTGTTTAGGAGGAGAACGAGTTTTCTGTCCGACCATTTTTTTTAACAAAATTGAAAACGCGTTTAAGGCGTGAACGAGTTTAGCTTGTCAGAGCACATACTGCCACTTACCATCGCCTTTCCTTTTTCTCTTTCATTTCAGCAAAATTTACAAACAAATACCCATTCCGTCAACAGCTACTTTCTTTTTCTTTAGACTTTAGAGAGAATTGCAATTAATAACCCCACTCCTTCCTAACCACCTCGTTCATTCTTTTCCTTTTCCCTTCATTCTATATTTCCAACAAAATGAAACAATACTGTTAGATTTTATATTTTACAAGATATAAAAAAATATGAATGAATTTTACTTTATATCCTAATAATTAAATTTTAAAAAAAGATGTGAACTATGAATTCTTAACCATTATCAACTGAGCTAGCTTGCTTCAAGTGGCTCGGTAATTAGTGGGTACTGTGTAGTAAGATAAGTTATTTTAATTTCAAAATATTTTTCAATAAAACTGAATTGACCATTTTATTTTGGATTGTATAAAAATGATGTTAGTAAATCGTTTGTTACTTTCATTATTAATCATATTAATCATACTAAAGGGTTAAGTAATTATGTCGTCATTTTATTGCACTTAATCCTCAGCAGTTTTGTTAATATAAGTTAATGACGTTAGTGAATATATTTTCAAGATTTTCAGATTTTGGCTGGTTAACCTATAAAAATTTTAGAGGAAACTTAGAAATTGATACTGGCTAAAATTACATCTTGTAAACAAATGTTTACAATATATACTTAGATGCCTCATGTATCAAGACAGCCTTGTCATGATTTAATGAACATTTAATTATATTAATTCAAACACGTTTAATTTTTAGCCAATAGACGGATCCAAAATTACATTATGAATATTGTTAAAATTTGTGCCCCTACTAAATAGTTACACATCTTAATGTGATCTATTTTGATTCATCATATATGTAAACAAGTCGCAGTATGCCAAATTAAACTGACTTTTTTAAGAAAAAATATTCAAATATAAATTACATTTCAATAAACTTATGTTTGGTTTAATTTAAACTTGCAAATTTGAAACCAAACATGTGCATATTCTGTTATTTTTTCATAAATTGTTCCATAAATGTACATACTTCCTGTAAAAAAAAATTTATATACGACAATGCTACAAGGCGGTTTTACATAATTATTTTAGTGTTTAATTTTAATAAGTTTTAACACCACTCATTCCCTCATAATCTCTGACCTTGGATCCGTCCATTGTCTATATTAAATAGATGTAAATTTTGCATATATCATATCATGTTGATAGATAATTTATATACAATAAATTTATTTTATATACTTTTTAAAATTTATTATTAGGATATAACGTAAAATTCATTCATGTTTTTTTATATCTTGTAAAATATAAAATCTAACAGTATTGTTTCATTTTGTTGGAAACATAGAATGAAAGGAAAGGAAAAAAAAAAATGAAAGAGGTGGTTGCAAAGGACTGGGATCATTGATTGCAATTCTCTCCAAAGTCTAAAGAAAAAGGGAGAAAGTGTTGATAAAATGGGTATTTGTTTGTAAATTTTGCTGAAATGAAATAGAAAAAGAAGAGGCGGTGGTGACAGTGGCGCCACTATGTGCTCTGAGAGACTAGTTTAGTGCATGCCTCGAACGAGCTTTCAATTTTGTTAAGAAAAATTGTCAAACATGAAACTTATTCTCCTCATGAACAACTTCTTTAAAAATTCAAACTTTTCTTGTAGTAAACGAGTTTAACTATAGCATTTAGTGAAATACTTTTCCCAATATAACATCATGGTAATTTATTTCACTGCGTGTAGAATTTTGATAAAATGCCCATAAGAACGATAAGTACGGTATATACCTACATCACACACGTCCTCTCCTCCCCTCAAGTCATCAGCCACCGCCCTTATGCTCCTCTCCTTGCCCAATGCGAACACGCACTCTTCTCCCTATCGTACGACATTTATCAAAGAAGCTAAGCCGTGATATACTCATAATGGAGAAGGGCGAATAGATGGAGTAAGATGGGGAAAGCAGATCAAGGGAAACAGAGATTTGAGAGATTGGAACGAGAGAGAAACCGAGAGAGAAAGCAAACGCTATGAGTGAGGCGTGGATATCGACGCAGGCGAAGAGGGTAGGAACTTGCGCTGACAGGAGAGAAAGTCGGTTAAGTTAATTTTCCTTTAAGTGTCCTCCATCTCTAGTTCTGTTAATTGGGTACAGAGTTGAGAGGAAGAAGCAATTGAAAAAGTTTATATATATATATATATAAATAAACATACATACTGCTGCATGATGAAATTGTTTGAAGCAAGGAATTCTTTGCAGTTCCAATTTGCTGTTCTAATCTGTGTGGTTTCGGGTTCTGTGAAGTTAGCGCTAAGGAAAACGGTAGCTTGGTAATAGATATAAAATCAGCGACCTGCGGCTGTTTTGATGCCTAATACATGACTGCATGTTGATTATTGTGTCTGATTGATGACCTCTGAAATAGGGGTTTGTGTTCTCATAGGAAAAGGTGAAAGAAGCAAGATTCATAAATCTGATATATGAATGAACATATGTTTACCTGCATGTGTGTGGTTGGATGGTGAATAATGAATTAAAGCTTTGGAGATGGGAAATTATTAAGGACTTGCTGTTTGCTATTCTTCAATGTTTAGCAAGTGTTTTTAAATGGTTAAATTTGTGCTGTAAGTGTTGGAATGCTGATTTTTATTTAAAAGCTGGAAAGTAATCTAAGAAAAAGAAAACTGGTATTGTATATGGTTGTGTGGCATTGTGGCTTAATTAATTGGGCCCTTGAAGCTGAAATATACATGCTACAGTTCAGTGACTTTAAATGCTAGACCACCATTTTAGATGATTAATTTATGTTTGCAGGCATTAAGATGATAGTTGAAGTGATATTCATAAAGATGGAATTTCAGATTTATAAGTGATGCTGTCAAAATGACCGAATTAGTTGATGAATTAACACTAATTATACTTTTCTTCCACTGTTTTAGTAGCCTTTATATGTGTGCTGCTGTGAATCTTATGAAGATAACCATATTGTTAGAGATGGGACTAATATTAAGTCTAAATGACAGTGCAAGAGAGATAAAATTGCCTTGAGGGAATAAATAATGGAAGCATTAAGATAATGATTTAAACATTATTTGAATCTGGGAAATAATTTCACATTGGAAGCAACATTATTTGGAGCATTATTGAGAATTAGGGAATATCTAAATGATCGAAATTTTGATATATCGGAGTCTTTATTTGTGTGATAATGAGCTTACTGAATCGAAATGTTGAAGTGGATAGATTATATGATACTTCCATGAGATTGGCGGTTCTTGTGTGCGCGCGCGCGCCGTTTAATGCTCCCTTGTAATAAATAGCTGTCTCAATATTTTGGGGTTGATAGTTTACTAAAGTTTATTGTTTTATGCCTCTAGATGTATAGTAACTGTTCCCAATAGTTTGATGGTGTGTGGACACATTAATATGATGATTTGATCATTAAACGTTGTTTCTAATCTAGAAACAATTAAATAATGAAGAAGATTGACAAGGATCTTGGAAGAAATGCATTATCTCAAGGCTTTATTGGGTTAAATTGATGAAGTAGAATGAAGAAATCAGGCCTATTCATTCCCCTTCTTGTTTCGGTCAAATGACTATGAAAGCAATATCTTTGAAATTGAAGGAAAAAAAGTCCAGAATTAGTAGAAAGTAGGCCATGGGAAATATGGGGGAAAGGAATAAGAAAATATTTTAGTTCATTTTGAATATATATGGTAAGATTTAATTTGAAAATTATTCTAGGTTGTATGGCTTCAAGTTCTCTGCTAATAAGGTTATAGAGAATAGAATCTCTTAATAATATATGAATTATTCATTTGAGTATTTTTGTAGATGGTTGTTGATATATCTCTATTTTATAATATATTTTTATATATAATTAACAGATTTTATAATGTTTAAAGGGTTTCAAATGTAGAAGATACTCATATTTTGAATTAAGGAAATTATATAAATTAATTGCTTACAAGTGTATTTTTTATTATATTTTTTTATAATTTCCCTTTTGAAAGGTATTTTTGCTTTGATTTCAGGTTTTATCCAATTTCATTTAAATTCAAAAGCCCCTTTACTTTGGTTGCCATGAAGATCACATCAAATTAAGAGAATTCAAATTTAAAGTTATATCAAGATAACAAGATAAAAGAAGATAAAAGAAAAAGCTAGAAGACTCAAGGGTTTCCTCATCCAACTAGGATAGATTCAAAAACTATAAAAGGATATCAAAGGACCCCTGGAGAAGCAACGAAGCCATCTACACTACACAAGCACACGCATACACTTGGCTTCCTCTTGTGTCTAATTATTTCATTATCTTCTTATTTTCTTTTTATTATTATGGTTTCATCTAGCCATATGTGTAGCTGGTTCTCTTTGTTCTTAAGGACAAGATGACGTGACTTGAGTTTCTGTTTTTATTAGAGAGTTTGTTAATTTTCATATTTCAATCTACTAGTACATTGCTTTTATGAATTTCCTAGGTTAGGATTTTTTTTATTTCTTTTGTGGACTAATATTTGATTTGTGTTTCAATTGAACAATTTTGTTTTGAAATTTTCAATGAATATATTTTCGGTTTCCTCATAATTCTATGAATGTTTATCTTTATAGATTTCTATTTTGATTTGCACAAGTAGTTCATGCTCTAGGGTTTTCGATAGATAAATCTCTTTAAGGAACAAGATATAATTGTTTAATTGAATTCACAGGTTAAGTGGTTTTTAAATGATTAATTGAAAGGTGATTATATGCTAGCTCTCTAGGTATAATTATTAATTAATTAATCACGACTTAGATGTTATCTAGGATTTTTTTTTCTTTTGACTTAGTAATTGTTTGTATACAACTTCCTCATCTTTTTGAATCGTGATAGCCACTCATCAACATCCTTGGAAAGTGCATCATTCTGGTAAAGTCTTCGTTCTTTTTACTTATTGTTATTTTCTTTTTATTTTTGTCAATTTATTTTTTTAAAATAATCAATCAATTTTCATTCCTACTCCTTCCTTCTCTACATCACGTTTTTCTTAATTAAAAAGATTTTCAAAATTTTAACAAAGCTCTTCATAGAGAGAGACGACCTAGGTTTACCTCTATACTATATAGGGTTAATTTAGTAAATTAATTTGAGAGCTTACACGACAGGGCGATCAGTTGTGGATGATACATAGTAGATATATCATTATACATCTATTTAAAGAAATAAATGGCAGAGAATTGTTGTGGGGTGATAGAGAGAATTAGTAAGTTATGGATTAATCATAATCCTAGTTCTAACTTATGTCATATATGTACTTATAATGTTAGGATTTAATTGGTGTCCTAACCGATCAAGAAGAAACCCAGAGCTAGGTACCCACACTGGCAGGCAGAAGGTAGTTTTATTGATTATTTGTATGTTTTGTTTTGGTTGCATGTCTGTTTATACTATAGTTAAGCAAGAGAACATATAAATTACCTTACCAGTTATTGCCATGACTATATGTATGCATTTCGCTATCTAGTATATGCACATTTAATAATTAATCAGTTAATAGCTGCTTATTTATTCAATTACTTAGTTATGTAGTAGCACAATTACTCAATTATTCAAATTATGCATTTAAACATATGCTCAAATATCCAGTTATGCATATAATTAGTAATAAGTTAGCAGCTACTCAATTATATAGTTTAGTTAATCAGTTATGCAGTTGTTCAATTATTTGGTTAGGTGCAACAATTATATGAGATTCAATTAAATGATAGTAAATATGCCTTAGTTAGTTATTCAGTTCAGTTTAGTTATTTTGTAAGGTATTGTTTTTCACGGCTTATTTTGCATGCTCAGGTTTATACTCTGCATAATATAAAATATGATTAGTGCTACTAGGATTCTTTGAATCTCACATTGCCTTTCTATTTAATCATAAGAGCCAGTTCATCCAAAGGAAAAGAGAAGCTGGTGGAAGTATAGCCAAAGTGGAAGGAGAGAAGAGTTTAGTCCTTAGTTAATTAATTAACCTTGAATATATTATGTGTTATGTTCCCCCTTCCTTTTATAATGTGATTTATGATGTTTATATTTCACCTTTGTGAGGTTATGCGAATTCTCCTTATATGTTTGTACGTACCTCCATAAGGAGTGACTGGGGGTAGCTTAGCATAGTTGGGGAGTTAGCATTTATGTGTACATATTGATAATATAGCTGTGGCATGAATAATATAATTTAGAGTTTACAAAGCATGATTGGAACATGTCACCCAAAAAAAAGCATGATTGGAACAAAAAAGTAGAGTTTTCAAAAAGTAACATCTGTATAAATAGAAGTTGCTACCAGGCATATGTATAATGAATTTAGATCTCATTTTTATAGCATAAATTTTAAGAAAATGAAGTTACAAAGTCATGAATCAAAGACAAAAAGTTTTAAAAACTTTACTTTTTTGGTGTAAGCTTTCAGCCATAGTTAATAAATCTGTTTTCCTTTAGGTGTACACAGTAGGATGTTACAATAGAGGTAGTACTATGCAAAGAGATAGGTAAAGAAATGATAATGGGTTACTTGGCGAGATTTAATTTGATTATAAATTACTGATCAAAATCCAAGTTCTGCTGTCAACTTATATATATTCAAACCTGTTGACTCGAAGTCTGACCGTTCGATGAAAACGAGTTTGCTAGATTTGCACTAAAAAAATAAAACAAATAAAAGAATAATAAAAAAAGCCAAATAAAAGAAAATGAATATTAGATCAGCGTGCTGCGCGACATGCTAGGTTGCTTATGCCAGTGATTGTGGGGCTATAATATATGTGGGTTATATCTTTTCGCCTTTGGAAAACAAAATTTGTCCTTTATCCAAAAGGAAGAAATTAAAAGTCCACTCGGGAGACCGCGGGTACGGCATACATCATTTATATAATTTTTTTAAAATCTCTTTTACATTTCTTAAAACCAATCAACCAATTTTTTTTATCAATTTAGTGAGTACTATTTAATTCTTCCTTGAGCATAACCGGGGTTTCTTTTCTTGGTTAATGATCTCAAAATTAGTTTTCCCTTCCTTGATAAAGAATATCCCTATGTACGTACCAACATATTGGAAGGCGATGTCCATGGCAGCCGGGGGCCACATCGGATAAGAGCCCTCGGGAAGGATAAAGTGGGTTGGTAATGTCTTAATATCAATCACCCGTTTTCCCCCCCCCCCCCCACTCATCACACACAAATACAAAACAAGTTTCTTTGTCGTATTCTCTGTTTCTTGCGTGAAAGAAATGTGATTGTTGGATGTAACTAATGTTTAATGCAAGTTCACTTCATCTTCCAAGTAGTTTCAAACTAATTATAAGTGTTGATCAATGATCATAGGGTGATCTTTCGTCAAAGTCTAAATAGACAGCAGCGTCCTAGCTCGTTAGTATTACATCATTTACATGACTCACGATGGCATCACCTCAATCATATTCAAAATAATTGGCAGGAAAAATTACTAAAGGATTCTAAGAAAAAAAATTTAATTACCTAACCATCTTAATGACAAGTGACTATTCTAAACTTATAGTTATTTCCTTAAAATTTGTCATTGTATACTCTTCACTAATTGATAGATTTTAAAGTAATTAAATCCATTTCTTAAGGCCTGATGGTGATTCTCCTTAAATGATAGCACTTAAGACATTGACTCTCACTATGATCAGTGTGTAATTGGAGGGATGTGCATCTTTTTCTTCTTATTCTTTGTCTCATTTTATTGTCCTCATCTCTCCTTCATCTATGATTTCTCTTCCTACCTACTCTTTCTTTTACCAATGACAATTCGACATGAAAAAAATGCAATGGAATATAACTATTGCCAGACAAATGCACATGGTTGAAAAGGTTGCTAGTGAACTCAGTACGATTGGGACTCCACGCCAATACTCAACAATAATGTTACCCCATTACTTATGAGTTCTATTTGGTCCTAAATATAATATCTCAATTCATTTTGTCTTTCATCTTTTTTCAAAATATTTCTATTTATTGTCGTGTGATTCATATAGCAGACCCCACTTAATAGGATAAGGTTTGTTATTGTTGTATTTCTATTCATTGTAAGGGAATTAATTCTAATAATTTAATGCACATGAAAGTCACCACAGTTTAACTGAGAAATCATTTACGTTGTATAATTTGAGGATTAATTGATTTATCCAGAACGTCTTGAAGTGAAAATAAAATCCACAAACAGAAAGAGAGGATCCAATTTATCTTCTTCTTTCTTGAAAACTTTTTAATCTGTCGTATTTTCTAATAAATATATAGTCTGGGAATTATGTTAAATAAGAATTACCAGTGGAGTATACTACTTCCAATCCTTAATATAAGATTCTATTTAATTTTTATTTTGATTCTAAATATAAAACCACAATCCACTTTATTTTTTATATTTATCTATTTTTTTTAAGATAGTCTTTGTAATAATAGTAGTACTAGCTAATATACTTGATTAGTAAGGATATTTTAGGAAAGACAATCCTTATTTATTAAAAATAACTAATTTAACTAATTTTTTTAATTTATTTAAATTAGTTAACTAGTTTTTATATTAAGGACCGGAGGTAGTGTTAAATAGTCCTGGACTCGGGACTTCCAAATATTCTTGGTATGTCTCAATTCGTTGCTTTCCTATGCCTAACCTCTTTACCATAATTACTTGGCGGGTCATTTCATAGACAAACCCCACAATAATGTGAATTTATAAAAGTAAAGTATAAAAAATATTCCTTCTTGCAAAAAAAAAAGTATAAAAAATATTCCGAAACGTGTCAAGAGAATGACCTGGCTATCCATAAAATAATCAAAATGAATATTAGTTAGCTTCTAGAAGAGCGTGGGGATACGTGCCGATTTGTAAAAGTAAAGTATCGTAATTGATTTTTGGCGTATATAAATGCATAATAATCAAGGTAAAAAAAAACCGGACCGGACCGGCCGGTTTAATCAGTGAATCGGTCTTCAGTCCCGTCTGGTTTGCTTATTAGATCGGATATGAAATGAACCGGTAACAAACTGGATAAACCGGTAAAAACCGGTTTTAAACCGGGTAACCGCCGGTTGAAGTGGGTTGCCCTTTTTTTTTTTTTCATGTCCCAGAGAGGAAGAAGAGGAAAAGGAGGAGAGTGACAGTAAAACATTTCAGATCTAACAAAAACGTATGAAAGCAAGGAGGAGGAAGACTAGGGCCAGAGGGAGAGACAGAAAAGGAGAGTAGCTTGCTGATTGTTTCCGTAGAGAGCCACCTCTGTGCTGTGTTTTGCTTACTGAAATCCATCGAAGAAGTGAGTTTTTCAGAGAGAGATGGTGAGTTTTTCAGAGAGAGGCGGAGGAAGAAGAGAAAAATGCTAGAGCAGAATTCTAAAAAAAAAAGAGAGAGAGGAGAACGAAGGCTACCATGTCTTGGTCTTGGATAATATCAAAGTGAAAACTGAAAAGGTTGGTGCAGAGTGTTAATGACACTTAGAGCAACTTTTTCTCTCCCTTTTTCGTTTTTCCAAAGCCTGATATTTGATTTTTTTTTTTCTCTCATGACATGTAAATAGAATATTATGTAATAATATATAAATAAAAAAAAGAACGTCTTTCCAAAACCTGATATTTGATTTAATTTTTTTTCTTTCATGACATGTAAATAGAATATTATGTAATAATATATATATATATATATATATATATATATAAAGAACATCTGGCAAAGGAAAAAGAGACCAATGAGTTTTTTTAATATATTACACATGCAATCCTTATGCCATCTCGGCATATTTTTAAATATTATTTTGATTTAAAAATTTTCATAATCCAATATTTTTATATCAAATATAATATTTTCAGTTATTTTGTTATTTGTTGTAACTAAATTATTATTTTATTTTCTCATATTTTGTTACAAATGATTATTAATATTGTTATGTTTTGTTATTGTCAATTAAATTATATTATTTTAATATGACCGGTTTGATCCAGTCTGACCTCGGTCTAACCCATTAACCCTTAACCCACTTCCTCAACCGGTTCAATATCCGGTCCAGTTTTTTGTTCCTTGATCATAATTTATAAGATAATCATAGTTTTTTGATTCATAGTTAATTTTGACATGTAGATTTTGAGTTCATAATTCATTTTGCATGTATAAGAATATTGGTCTATTTTTTTAATAAAACCATAATTTTGACTCTTATAAATGCCTGTTTGGATTGAGTTTATAATATTTTTTTTGCCAATGAGTTTATAATAAATTTTATCCAGCTAAACTTTGTTTTTGTTAAAGATGATCTATGCACCCCTCTTAATGATAAAATCTATTTTTGAGTACAATTTTGATTTCGCCATAAGCTGTTAATTAAAAAGTTTCAAATAATCAATTGTTACAAATCAATCTTATAATCATCTTCTGAATCATATTGAAGAAAATTTATTTTACCAATAAAATTTATCCAAAATTTATCCTTCCTACAAAATCTAAGTGACTGTGTACACACAAATGGAAAAGAGTTTTCCCCTGATCAAGGGTCCGCAATGACTCTGGCTTTGCACTAATTAGCTCTAACGCAATATTTGTTCTCCCTCTTTTAACTGCATAATGCAATGGAATTGGTCACAAGCTTGCAATAACTCCACGATGTGGACGTCAAACCCAAGAGCAAGTTTGGGTTTGTGAGTAAGAAGGAATTTGTGAATTCAGGGTGGGCGATGGGGTGGAGACTCCTGCGCATTGACCTTAATCTCGGAAGCCTTTATGATTTACTTGATTTAAAATTGATATAAATTATAATCACTTAAAATACATAAAACAAGTAATGACACAGGTATGATTGGCAATAATTTTGTCTTAGTTTGAGTGATTATGAAACAGCCACCAGGATTGCACACCAAAAAGGGGTCCCAACAAAGATTTGGAAGTGTTTGAATAGAAACTAAATCATAGTTTCAGAAATAATTTTATGATATATAAAATAAATATGTTGAGAAGTGCGTTTCGATTTGTAAAAAAATACTTTTATAAAATACTTCTAGAGATATCTAAACACCCTTTAATCGAAGAAAGTTGAAAGATTTGGTCCTAGAAAAAGTTGGGATTAAATTAATAATCCTCAAAGAATGAATCACTAAGTGAAAATTTGACATAATTAATGCTCATAAGGATGAACCACAGACTGAAAATCCACGCAATATAGGTCTCTATTATTAAATTTTTTAGGGCCTACATATATAGGTCTCTATTGTATTGTATTTCAGGACCTTGTTTTTCTTTCAGGCATGTCAAATTTACCAATGGCTTTTTTAGTCTGATAGAAAGAATTAGTCTTTTACAATGTGATGAATTGAGATTTAAATTCTCAATAAAAGAAGTGTCCATAATAAATGCTTGACAGTATCTCAAATAAGATTGTCTCTAATAAAAGAATACCTATATGTAGCAAAAAATGTAGAATTTTGATAATAAAACAGGGTGGCGTAAACCGTAAGTCTGCTTACTTATATGTAGCTAAAAGAATAATAACAACGACAACAATTAGAAAGGCATCTCAATTCACTTTAGAATTTCATATATGTTAACTGAAATTTCTTATTGTATAATTGTTATTTTTTAAAAAAAGTGTAACATGTTAGATTAATAAGATAAGATTTTTATCAAACATATTGGAAATGACATAAATAGAATTAAAGGAGTAATTTCTAAGGAAAATTGCATAAAGGAAAAAGAAAAGACCGTGAAAATTGTGAAATTGTAAATCAGGTATTTTGTTAAAACTGTGTTGTCAATTGCAATCCAATTGTTATCAAAGCCAATGAAAGTGTTGTAACAAGTCCCAATTTGCGACTTTGCAATTTTCACGGTTTTATTGGTGATTTTTTTTCTAATTTCTAATTCAAATGATTAAACAAGATAACTTAACAAAACCAATTCGTATTATATATATAACAAGCTACTTTTTTTTTGCCTAATGAAACTAACTCCTTTTAATTCTTCTTTGAGAATAATTGGGGTTTCTTTTCTTGGTTAATGATCTCAAAAATTAGTTTTTCATTCTTTGATAAAGAATATCCCTATGTACGTACCAGCATATTGGAAGGCGATGCTCATGGCTGGCGGGGGCCACATCGCGAGAGAAGCCTCAGGAAGGATAAGGTGGGTCGGTAATGTCATAATATATCAATCACCCTTTTTTCCCCCAACTCATCACAAGCAAATACAAAATAAATTTCTTTGTCGTCTTCTCTGTTTCTGGCGTGAAAGGGATATGATTGTTGGATATAACTAATGTTTAATGCAAGTTCACTTCATCTTCCAAGTAGTTTCAAACTAATTATAAGTGTTGATCAATGATCATAGAGGGATCTTTTGTCAAAAGTCTAAATAGACAGCAGCGTCCTAGTTCGTTAGTATTACGTCATTTACATGACTCACACGATGGCATCACCTCAATCATATTCAAAAATAACTAGCAGGAAAAATTACTAAAAGATTCTAAAAAAGAAATTTAATTACCAAACCATCTTAATGACCAGTGACTATCCTAAATTTATTGTCATTTCTTACTTTAAACTTGTCATTGTATATTCTTTACTTGTTGGTAGATTTTAGAGTAATTAAATCCATTCTTTAAGACCTGATTGTAGTTCTCCTTAAATGATACCACCTATGACATTGACTCTTATTATGATCAGGGTGTAATTGTGGAGGGATGTGCATCTTTTTCTTCTTCTTCTTTGTCTCATTTTATTGTCCTCATCTCCCCTTTATTTGTGATTTCTCTTCCTATCTACTTTTTCTCCTACCAATGACAATTTGACATGAAAAGGTTGCTGGTAAACTCAGCACGATTGGGACTTCACGCCGCTACCGAACAATAATATTACCCTATTGCTTAACATAGGTAACTGTGAGTTTGATTTGCTTTTAAATATAATATCTCAATTAATTTTGTCTTTTATCTTTTTTTAAATATTTCTATTTATTATAAGGCAATTTTCACCAAAAAATTAATTCTAATAATTTAATGCACATGAAACTCTCCGCGGTTTAATTGAGAAATCATTTACATTATATAATTTGAGAATTAATTGATTTATTCGGAACGTCTTGAAGTGAAAATAAAATCCACAAACAGAAAGAGAGGATCCAAGTTATCTTCTTCTTCCTTGAAAATTTTTTAGTCTGTCGTATTTTCTAATAAATATATTGTCTGGAAATTATGTTAAATGAAATTTACCAGTGGAGTATACTACCTATGATCCTTAATATCAGACCTCATTTGACTTTTATTTTAGTCCTAAATATAAAATCCCAATCCACTTTATTTCTCATATTTATCTATTTTTTTTAAGATAATCCTTGTAATAATAGTAGGCCTAGCCAATATATTTGATTCGTAAGGATATTTTAGAAAAGACGACATCTATTTATTACAAAGAGTTAACTTAACTAATTTTTTTAATTTATTTAAATTAGTCAACTTACTCCTATATTAAGGGTCGGAAGTAGTATTAAATAGTTCAGAATTCAGGACCTCCAAATATTCTTCGATAAAATGCGTTCATTATAATAGTGCTATTGTTTTACCTTTTTTTTGGCCATCCATAGTGGGTATTGTTTTTGTCCAAGTGGGATTTAACAAAGAAGTGACTCGTTCTAAAACTGAGAATTTACTTTTTGAAGTAACGGAAAAGTTTAGCATACTTGGCTGTCTCAATTCGTTGCTTTCCTATGCCTAACCTCTTTACCATAATTACTTGGTGGGTCTTTTTATAGACAAACCCCACAATAATGTGAATTTATAAAAGTAAAGTATAAAAAATATCCCACAATCTTGCCAAGAGAATAACTTGGCTATCCATAAGATAATCAAAATGAATGTTAGTTAGCATCTAGAAAGCTCGTGGGTGTACGTACCGATTTATAAAAGTAAAGTATCATAATTGATTTTTGGCATATATAAATGTATAATCATTTATAAGATAATCATAGTTTTTTGATTCATGGTTAATTTTGACATGTAGATTTTGAGTTCATAATTGATTTTGCATGTATAAGAATGTTGGTATATTTTTTTTAATAAAACCATAATTTTGTCTCTTATAAATGCCTGTTTGGATTGAGTTTATAATATTCCTTTTGCCAATGAGTTTACAATAAATTTTATCCAGCTAAACTTTGTTTTTGTTAAAGATGATCTATGCACCCCTCTTAATGATAAAATCTATTTTTTAGTTAAAATTTTCTTTTCGCCGTAAGCTGTTAATTAAAAAGTTTCAAACAATCAATTGTTATAAATCAATTTTATAATCATTTTCTGAATCATATTGAAGAAAATTTATTTTACCAATAAAATTTATCCAAAATTTATCCTTCCTACAAAATCTAAGTGACTGTGTACACACAAATGGAAAAGAGTTTTTCCCTGATCGAGGGTCCGCAGTGACTCTGGCTTTTGCACTAATTAGCTCTAACGCAATATTTGTTCTCCCTCTTTTAACTGCATAATGCTACGGAATTGGTCACAAGCTTGCAATAACTCCTTCACGATGTGGGTGTCAAACCCAAGGGCGAGTTTGGGTTTGTGAGTGAGAAGGAATTTTGTGAATTCAGGGCGGCCCTTTTTTTTGGGGGGGGGGGGGGGTTGCTGCGTCGGAGGCCTTTATGATTTACTTGATTTAAAATTGATATAAATTGTAATCACTTAAAATACGTAAAACAAGTAATGATACAGGTATGAATGGCAATAATTTTGTCCTAGTTTGAGTGATTATGAAACAACCTCCAGTATTGCCTACCAAAAGCCGGTCCCAACAAAGATTTAGGGTGTTTGGATAGAAATAAAATCATGATTTCAAAAGTAATTTTATGATATACAAAACAAATATGTGAAAGAATGTATCTCAATTTATGAAAAATACTTTTAAAAATACTTCTAGGGATATCTAAACACCCCCTTAATTGAAGAAAGCTAATTGAAGAAAGCTGAAAGTTTGGTGTTAGAAAAAGTTCGGATTAAATTAATAATCCTTAAAGGATGAATAACTAAGTGAAAATTCGACATAATTAATGCTCACAAGGATGAGCCACAGACTGAAAATCCACACAATATAGGTCTCTATTATTAAGTTTTGTAGGGCCTATATATATAGGTCTCTGTTGTATTCCAGGACCTTGTTTTTCTTTCAGGCATGTCAACTTTACCAACGGCTTTTTTAGCATGATAGAAGGAATGAATCTCTTACAATGTGATGAATCAAGATTTAAATTCTCAATAAAAGAGATGTCCATATTAAGTGTGACAGTACCTCAAATAAGATTGTTTCTAATAAAAGAAGACCCATACATAGCAAAAATGTAGAATTTTGATAATAAAACAAGGTGACGTAAATTATAAGTCTGCTTACTTATATGTAACTAAAAGAATAATATCAATGACAACAATTAGAAAGGCATCTCAATTTGTTTTAGAATTTCATATATGTTAACTGAAATTTATTATTGTATAGATTGTTTTTTTTTTTAAAAAAGTGTAACATGTTAGAATTTTTTTTTTGGTCAAGTAACATGTTAGATTAATAAGATAAGATTTTTATGATTTTTATGAAATATATTGGAAGTGAAATAAATAGTATTAGAGGAGTAATTTCTAGGGGAAATTGCCCTAAAACAGAAGAAAACACTGAAAATTGTGAAATTGCAAATCAGGTATTTTGTTAAAACTGTATTGTCATTTGCAACCCAATTGTTATCAAAACCATGAAAGTGTTGTAACGGTTCCTAATTTGCGATTTTGCAATTTTCACAGTTTTTTTTTTCTGATTTTTCCTAATTTATAATTCAAATGATTAAACAAGATAACTTGACAAAACCAATTCTCACTGTATATACAGATATAACAAGCTATTTTTTTTTGGCCCAATAAACCTAACTACTATTTAATTCTTCCTTGAGAATAACTGGGGTTTCTTTTCTTGGTTAATTATCTCAAAAATTAGTTTTCCCTTCCTTCATAAAGAATATCCCTATGTACGTACCAACATATTGGAAGCCGGTGTCCATGGCCGCCGGGGGCCACATCGGATAAGAGCCCTAGGGAAGGATCAAGTCGGTTGGTAATGGTCGTAAAATCAATCACCCGTCCCACCCCCCCCAATCACACATAAATACAAAACAAGTTTCTCTGTCGTCTTCTTTGTTTCTTGCGCGAAAGGAGTATGATTGTTGGATATAACTAATGTTTAATGCAAGTTCACTTCATCTTCCGAGTAGTTTCAAACTAATTATAAGTGTTGATTAATGACCATAGAGTGATCATTTGTCAAAAGTCTAAATAGACAGCAGCGTCCTAGTTCGTTAGTATTACATCATTTACATGACTCACACGATGGCATCACCTCAATCATATTCAAAATAATTAGCAGGAAAAATTATTAAAAGATCTAAGAAAGAAATTTAATTACGAAACCACCTTAATGATAAGTGACTATCCTAAATTTATTGTCATTTCTTATTTTAAAACTTGTTATTGTATATTCTTCACTTGTTGGTAGATTTTAGAGTAATTAAATCCATTCTTTAAGACCTGATTGTAATTCTCCTTGAATGATACCACCTATGACATTGACTCTTATTATGATCAGGGTGTAATTGTGGAGGTATGTGCATCTTTTTCTTCTTCTTCTTTGTCTCATTTTATTGTCTTCGTCTCTGCTTTATTTGTGATTTCTCTTCCTGTCTACTTTTTCTCTTACCAATGACAATTTGACATGAAAAGGTTGCTAGTAAACTCAGCACGATTGGGACCCCACGCCGCTACTCAACAATAATATTACCCCATCACTTAACGTAAGAGGTGATTGTGAGTTTGATTTGTCCTTAAATATAATATATCAATTATTTGTTTTTATTTTTTTTTAAAAATATTTCTATTTGTTATAAGGGAATTTCCACCAAAAAATTAATTCTAATAATTTAATGCACATGAAACTCACTGCGGTTTAATTGAGAAATCATTTACATTATATAATTTGAGGATTAATTTATTTATCCGGAACGTCTTGAAGTGAAAATAAAATCCACAGAGAGAAAGAGATGATCCAAGTTATCTTCTTCTTTCTTGAAATGTTTTTAATCTGTTGTATTTTCCAATAAATATATAGTCTGGAAATTATGTTAAATTTAAAATTAGTGGTGGAGCGTATTAAATAGTCTCGAATTCGGGACCCCCAAGTATCTTCGATAAAATGCATTTATTATAGTAGTGGCATTATTTTACTTTTTTCTTTCTGCCATGGCAGTTATTGTTTCACGCTCGCACAGAACCATGTATTATGATAATTATGGTCAAAATAAATTTTGTTGAAATGGGATTCCTTGATTTTGAGGAAAAGAATGTTAATTACTTTCATAATAAAGAAGTGGCACACGCTCTAAAACTGAGAATTTACTTTTTGAAACAATGGAAAAGTTTAGCATACTTATATGGTTGTCTCAGTTCATTGCTTTCCTATGCCTAGCCTCTTTACCATAATTACTTGGTGGGTCTTTTTTATATACAAACCCACAATAATGTGAATTTATAAAAGCAAAGTATAAAAAAAATATTCCACAAACGTGTCAAGAGACTAACTTGGCTATCCATAAGATCATCAAAATGAATGTTATTTGGCTTCTAGAAGTGCGTGGGTACAAGTACCGATTTATAAAAGGTGGAGTATCATCATTAATTGCTGGCATGTATACTCGTTTGTTCCTATTTATAGGACAGGGAGAGAAAATAAATTTTTATTCTATTTATACGATACTGAGAAATTTTTTTTGTATAGATAAATAATTTTACCGTTCATTTATTATTATGTTAACTTTATTTATGTAGGGTATAATGTATATTAAATAGGGATAAAGTTAGAAAGTTGTTGAATTTTAAATTAGAGGTGATGAAGTTTATGGTTTTTCTTGCTCTATATGAAACATGTTGGAAGTTACTTATAAATAAGACCAAATGAGTATAAATGTTTAATACTCCCTCCGTTCCTTATTATAAGAGACATTTCATGTTTATGGCATGTTCCTATATATAAGAGACACTTAAAAGTTGTCTCTACTTTTTTTTGTTGATTTCCTACTTTACCCATATTTATTATCTCCAACTCACACTCTCTCTCCCTCCTACTTCTCTTTCTTTTAATAATTTAATTGTTCTCTCTCATGTTCTCTCTCCTTATTAATGAGGACAGTTTTGGAAAAAGAATTATACTTTTTACACATTGATTGTTCTTAACTGATTTTAACTGTTTTTTTGATCAACGTAAATCGGTTATTTGTCTCTTATAATAAGGAACGGAGGGAGTAATTTATAAGATAATCATAGTTCTTTGATTAATTAATATTTAATTTTGTCATGTAGGTTTTGAGTTCATTATTGATTTTACCATGTATAAGAGTGTTGGCATTTTTTATAATAAAACCATAAATTTTGACTCTTATAAATGTCCGTTTGGATCTAGCTAAACTTTGTTTTTGTTAAAGATGATCGTCGATGCACCCCTCTTGATGATAAAATCTATTTTTGAGTTAAAATTTGGGAAAATATATTTGCCAGTCCTTATAGTTTGAGAAGATTTTGAATTGAGTCCCTATAATTTTATTTCTTTTTATTGAATCCTTATAGTTAATTTTGTTAAATTCATCGGTCCTTCTGTTAGTAAAAGTTGCAATTGCCGTTAATGTAAAGTGACATAGGGTGATTTGGCACTCTCTCACCCAAGTATGTATGTGGCTCCCTCTATCATCTGTCTCTCTCATCTCTCCAAGCTAACCACGGTAAGTTCCATGGCGCCCAGATTCTCCCAACTCACAAGCTAAACTGAATCCCATATTTCCACAACTCAGAAGTTGTGTTCTTCGTGAGCCCAACCAAGGCGTGCTCTGAAGCTTTATAAGCATGAGGACCTAGTCCTCCCAAGAGTCTCGCGATGCTCGACGTCGATATGATGCGCCCAGATCGCCTGGGTATCATCACTCTACCGCATGCTTGATTCCGAGAGCTACACCCTTCATGTTCACTCACATGACTCTATCGAACTCATTGGTGTCGAAGTTAACAATCTTTTGTTCTTTGATTGATTCCCTGATACTTCGACATTGCTTAAGATTATATTGAGCTGGTCGTACCAAGAGATTGTGGATTTCACTGACTTTTCCATGTCTTCTTTGGACAGTGGAAGAAGTGGCTGACAGAGATAATGCCTCTACAAGTAGAGATTCATACGCGTCTTCAACATTGGCAATCAAAACTTTCGCTCCTTCCTTCACGAACAACCTTACCATTGCTTCCTCTATTCCTCTCGTTCCTTCGATCACTATGGCCACTTTTCCTTCTAATCTGTAGAAAAATACAAGATTTATGCAGAGAGTTTTAGTTCATTCTCTTGTTTCTGTTTCATGATGCTTGAAACAGGGAAAAAACAGAGCATGTATGAACAGAGAGAAGAAATGAAAGGAATACCTCCTAGCTGGAGAGAAAGTGTGGTCCTTTGCCATGATAGAGACACCCTAAAGATTTGGTTCTGGCACTACTTCGGCAACAATCATGGCTGACCTCTTAAATGGAGTTTCTTGCAATTACGACCTCATAGACAGAGAGAGAGAGACGAGAGACGAGAGAAGATGGTAAGTGCTTGGAAGTTTTGGTTCAATTAAGGAGCACCAGGTTCGATAACGTGACTTGATGGGAGACACAAAGGCAAAATTTTGAACTGTGCAAGTGCTTGGAAGTTGGCACACAAGCGAGGTATAGGGAGTGTTAACGAGGGAGTTTGTTTGTCTTTATTTAAAAGTTTTTCAATATACTCAGACTTCTAAACTTATAAATTTTAAACAAATAACCAGCAACTTGAGGGAGTCCTTCTTCATTCCTTTTGGGTGTTGTTAGCTTCGAGAGATGAGAAAGACAGATGGTAGAGAGAGCAACAAACTTGGGTGTGAGAGAGAGTGCCAGATCACACTCTATCCCTTCACATTAACGACGTTTGCAATCTTTGGTAACGGAAGGACCGATCAATTTAACAAAATTAACTATAAGGATTCAATAAAAAGAAATAAAATTATAGGGACCTAATTCAAAATCTACTCAAACTATAAGGACTGGCAAATATATTTTCCCTTAAAATTTTGATTTAGCCATAAGCTGTTTAAAAAAGTTTTAAATAATCGTTATAAATCAATTTTATAATCATTTTATGAATCATAATTCAAGACCATTTATTTTACCAATAAATTTTATCCAAAATTTATTCTTCCTACAATTAATTCAAACACACATGTGTAAGTAGATAGAATTTAGTACTCTTCCAGTCCTTAATATAAGACCTAATTGTTGCATTAATTTTTGTCCTAAATATAAGATTTATTGCTTCTATTTATCAATTTTTCTAAATTACCTCTATGGATACTCCTTCAACCATAATTAAGTAGAAGATAGAGAGAGGACATTAAGGAAGATGATTTTAATATTTTAGGAAAAACATATCATATTTTTTATAATTAACTAACTTCTTTAACTTTCTTAATTTAATCAAATGAGTTAAATAGGTCTTATATTAAGAATTAGAGGAGTAAAATGCTTGTTTTGAGGTAATCGTTGCTCCTATATGTGGCCCAAAAAAAACGAAGTAATCACTCTTGCTAATGGAATTATTATATATCTCGAGCTCTTGGATGATATGGCTGAGGGCAAAGAAGAATCTCGAAGCATAATTGTTAGTGGAGTTTTATACAAAGAACTGAAAAAAAAAAAGCCTATTTCCTTTTAATTATATTTCTGTCTATTTTTAATACTTCTTCATTCTTAATTTTCTGCACATCCTCCGCTTTTATTGCATAAGAGAAGAATAATTAATTTGTAAAAATTAAAAAATGCAGTTAATGTCAGTCGGGTTTGATAAATATGCCAAAATTGTAACTTTTTTTACCAAAATATCCTCATTTAATAATTGAGTGGTTGTTTTTAATAATTGATCCAATTAATAAATATTTCATTTTAATGAAAATAATAATAATAATCTAAACTGGAGTTTTTTCCTTTATAAATAAGATTAAGAAAATCCTTCAAAAGTTCTGAATAAAGGATCACATTTTGGAAGTACATAACGATCTCACTCGGCGCTAGTGGTCAAGTTTTACAATAGCTCAACCTGGCGTGCCCTCCTATGAAAAGTGCTCGCCTGAAACACTTGGCCTAATCGATTAGCCAGTCATGGGCGTGGATGAAGTTCCACGTGCTAGGGCTCTCATGCAATTCTACCGTGGCAGCTAGTGAAGATAAAGATAGTTCTGGATGTTTGGATGAATACTAAACCATGATTTTAAAAGTAGTTTTATAATATATGAAGTAAATATGTGAAGGAGTTTGTCTCGATTTGATAAAAAAACACTTTTTAAAAACATTTTTTTAGTTATCCAAACACCTTGAAGGCAAAGAATGGGAGAATTGAAACAAGAGGGCAAAGAACGAGAAGGCGATGTGTGAGACTGGAAAAAACCGAGGGAGTCCAAGTGAAATTTCGAACAAGTGGAGATATATATATATAAATGAATTGGTATGTCACGGATTGATCAACCGAGGCCTGTCGTCTGTTTATACTGTTGGTCTTTCAGGTACAATAATATCTAATTACTATAATTAAGCTATATTATTATTCGCTGTTTAGCTTAAACACAAACACACAAGTCGCAAGCAGTACAAAAAGTATCATTCTCTCGTAGACTAAAGCTAAACAAGTTAAAAATTGCAATTATGTTCATGATTAGATTAAGCGAAATTAATGTGTAAATGAAGTTGTTTAAGGTACTTTGAAAGCAAATTTAAAAATCAAAGCAAAATAAACTTGACTTTAAGACAAATAAAGATCTGGAATTATTTTTCACTATTGTACTTTATAAAACTTGATTAGAAATTTCTCATTTAGTATTTTAATGATAAGTTAAGCTAACCCAAGTTTCACAAATATTGACTAAGATTTCTCAAGTCAAAACCAAATTTTGTAATCTTAATAAACTTTACAATCTCTTGCTTTTGTTGAAAAGATTACACATTGAAAACTAAAACCTTTTTGGACAATGCTAGTCAATAGGTACATCTCTATTATATCAACAAGCTTTCCATTTAATAGCATAAACTTCCAGTCTAGCATGTTTTAATCTAGGTTTAAAGATCGATTTAACTTTCTCAAGATTCAACCAATCAAACAAATCACTTCAATTGATGACCAATCACAAGGAAGCACTAAGCTCAAAGTAAAAATAATATAACATTAATATTAACACTAAAAAGAGAGTTAAAACAAGTCTTAATCCATACAATAGATCAAAATAATCCTAAAATGACTATTCTAGTTACAAACGTTCAGCGAAGAGCCACAAATTAAGGGTATTTCGCAGTCATTACATAACCAAAGGAGAAGAGAAGAAGAAAACTAAGAAAAATGAGAAAAGAAGCTCTAAATCTCTTGCAAATTTCAAGCCTCAGAATCTCCAAACCCTAGCAAGAAACCCTTCCAAAGTCTAGTCGAAAATCATGAATTTTCCTTTTTATATATCCCAAATTTTAAGTTACAAAGCAAAAGGCTACGGCAAATTTAGAAGTTATAAATCATGCATTTAGGTCTTATTTTTATAGCATAAATCATGGGTTTTCAAAGGTAACATCTGTATAAATAGAAGTTGCTACCAAGTACATATAGAATGAATTTAGGTCTCATTTTTATAGCACAAATCTTTAAGAAAATGAAGTTATAAGTCATGCATCAAAGTTAGATAAAAAATTTTAAAAATTTTACTTTTTAGTGTAAGCTTTCAACCATAATTAATAAATCTGTTTTTAGGTGTACATAGGATGACGTTACAATAGAGGTAGTATGTAAAGAGATGGGTAAAGATATGATAAGGGTTACTTTACAAGATTTTAATTTGATTATAAATTACTGATCCAAATCCAAGTTTTGCTGTTGTCAACTTATATGCAAACGTGTTGACTCGAAGTCTGGCCGTTCGATGAAAACGAGTTTGCTAGATTTGCACTAAAAAATTAAAAGAAAATGAGTATTAGATCAGCGTACTGCGCAACATGCCAAGTTGTGTCCGCCAGTGATTGTGGGGCCACTTGATTCGTTACTCGCGGGGCCATAATACATGCGGGTTTTATCTTTTCACCTTTGGGAAACAAAATTTGTCCTTTCATCCAAAAGGAAGAAAAGTCCATTTGGGAGACCACGGGTACGGCATAAATCGTTTATATAATTCTTTTAAATTTCTTTTACATTTCTTAAAGCCAATCAACCAATTTTATATCAACTTAATATATTTATTGATTTTTCATGCAAAACCCTCCAGCTAATTTTTTCCCCAAACAGTGAAAAAGAAAATCTGCTTCATCATTATGTGGTTGGTTTAGTTACTGCGTGATGCAAGTTTAGGATAACTGTGTTCCGATTTATAATTGCTCTCTTGTGCCCCTTAACGGAATATTCTTCCAATTTTCTTTTCACTGTGCATGAAATCAATAACTTCTGCGTTGTTTCAGTAAGTAGTAAACAATTTCTTTTTTTAATAGGGAGAATATTTTTTTTTCCCTTTCGTGATAAAAAGCAAGTCTTCATCATTCTTCTGTGGTCATTTAAAGAATATAAATAAGACATGTAGTTATTAGCCATATAAAATTTCTTGGTTACATATTTCACTATATATACAGTATGTATATTTTGATTAGAGAAACGATGGGGTGGAGATTCCTGCACATTGATCTTATTTCTTAGCGGTGTGATTAGCTACTGCATCAAGTGGCGATTTATTTCTTTTACTATTTATAAGAAAAATTAATCCCATAGGTCTTTTTAAGCTACTGATTTGAGATTGATATGAATTATAGTCACTTGTCATATTATTTTTTAATATAAAACAAGTAATGACACGGGCATGATTGGCAATAATTTTGTCTTAGTTCGGGTGATTGCGAAACAACCTCCAGTATTGCACAACAAAAAGGGGCCCCAACAAAGATTTGGTTGAAGAAAGTTGAAAGATTTGGTCGTAGAAACAGTTGGGATTCAATTAATAATTCTCAAAGAATGAATAAATGAAAATTCGAGATAATTAATGCTCATAAGGATGAACGCCAGACGAAAATCTACACAATATAGGTCTATTTTATTAAGTTTTCTAGGGCCAGTATAGGTCTCTATTGTACTCCCATGACCTTTTTTTTTTTTTTGGGTCATAAATATAGAATTTTGATAAGGAAACAAGTTGGCGTAAAACTATAAATATACTTGTATATAACTCACAGAATAACAAGAAGAATCAGAGAGGCATCTTAATTGGCGCGTATTCTTTTCGAGACACAGGCCTCAGGGCTTACTATGTTGACTTGTTTCAAATGTTGGATACGCTTTTAGTTGAAAAATTTATTTTAATCTTAAATATAAAGTTCTAATCATCTTTTACATTTCAAAATTATAATTTTCTCCTAAATTATCTCTATTGTTTGCACGTCTAATAAATGTTTTCATCAATAGAGTACTCTGATGTTTCTGTTTATAAGTTGAAAAGAGAAAACTTTTTGGTATTATTTATAAGTCACATTATTAAATTTTTTATATTAATGCACAATATTCTCATTCATTTATTATTGTATAGATTATTATTTTCTTAGAAAGTGTAATATATTAAATAAGGGTGAAATTAAAAAATTATTAAATTTTAGAACAAGATTAATAAGGTTTTTTTTTTGTCTTTATCAAGTATGTTAGAAGTCACATAAATAAGATTGGACGAGTAATTTCTAATACAAATGAATGAATAAGACAACTTAACAAAACCAATTTGGTTTTCTTATACACTTATAGCTAGCTACTTTTTTTTTTTTTTTTTTGCCAAATAAAACTAACTGCTATCAATTCTTCCTTGAGAACAATTGGGTTTTTTGGGGGAAAATCGTAAAATAAAAATTCTAAAAATTAAAAAATTGCATATAGGAACTGTTCATAAAAATGGTTGTCATTTGCTTATCAGTTATTATCCAAAACAATACTAATATTGTAACGGGATCCTTATTTATAATTTTTCTATTTTAAGGTTTTTTTGTGATTTTTTTTGGGCTAATGATCTAAAAATTAGTTTTCCATTCATTTATAAAGAGTATTATTCCTATGTACCAACATACTGGAAGGTGATGTCCATGGCGGCCTGGGGCCACGTCAGATAAGGGTTCTGGAAAGTATGAAGTTAGGTTGGTCCTGTCATCAAGGTACTAAAAGCTAGATTAGCCACCAAACAAAAGTTAATGGGCTAGATCTGAGTTAATCCAGGAATCAAACCAGTGAAAATAAAAAATTAAAAAATTATTTAAATTTTTGTCATACCATCTAAAGACTAGATATCAATTTAGTATCTTGAATTACTAATAAAATAATTATATACTTACAATTTTTTCCAACTTTCTTTGTGATTCCTTTGAAAAATTGAAATCATAATATTACATTATTAAAATATCTAAATATTCATCCTAGCAAAATATCAAAATAGACATATTATAAAAAAATATTCCCCCTTACAATCATTCAATCACCAAGTAAAATTATCAACAACTAAAAAAAAAAAAAAACAGTTTTTCATCAAAATAGTTTTCCTTTTTTAAAGGAAAAAAAGAGAGGCAACCAGATTAACTCACTAAATTGGTCAAATTAACGGGGCTGCTTCCCTAGTTGGTCGGGGTCAACCCTGGGTCAAATTTTCCCGATTCATTGGGCCCGACCGAACCAGAGAAGTGATTGGATTTGGATCCAACCCAATCCGGATTTCAATACTATGCCTGTCATATCTAATATCAATCACCCCTCTTTTATCACTTACCACCCCACACAAATACAAACAGGTTTCTCTGTCGTCTTCTCTGTTTGATGTGTGGAAGGAACATGGTTGTTGGATATAGCTAGATAATGTTTAATGCAAGTTCAAATCATCTTTGCCATCATTTATACAACTATTTATAAGTTCGTTATATATAAATTAAGACAAAACTCTTCTTAAATATTTACTTCATATTTTATAAATTATGACTACTAAAAAATTGCTTATAAATCATTTCAAATAGTCCCAAGTAGTTTCAAACTAAGTGTTGATCTCAAAAGTCTAAATAAACAACAGCGTACTACCTCATTAGTATTACATCATTTACATTACTCACACGATGACATCATCACCTCAATTATATTGAAAATAAATGACACTACTTGACACATTGAGGCTCATTATCCATGTGTAATTGGAGGGATGTGCATCTTTTGCTTCTTCTTCTTTGTCTCATTTTATTTTCCTCATCTCTCCTTTATCTGTGATTTCTCTTTTTACCTACTTTTACCAATGACATTTTTTTTGGAGCAACTTTACCAATGACAATTTAACATGGCAATCACATGGTTGAAAAAGTTGCTAAACCCAGTATTATTGGGACTCAACAGCATTACTCCACAATAATAATATAACTAACATTAGTATATCATTAACTTGTCAAATTAAATTAATTTTTTAATTATAAAGACAGACACTAATAATTTAAGATCACAAATCTGATTCACGACCTCTTATTTATAGTGCTACTAAATCACAGAGTCATTGGTAATATTACTGTTAATAAGTTAAAAATAATTAAAATATAACGTGGGATCCTTGGCAATTAAGGTGATATGTTAGTAAATCACAAAGAAAAGGTCAAAATAACCAAAAATGAAGAAAAGTGTTGGGGCCATATTCTAACTTATTTTGTGGCTCAATCCCAAAAAGATAAAGGACAGGAAGTTAGTAGTACGTAACGAGATCATGCATCTGAAAAAATTATAATAAAAAACTTTATAACTCATCGTTTAATTGAGAAATCATGTTCATTGTATAATTTGAGGATTAATTTATCAGGAACGTCTTGAAGTGAAAATTCCACAGACAAAAGGAGATCCAAACTTGTCATTAATAAAAATTCATGTATTGTTGAATTCCAAACTCTGAGATAAATCCCCAACATATCTTTTTCTTGAAAATTTTTAAGCTGTTGTATTTTCTAATAAATATATGTGGTCTGGAAATTACGTAAAGATTTAAAATTAGCAGTGGAGTATATTAAATAATAGTCTCGAATTACGGACCTCCAAGTACTCTTCGATAAAGTGTACGTGTTTGTAGTGGAGTATATTAATTCCAACTTTTCTAAGACCAAATCTTTCAACTTTCTACAACCAAATCTTTGCTGGGACCCGTTTTCCGATGTGAAATTGGATGTTATTTCATAATCATCCGAATTAGCACAAACTCGTCGCCAATGATCCCTGTGTCATTTTTTGGTTTAGATTTTAAGAAAACTAACACAGAACTCATTAGAATTTTCTTTAATTTCAGTTTTTGCAGCTTATTTTATTGGATTTGAGACCTTGTTATTTAATTTAACATTAGAATTTTGAATCATTAGAATTAACATTCTTTTACTCAAACCAGGGAATCCACTTCAGCAAAATTTATTTTGACCATATGCATGACTCTCTGATTGTAAACCAATACGGCTTATATAATAAACACTATTTAACCAAGGCTATTTGGAGGTCCCGAATTCAGGACTATTTAATATACTCCACCCGTAATTTTAACTTTTTTTATTGCTCATAGGTGTTCTTATATTAAAGGCAATTCTATTTAAAACAGGGTAAAAAAAATATTCCACATTGTAGTACTCCTCTAGTCCTAAATATAACGCTAATCTCGTAGTATAAATTACACTACAAAATAAATTTTATGTTTAAGACATGAGGAGTAAGATTAAGACAAGTTATAATAAGCCATCTCTATATAAAGGGTACCATATAGCTGGCTAGTGGGCATTATCTAACACGAGAAATGGAACACGTCATCAGCTTAAGTAACAACCAAATGAATGAACAGAGTGCTCTCTATGGGGCAGCACGTTGTGGGGATGTACGGGCTTTGGAGCATTTGTTACAGCAAAACGCATTAATCCTTGACAAAATTCCAGATGATGGCCGTGAAACTCCCTTACACATATCTGCAGTGCTATCATGCTTCATTCACCGAGGCTCTTCTCAATCGCAATCGCGACCTTGCCACTAGACAGGATTCTGCTGGAAGAACAGCCCTCCACTTGGCTTCTGCAGAGGATAACCTGGAGGCCGTGCAGACACTGCTAGACTTTAATGATGAGCCATGCTTGGTTGCTAATAGAGAAGGAAGACTTCCTCTGCACTATGCAGCTATGAGGGGGAGGCCACAGGTTGTGGAAGCATTGGTCATAGCGCAGCCAGATTCTCTAGGTTGTCTTGACCCACAAGGGAACAGTGTTTTTCACTTGTGTGTCACATACAACCATTCCAAGACTCTGCAATCATTGGTAAAATTGGACTATGCCACTGCCAATGCTACTGTAGGTGCGCCTCGCGTTCCCATCCTTACGTCCCCTGATCGTACGGGAAACACCATTCTCCATTTGGCCATCATGTATGAGCGAGATGAGGTAAATAATACTTTATTCTTCTATTCTTTTCTTTTAATTTTTTTTTTCAAAAAAAGAAAGCTTGCATGTACTAGCTATTTATTTTTATTATATTAGGATGACTTGAAGCTTATGAAATCACTGTTCACAATCCACTTCATCACTCTTACCATTTGATGAACTCGCCAGTATCTAATGCTAACGGCTTTGATACACTTTATTTAACAGCAAGTCTTAGTAATGTTTTACTTTTAGAAATGTTTATCACATTTTTAGCAAGAACAAAATATGTATGTATACGTTTTTGTTCAAAGACCTTTTATGTGCTGTTATTTCCCTTTATCTATGAAGAAACACTAATATTGTTTCTATTGTCTTGCTCTTTTAGGAGTTTGTGAGTTACTGCAAGCTAACATTTAACATTTTGCTTGTTCTAATATTGACAAGAAAATGATTATTTATGAACACAACATAGAAAAAGTTACATGGCATTCACAAATCGCAGTTGATCTAGCCGAATACCTTACTAACGTGTTTGTATTTAGGCTGTAAGGTATCTGCTGTCAATTCCAGAAATAAGAGAATTAGGAAAGACGAAGAACCAAGATGACCTTACGGCTCTGGATATCCTGGAACTTAGTCCAAAAGACAGGAAAATCAAACAAATAAAACTCATGTTGACAAAGTCCGACACGGAAGAATCTGGAAAGTTCGACACGAGAGAATCTGAAACATCGATGTCGAAGCGTATTAGGATGATTTTAAAAAGGATGGGAAACCACTTGAAGGGTGGGGTTGATACTAGTTGGATAGAAGAAGTGAGGGGGAAACTGAGTGCGGCATCTATTTTTATGGCATCCGTAACCTTTCAAGCCTTAATTAATCCACCAGGGAGCTTTATTCAACAAGACTTCGCAAAGCGAGAAGATGCCCCCTCACCGTCTGCGGCCCTCAACTGCGTGATGGATGGCGATAGAAAGCTTTGTCCCGGAGAAGCAGTCTCATCCTTTAATCAAGGAGGACCATTTCTGTCGTATGCAGCTTGTATTACCATCTCTTTCTATGCATCCCTTTCTGTCACCCTCCTGCTTGTAAGTGGAGTTCCTTTGCAGAATAGTGCCGCCATCTGGATTCTAGCTATAGGCATGTCTCTCTCTGTCCTCAGTCTTGCAGTTGCATACAACTTTGCCGTCTACATGTTGGTCTACTCTGCTGGTTATTTAGGCCTCGTGGCCTTGTGTGCATTTGTTCTCTGGACTTGTGGATTTGTTCTTCCACTTGTGTTGTTTAACACAATGCGCTTTCTCATCTGGATTGCCAACAAATGTTGTAATAAGACTAACAGGAAGTGAACAAGTCGCTGCTGCTGCTCTGTATCTGCCAATTAATGCCTCTTGTTGTCGGCAAGAGACAAACAATGGTATCCTGCATGAGTTGTTTTCAGGATTAAGAGCATTGTTATTTTGTTATTTTAGTGGTTTTTGTTTTGCTGCCAACTTATGTTAGTGTATGTGTTATGTTTATACGTGTGTGTGTTTGTTCCCTGTGTGTTGTTGCATGGGATAATAAAATTATTACTTAAGAAGATAGTTTAGTGTCCAGTTCTTTTTATCTCTTATTTCAACACCTGTTTCAGCGGGACTTTTTTAATCTATTTTTAGTGCCTATATTCATTTTGTTTATATTTCCAACGCTTGAGAATCTTTAATTATTGTGAATGAACATTTAGCAATATGTTTACTTCAGAAGAATGACTAAAATGTTTTCAACTAACTCAACCAAATTAAGAAAATTTTGTTACATTTTTAAACTTTGCCAAAAAAGAGCCCAAGATTCCATTTTTACGTACCTTAAATATTATTAAAAGCATGTAAACTTCATTAAATGTAAAGACAATAAACCCAACCAGTTAAAACATGACTTCAAAATAAGTTGAGGCTAACATGAGATAAATCGGGGATAAAAAAGATAAACCATTAAAGTAAATATTACATGACACCGTATATTACCGACCAAGAAAATGTTTTAGAAGATGCCTTATATATCTTATTGGAGTGAATATTAGTATGCAATATCATAATCAATTAAGTAGCATTTACCACGTATACATTAACCTCCAACTTGAATGATTGCCTTCATCTAACTAATTAACGGTTCGAAATTAATCAGAAACTGAATCTCCTTAGCTGCAAGTTACGAAGGAATAAAGCGAAGGAAATTGGAGGTACAAAGAAAATAAACCAAATAGCTCACAACAGTGAAACTTTAATTTCAGCTTAAAACAGAAAGGAACAATTGCAAATAAAGACCCTTAAATGTATGAAATTGTGAATGGGTTCCTGAATTAACATAATTGTTTGAAGAGACTGGGCCTATCAATTCCATAATTTAACATTTTATTACATATTTGGAAGTTATGATGCGGACAAACCGTTAGTTAAAGCCCATAAATTAAAATTTTCATTTTACTTTTGGGCTACTGTTCATTTGGTACTTCCAAGTTTTCGGTCCAAATTTAAAAATTTATAATTAATTATAAAAAATTTGTGTGAGGGTATTCTAAAATTCTTATGAAACCTCTACAAATCCTTTATATGAAAAAGAAATATCATTCTAGCCTGATCCTATGCGTATTGACATAGTTTATTGCATTTCCTAACTTTCCTTGAGTTTTGAGTTGTGCATGAGAAGGGCCCTTGTGAATTTAACATAACCTAACAATGCTGATACGTGTAAGGGAGTTTCAGTGAAGGCAGTTCTTGAAACCTTGAACAGGATTAACGGGTTTTGCTGCATCAATGAGTTCAAAATGGGGACGTCCCCTCTAAGGGTGTGTTTGGTTGGAGGGGGGAGGGGAGGGAAAATGAGCCCCTCCCCTCATTTGGTTAAAAATTTTGGAGGGGAGGGGAGCTAAAATGTCTCCTCCCCTCCCCTCCCTCCCCCCATTTTGGCTCCCCTCCAAATTAGGGGTTTTTGGAGGGGAGCCAAAATTTTAGACTATTATGCCCTTATAGTTTTTTTAATATTCCACTTCTACCCATAAAATATATTATTATAATATTTATTTCTAATAAAAAATATATTATCCTAAGTATAAAAAATAAAAAATATATACATTATTATAATTAAAAATATATTATAAAAATTATTTTTAAATAAAAAATTATTTAAATAAAAAATTATAATATTATAAAATTAATTTTTTTTATAAATATATTATTTATTAAATATATTTTAAAGCTGGAAAAAAAGATAGTCTAAAGAAAATAAAATTTCATTTTTCTTAGAGCATATAAAATTTGTTAATTTGATTATTTTAAATATATTATTATATTAATTAGAATAAAAAATTACTATACCAATTTTTTAATACATATATTAACATGATAAGACTGAATTTTTATTAAATTATATAATTTAAATTAATATGTAAATTAATTTATATAATATATCAATAAAAAACATAAACTAATATGTAAGGGTAAAATGGTAAATTGATTATTACTATTCCTCCCCTCCCCTCCTTGAACCAAACAAGGGATCATTAAATACCCTCACCTCCCCTCCTTTTTAATCAAACCAAACAAGGTGAGGATGAAACCTCCCCTCTCCTTCCCTACGCCTCCCTCCCCTCCCTCTTCTACACTCTCCTCAAACCAAACAGGCCTTAAGTGATGCCTCGTAAAGATCTCTCATTTTGTCACTATCACATGAAGTTCTCATTTCTCTTGCGTGCATGGCTTCATATATGATTCGTTTATATAAGCTTCTTATACATATATACATAGGCTTAGAGCAGCTTGGAACGTGCAATGTGACCAGCGAAAGCGAAAGTCAACACACACACACACACACACACACACACACACAGCTAAAGTATTTTGCCAGGAAGTCAGCCGGCTGGTTTCCTTCATCCATGCCTGGCCCATATATATATGGGCCGGGATATATATGGGCTGGCTCATATATGGTTCAAGTATGGATTGAGTGGTAATATGTGAAGTTTGTCCTTCGTCGCAACTACTCCAATAATAATTCATCCATGTAACCTCAGTTGTAAATAGCCAGCGCCAATAACTCAAGTTATAAGCATGCAAAGTTTTGCTGAAAAATAAATTTAGGTACTTATGATGATTATGTGAATTTCAACCCATTAAAACAAAAATTACAACACTCTAATATGCTTTAAGATAAAAAAAAACAAATTTCATGGTTAGCTGGATATAATTAGAACAAGCAATCCGGCTCAGGCTACAAGACGTACTATGGGTAACGAAAGGATGAGATTTCTTCTCCAGGACAAAACATTTGATGATGAGATCGATAAACCTCATTGAATGAAGCAATCAAGTGGGTTAATCGAAGCTTGAAAGGTTATAGTTGATAGAACAGTTGATCACCAGACTCAGATTTCCTCTCATATCTTACACCCATTAATCATCCATCTATTTAAACCAAATTCCTATTTATTTTAAAATCTTTATGAAACAATTTCTCTTCCAACATTGGTGCTTTGTTTCCGGTAGTTGGCGTGGATGGGTTTTAACAATTCTCCCTTCTTCCCTATTTTGATGCCAAACGTTCTTAAACATGACTTCTGTACACAAACACATGTCAATTTCACAGAAAACTTTAATTAATCAGTAGATTGAGATGACGATAGTTTTAAATTATCTAACAAAGTACAAACTTAAAACGGACCTGAAATAAGAGAAACATATAACCATAATATAACATGAATTATTATCCTAAAAGCAGGCCATGCCACTTGTGACCGGCCGGACAATAAACAGCATTAGTTGAAATGTGATATATAAAGAAACAGCATCAACTTTCTCTAATTCCACACGTCAACAGCTTTCTGATTAGTCTGGCACATTTCTTCACTACCCAAATTATAAAGCGCAGTGTGATTAACACTACAATCAGCACAAGCAATCCAGACCAGGCGCAAATTGAGGCTGCAAGGGTGGTCCAACCTGCTTTATTCCAAAGCAGATGGTTTGGCATCACCATACAAAGAGCAGTTAAGTAGGCAAGGGCTAGGGTTGTGAGAGTGATACACATGCCTATGGATAAAAGCCATATCAAAGCTTTGTTCTTCATAGGAACTCCACTCACAAGCAAGAGGGTGACGCTAAGCGATGAAATGAAAGAGATAGTGTTGAAAATTACATACTCCAAAAACATATCTTGGGAACTAAAAGATGAGAGAGCTTCCCCAGGACAATAGGACACGTTGTTAGGAAGGATAGTGCACTTTAGGGCTTCAATATTGGATGAGCCTTGAGATAAACCTTGTTGGATGAAGCCACCAGGTGGATTTATCAATGATTGAAATGTTATGGTGGCTATAACAGTAGACACTAAACTCAGATTTCCCCTCATTTCTTCTACCCAGTCACCCTTGTGTTTGAACCAACCTCCAATCCATTTCAAAATCTTTATGAAGCAGTTTCTCTTCTTCTTTCGAGTTTGAGGTTTTGGTCTTGCAACTGGTGGTGATGAGTGTGAATGCGTGTGGATTCCGTTCTTCTCAGCTCTAATTCCAGAATAGTCCGTCAGCATGACTTGTATTTCTAGGGTTTTGAAATCTTTTGGATTACGTTTGAGGATGTCATAGGCTGTAAGACCCATGTCGTTCTTGAAGCTTGCCATTTCTATTACATATGGGATTGATAGGAGGTACCTTATAGTCTGAAATATTAAACTTGCATGTTAGTATATTGTGGGAAGTGTCACATATGAGTTTGGGGTTAAAAAAAAAAATTGACCCAACAATTCACAAAAAATATAACCCATTTATGTAAAAAGAAAACTCTTTATATCAGGGAGGATATCACACCTCAACTTGCTTGGACGCGACAGCTAAATGGAAAACGGTGTTGCCCGCTTCATCAGAAATCGCGAAGTTAAGAAGCTTCCGAGAAATGGCAACTTCCAATTCCACCAAACACTTGAGAGTCTCCAAATGATTGTGTATCACACACAAGTGAAAAACAGTGTTTCCATTATCAAGAAAGCTCAGAGACTCAGGCTTCGCGTTCACCAACTCTTTCACAACGTCTAATCTCCCTCTCATAACTGCATAATGCAAAGGAATTTTGCCCTCTTCATTAGGAAACGAGCATGGCTTGTCATTAACTTTAAGAAGTTCCTTCACGATTTCGGTATGACCTTCTGCAGAAGCCAAGTGGAGGGGTGTGTTCTGGGAAGAGTCAACCTCAATGGCTAGTCTGGGTTTGTATGTGACAAGTGCCTTGGTAAATTCAAGGTGGCCAAGCAAGGCTGATATGTGTAAAGGAGTTTCGGTGAAGCCACTTTGTGAGATCTTGTGGAGGATTAATGGTTCTTTTGGTAAAAGTGAGTTCAAAGTTGATACAGATCCTTTGCGTGATGCTTCATAAAGAACGCTCAATCTGTCCTCTTCACCATGGGAAGTGCCCATTTTGATTATTATAGCCTCTCTTGCGTGAATAAGAAAGTTCGATGTATTCTTCATTATATATATACATCATTTTGAAAGAATCTGTCAAAAGTGTGTTGCTTATGATTACTTAATGTTCAAGTTTGTGTCGAATTATGTGAAACCATCGTCCACAACTCAATCTGTGAAAGCAACATCACACGATATGAACAATACTTTATCGACAATCCTATTTGAATATATCGTTTTCCAAATTTTCACCTGCAAATGTTATCATTACACTAATAATATTCTCGTCACCCAACTAACCGTTTACTCCAAATCACACCTGGGGCAGTATTTCTTTACGCCGATTCTGACCAATCCAACCTTTGTTTTTTTTTTTACCAAACAAAAAGAGAAAAAGAAAAAATTGGTAGAAGGGGGAAAACATATTAAAAGTGGTGAAGTTTTTCACTTATTATTACGTCATACATACACGTATTGATATAAATTAGTACATAGGCTTTAAAATGGTTAGATTTTGATTATTTTCATGCTTATACTAATAATATTAATTAATAATCGTCCTCAGAACAGGTTGCGTGATTGGTTGCATTCCTCGAATGGGATTATTTTCTGCTTCGGCACATACTATGTGAAGATGCTATAACATATTTTAATTAGTCTTAACGATTTAAAAATGATATTTTCTGATTCTTCCAATGCGCTATGGAAGAATGCCTTGGAGAAAAAAGCAGGCGGCAAATCGGTTAGGAGACAGGTTAGGATCGATAAGCCTAATGTGGAAGGTTGAAAATCTCATTTTGCCAGAAAGTAGTCAGCCGGCTGGTCTCCTCAAATATAAATTGGCTAGCGCCTGCAACTTCCAGTTATAATTGATATGACAACAAGAGTCATCCTTTTGTTTATTTGTTTGTTTGCTTCCACAAAGTGTTCGATTCCCACAAACACTGATGATGCCACCAAATATTGTAGTAAAAATAGACACTCACAAATCAAGGTCGATCTCAGAGAACTCAATTAATAGTAATTAGGCAATAAAAATTCTTGTTTCGTTTAAGTTGAAAAAATCAAGATTTAATAAAATTGAGTAAAAAGAAATTAAAATAAAGAAAACAAAATTCTCTCAAATTAACTACCCAAATATTAAAAAGAACAACTTAGAGTTACAAATCTCTTGCTAGCTTCTTGAATTTTAATTCACTAAATTGGTTAGCTTTAATGTCAATTTTGTTAATTTAGTTTCAATTAGTTACAAGTGTCTGTCGGTCTACTTATAACCCTCTCTTAAATTAATTATCTAATGTCTCACACAATTAACTAAAAAGCTAAACAATTCAGTCTCACTCGTTAACAATTATAAAGGGCAATTAGATATATTTTTATTCTAATCACAAATTAGATTATCATCCAATCTCATATCACTTAATCTAAGAGCCCAATTAAAATCTCTTTTATAAAAAAACACTTTAATTCTCAAATTTACAATTAATGATGACTAGTCATCAAATGGATAATAAAACATAAGATTAAGTAACCAAAATTTAACATTAAGCATCGTCAATTCAGTAAAATTAAAATCAGTATATTAACAAGTTCATAGTTCCTCTAGACTGTAAAAAGAAATTTAGCTACACATGATATAATCAGTTTCACCAACAAGATTTAGATCAGACTCCATCAGAATACAAAATAGGAACAAGGGAAGAAAACAGAACACTGCTAATGGTCTCCTCTCATCACTGCCGTCGCTTGAACTCGTTCTCTCAAGATCATTGCTGTCGCCACTTTCCTGCTTCGAACCAGTCTCGGCGTCTACGATTCAAGGGAGGAAGATGATGAACAGTGTCGACCGACCTTCAACCCAGTTCAGCGCTCCTCTGCTCACAACACCATGATGAAATCTCGGTCCCCCTCTGGTTCTCACCAGCGTCGACGCCTCCCAGAGGAACCTCACAGCTCCAAAAAACCCCTTTCGGCGGCCCTCCAAGATGATGATCGTGATTTTCCTTTTTTTTCAGTTTCGGCGGCCTCCTCCAGATGATGGACGATAATCCCCTTCAAAACAGAACCCTCCGCAATCCTCCAAACGGTGCGTTCCACTCCTCCCATGTGCCAACGGTGTGTATTGATTCAGCAGCTTCAAAAACTTCCTCTCTCCGTTTCGGCAATAATAAAAGGGGAGGACAAATGAAGATAAAATAAACGGAGAAGAAAAAATTAAAAGAAAATATAATATTAAAAAAAGGAAATAAAATAAAAATTAAAACTGACATAAGATGAATCTATAGCTACTTTTATTTATTTAAAACCAAGCTATTTACAAGAAAATCCCCCAAATAATGCTCATAATTAATTTCTATTCAAAACTCTTTTAAATCATCCAAAATCCTATTGATAACTCCTTAAAAATCACCTAAAATATTCTTTCAAGATATTCAAAATAATGAGTTATCAACTGGGCAAAATTGTCCCCTAGAATTATAGCCATTTCAGAGAATATATATATATATATATATACACATATATGTAGATATAAAGAATGGGAGATATGATTTTGAAGGCTACAATTGTTGGATACATGCAAATATATAGAAATAACTTGTTTGCAATTTTGCTGTGAAGCAATATATGATGCTGATTATAATGGTAATTTGGACATCGTTGGCCTTCTGCAGAAGCTAAGTGGATAGGCGTGCTTCATGAAGAGTTTCTCAAAAACATATTTCTAATTATAATTTGAAAATCTATTTTTGGTAACTACTAAAAATAATCGAATGTGCAGATTGATATTAAGTCCATTTAGATTAATGATAAAAAAAGTAGCTTATTTTCAATTAATTCAGTAAAAGTTAGATTGAGTAATGTGATTTGTGTATGGATTGATTTTTGTAAATAAATCAATTTACAAAAGTAGAGTTGTTTGGATTATTAGTGAAAAAATAAGTTTAGTCATAAAATAAAAAAATATAAATGTTATCAAATAATTTATATATTTTATTCTCTCTCTTATGCTATACTTTCTAGTTACATTTCTTTATATATTTTCTCTTATCTCTTATTTCACTTATTATAAAGGCATGTTTAAAATCAAAAGTACTTTCTTTGGTCTACAATATAAATTACTTCTAGAAAAATAACTTTGTCCAAAATATAAGTCACTTGATGAATTAATTAAAATGACTTATATTATGGCCTAAAAGAAATATATTTATAACTTATTTATTACTTTCAATTAATTTTAACTAATTTTTATTATCCGTGAATTAATTATTTAAAGCTTATAGCAAGAAAAAAAGAAAATAGTAAATTTCTTAAAAATGGGATCCACCTCTTTTTAACTTTGACTCTCTACTCTTCAAAAAGAACAAGCAAAAATAACTTTTTACTTTTGACTTTAAGTGGCTTTTTACACAAAAATTAAATTGCCAAATCATGAATCCAGACACTACATATTTTATCCACCACACCTTTAGTCACCCAATTGCATGATGGAGGCTAGGACTGCACATGAGTAGGCCTGGACAGGGCTAGCCCCTTGCCTAATGCCTAGTTCAAAGAATGAATAGGTTGAAAAATACAACCCATTACCCAGTCCTGCCCATGAAAAGCCCTAGTAAGTTTGGGGTGGGCAAATGTGGGCTAAACCAGGCAGGTTTCCATGCCCAATAAATTAATATATTATATTAATTAACTAATTATATATTTATATCCCTCTAAATAATCTAAAATAATTTTATATTAAAATGACAACTTGGCTTTAATTTAATTATTACTAATTAATATACCACAAAGCTACATTTGATAATAGCTAAGAGCAGTGGACTGTGACAAAAAAAAAATGTTGTTAGCATATTTTATTAAACTTACTTGTTTTTCTAGTTTCTAAAATTTCTTAACCAAATATTAATATCTTTCTTTCATAACTCCAAATACTCATTACAGGATGGAATCAGTTATATTTAAAAAAAATTGTTTTGTTTTAATAAATTTTTAAAGAAAAATTAATCTTTTAGTCCCTATAGTTTTAATACGTTTGTAACTCAATCATTATACTTTGACCCATTACAACTCATTCCTTATAGTTTTGACTCAGTTATAATTCAGTCCCTGAAATTTGACTCGCTGTAACTCGATCCTTATAGTTTTACCCATTTTATAATTTAGTCCCCCCTTTTATTAGATATATAATTTTATTTTTTAAAAATATAAGGACTAAATTATAAAATGGGTAAAACTATAGGGACCGGGTTGCAGCGAGTCAAATTTTAGGGATTGAGTTACAACCAAGTCAAAACTATAAGGATTGAGTTGTAACAAGTCAAAGTATAAGGATTGAGTTACAAAAAAGTAAAAACTATAGGGACTAAAAGATTAATTTTCTTAATTTTTAAAGTATCTTGATCATCTTTTAATTTTAATCAAAGAGAGGACAGTGTTAAAGAAAACAAGAAGCAAAACAAATTTCAAAAATAACTTGATCATCCTTTCATAGGCTATCAGAGTTATGCTCAAAATAAACGATATATAATTACTTGTCTACCAACATACAAATTGTCAATGGTCATAATGTTTGCATTAAAAAAGAGAATGGTCATATAGATCACAGTAAATGATAAGACGTCTAACTCTCAAAATTATTCAAAAATAAATAACTATAGTGAACCCTGAATATTGATGCAATAATGGGTTTGATTCATGAGATAAATGAGGTGAATAATTTATATACCTTGAATATTTTTGCGGGCAAGGCTAAATAGGCAAGGGTAGCATACCGTGCTCGATGCCCAGCCCGACCCGAACATGCCTAATATTTCTTTCGGGTCATTTTGTTAGGGTGAGTTGGGCTTTTTTTTGGTGGGCTTGGGATAATGGGCAACTAGGCTATATAAACACTCCTAATGAGGCATATAAATGCTTTCACTAGTGGAGCCATTATTATAAAAATTGCTTATGTGAATACTATAAACGCTCCCATTTGTTGGGGCTACAATATTATATCTCATCTTTTGTCATAGTGAAAAAGATGAGAAAGAATATTGATGAAAGTACAAGGATAAATGAAGATACCATTAAATTTAAAAATCATTAATAAAACAATTCTTTAATATTATAAGCAAACAAAGAATAATTTAAATATTTATTTGGTAAAATCTATAAACTACAAATCAGTTCTTATAAAATTTATAAACAATCTAAAAATCATTTAGTTTTTTTTTGTGGAAAAATCGCAATAAAACATCATTAAAATTGGAAAATTGCACACAAGAATCCATTCATAAAAATTGTTATCAAAACCAATATTAATGTTGTAATGGATCCCTATTTATAGTTTTGTTCATTTCTAAAGTCTTTTTTAATGATTTTTCCTACTTTTCCTTTGTTTTTAATAAAAAGCAGAAAAAGACTTTATAGAACTACTTACATCTTGTCATTAATTAGGATTAGTTCAGGTGATGAAAACAATAAGATAAATTGTGGAGGAAAAGAGTTAGGTCAAGTTCTTCATTTCAAGGGTTATGTGCCTTTTCTTGTTTGTTTTATGTGAATTTATAATTAAATATTATTAAATATTAATATTTTAGACATAGGATACATGATCATATGTGGTTGGAGAACTTGACATATTGAATATAAAAAACTTATTGCAAGTATTATCCAATACAGTGATTAAAGAGTTAAACCCTTTTAATGATCTTGATGCAATTGACTGCTGTCATTTAATTATTCCTTAATTTTTCACAAAGCATTTAATTTGAACAGAAAATTTTAAACTAAAATATTTTTATCTGTGATATTATTGGGGCGGAAAATAGAGAGAAACTTACGTGAATACAATAATAAAATAATGTCTCTGCGATTTAGGTGGCCGTTTGGTATAATCAAAAAGCACATTTAAAAAGTATTTTTATGTAAATTGAGATAAAATTTATTTTACATGTTTACTTGGTTTATTGTAAAATTACTTATAAATTATAGTTTAGTTTCCACTTAAACGTTCTCTGTCAAAACTTTCAAAAGTTAGTTCAGGTAAATTTGAAAACAAATATATTATTAAAATTTTAAACCTACGATATATAACTTTCACAATGCATGTTTATTATATATTAGGTAAAGACATTCTCAGTAGCCTGATCTTATTTTTTTAAGTGTACCGCCCAACTTCTTAATTTTTTTTTAAATGGTGTAATTTTATACATAATCTTTTTTTTTTTTTTTTTACTTCTAACACTTTAGTTTTATTCATAGTGTATCAAACACCCTAAAATTTAAGGTGTTGGATGTAACTAAAAAAATAATATCGGCATGTTACATTAAAACAAAAAGAAGCAAGTGACATGTGGCTATTAGGGATCTTATAACTTATAAGCTAGTGACGCGTGAGCTCCTCTTGCATTTGAGAGTTTGTGGGTCCTACCTGTCTGCTCTTTTAGTTAAAAATTAAAAATCCTCCAATTATTCTTCCTAGCATAATCTCTACTGCAAGACGCTGTCGGAATAGATTCACTAGTCGCTACTAATAGCAACATGATAGTGTGAGCAAATTTATTTAGAAGCTTTTTTTTAATGAATTTAATGATGTAAGCAACTTTCATTTGGATAGAGAGAAAAACAGGGAGGAGAGAATGCAGAAAAAAGGTTTAAAAAAATAATAAATCTTATTTTTCTCTGTATCTAAACTAAAAGTTAGCTCCCCCCCAAAAAAAATATACAAGGTATTGATGATCCATATGAAGAAGCGTTAGTTTATACATATCAATGTATAAATGGTTTATACATCATCATTTAAATGAAATGATGAAGAGGAATTTTCATGAGGAAAAGAAGGTTTCTCATACGCTAAAGTAGGACTGCCTTCAAAATTTGAAGCGTGAGATACAACTTTTATGATGATGAGGATGCATGAGATGAGTAGGGAAGATGAGGAAGACAGAACTGAAAGCATCTAAATTAAAACATAAGCCATTCATTGAATATAAATATAATACTTAAGTGCGCGCGCGCGCACACACACACACATATGCGTACACAGAGAACATTAACAGTAATCAACCCCTGGAGTTAAAAGTTGTACACACCAAAGACGCATGAATTGATTGAGATCATGTCCAGCATTATTAGCCGTGTGGTCACTGGACTACTTGCGAGACTTGTTTGCCTGCCTTTGCCTTCAGTTTCTTAACTACCCATATAACAAAATATCACCATGCTGTATGCAACGGTCAGTGCACGCAAAGCATTAAAAATCCAAGAGGATATGGTCATCACTTGATCGATATCATGAACGTCCGGGGTGATAAGGACGAGGCCAACAGCATAAGCATTTGTGAGGTACGTGATACTTATACCCATGCGTATAGATAGCAGCCACATTACAAATCTATGTTTGAGAGGAACCACACTCACAAGCAAGAGGGTAACACACAGAGAAGTCACAAAAGAGATGGTATTGTACATTATGAAGAGGCTAAAGACGTGTTTGACGATAAGCAAGCATGGCCTCCCCGGGACATTGTCCGGAAGAGCCTTTAGGATGCTCAGACTCATCTTTGTACAGCAAGATGCCAAGGGGATCGTTCGGTCTTATTCCTTGTTGGGCACAGCTTCCTGGAGGGCTAAGTACAGTTTGAAAGGTCATGGTTGAGATGACAGTAGCCACCGTGCACAGATTCCCCCTCATGTCTTCTAGCCAATCCCCATTATACACAAGCCATTGGTCTATAGTTTCTAAAACAGATCTCCACGACCACTTCTCTTTCCTACATCTCTCTTCTTGGCTCGCAACACCATCAATCCTTTCTTTTCTTCCGAATTTGATTCCACACTCCATCAATATGACTTGTATTTCAAGGCTCTTGGTGTCCTTGGGACTTTGCTCAGCAATATCCGCCGCGGTATAAACCATGCCGTTCTTCCGAGTTCAATGCTTCTGATATTATTGTTTGAATTGAAATGAGGTAACTCACAGTCTAAACAACAACGTCCAAGCAGGAAATATAATATGTTATGCTTGTGACTTATGCATAGCAGAACCAGAAAAGGATGGAAACACAAACATGAAAGAGTAAGAAAAAAGTACCTCTACGTGCTTCCACATGATAGCCAAATGGAGAACGGTGTTTTTGCCATCCAAGTCTCCCTTAATGAGCAGCTCGTGGGTGCCATCAGTATCCAATTTCACCAGATCTTTCAAGACATCCAACTGGTTGTACATCACACACAAGTGGAAAATAGTTTTCCCATTGTCATCATGTCACCTCAAAGACTCTGGCCTTGCTATAATCAGCTCCAACACAAGGTCTCTTCTGCCTCTTATAACGGCATGGTGCAGGGGGATTCTGTGCTCTTGGTCACGAGCCAAACATGCCTCTCCACCAGCTTACAACAGTTCCTTCAGTGTGGATGTCGCCTTGTGCAGAAGGCAAGTGAAGAGGCGTGCGTTGAGATGAGTCCGACTCAAGGGCGAATTTGGGGGAGTGAGCAAGAAGGGTTCTGGTAAACTGGAGGCGGCCAAGTGAGATACGTGTAAAGGAGTTTCAAAGAAGGTTGTTTGTGAACTAAGTCTGTGCAAGATCAATGGGTCTTGCTGGAGTAGCGGGTTCATAGTTGAAACACGGCCTTCTTGTGCTGCCTTGTATAGATATTCATTCGTCTCTCTTCTTCATTGTTATTAGTTATTTCCATTTTCGGCTGTTGATGTACATGTATCTGCGTTTGCTTGTGACCTATTTATAGACCAATCGCTTCATTTCACATATGTTTTTGTAATTTTTACTATGACATGCTTCCAAAAGATTTCAAACCCAGTATTACAGGGACTCCACAATACTTCATAGGGGAGGCGTCAGCATGACTTAACTGGGAATAACTGAGAAAGAGACACACACACGTATATATATGTACCTGTGTCACTATGACCAACATGCCATTAGCTGTAAGACAGGCATTATTCGATAAAGCCACTAGCTATATAATTTACAACAGAATTCTTAGTTTACATCCCACGATTTAGTCCAGATTATGCATATTATAATCTCTATTAACATGAAGGAAATAATATCTGTCAATCGCTATATTTTCATGTAAATTTATAAGAAAGGAAGAAAAACTAATTCACCATCCCAATTCTGTTGTACTTTCTATGTATATTATTTGTTATGTAGCTGTTAGGAGCAAGATGTTGGAATGAATATCAGTGCATATGTGGTATCATTATCGAGTAGTATTTACTCATTTACCATAGTTTAACCTTTTAACTTAAATGATTGCCTTAATCGAACGAATTAATTGATGTACCAAAATATCAAAGTTAATGCGAACTACTAAGGAATATAGAGTAAGAAACGAGAGGGACGAAATCAACCATACAGCTCACCCTAGTTGAACTTTCAACTTAAAATGACCGTCCTAAGCTCTAACAATTATTTATTTGTTCCATTTACAATTATATAGTATGTTGTTTTAAAACTGTTAAAATTAATAAAAGAAATAAATATGTAAGAAATATATTTTTTTCCCTAAACGTGCCTTTATTTATAAGAGGGTAAATGAAAGAGAGTAATATTGAGAACAATGATAAAAAACAATGAATGGGAAAAATTAATCAGGAGCAAAATTGATATAAAAAAATATATTTAATCTCAGTTAACCCCAAAGCAAATCTTATAAAATTGAACGAAAGGACGGAAAAATTTAAATATTATAAAAAGGAATAGATGGAATTTATAACAAGTGAGATAGGGGAATATGGGACCGTTGAACTTTCAATTAAAATTATTGTCTTACCGAATTGGTTTGTTCCCTTATATTAAAATGAAAAATTGACTCTTTATACCAATTAAGTTAGAATAGTTGCAGGTCTCCCGTTTAATGCAACATGCAGATAAGGGAATCTTCAATAGAGAACAAATGAGAGGTATGAATCTGAAGGAACAAAGGGTGTGGCTCACCATATCAGGATTTTCAGCTTGAATTACGCCTCCATCTAACCGATGAATTACGTTTGAATTTTTTTTTTTTTTTTTGGATAAGCTACGTTTGAAGCATTTGCCCCACTTACTTTTGATAGTTGACGTTATAATGAAGACTAGAAATACCTCTTCGATCTCATCGTTTCCCATATTTCTGTGAAGAATTTGCTGATCCCCACTTACTTTTGATAACTGACAAGATACCATTAGATGCATCTTTACATTCTTTCTACTCTTGATAGTTCATAATATAATATAAGATGTTGATTAAAAGAAAAATATGGTACAAAATATAAGACATTATTAAGATAATTAATGCGATTTTTTCACTCTCGTCCTTATTAAATATGGTGTCACAGAGTCCACTGTTGTATACGTTAAGATTCATGGCCATGTGGCGTTCATTAATAATATGAGTTGTGTTATTCGGTTCTTTTCATGGTATCTAGCAGCAGGTTCGTCTGGGCTCACAAGAAAGGGAGCCGAATTCCTGGAGACACTCTAATTAGTCCATAGACCCTCGGTACACACGACGACGTCGTCGTGAGGGTCAGTCGCTGTGCCCCTCCTTTGCGTTGTGGGCTGGTCGTCTTTCCCAAATCGATCATTCTTCATCCTAGACTAGAACACATGTATCTGTATTTTACACTCCCATGACATTTGGATAAAATTGGACAATGTTGAAAGGATGGCACATTTGCTTTATAACTAGATATAAAACTAGACTGTGCATTGATAATAAACTTCATTATTTGTGATGTAGTAGGTCTAATGCTGGATTCCCATCAATGACCAGCTCCCACTTACAAAACCGAAATCAGGAAATTAAAATTTTGTTGAAATGTCAGAGTATTTAACACTCCTAATTAAGTAAAACCCAAGCACGCATAGTAAACAAATTTACTAACATGTGCAAGGGCAATATTGGAGAATTAACTCAGACCAAATCCAGAAAGAAAGTACTATCAATTCTGATGCTTGACCTCTGTTCTTTTTTTTTTTTTTTCTTTTGGGTATATTGCTTCGCCTCATATTCTGAAGATCCATAATTATTATGGTTGTCATGACAAAACATAATGGCATCGTATGTTGTCGTTGCCGATGTTAGGATGAATCTGACGCTTTCATTTTTTTTTTCCCAACCTTTTCTTCCCCAGCCAAAAATCAAGTACCATGTTATAAGCAGAGCAACCACCCCAAGGAAGCCAATCCAAATCCTTAGTGATACTCCAACCATCTTCCAAGCTGAGTAAAAAATGTCACCATCTGGGGCTATCATGTAGAGGCCATTAATGCGGGTGAGTGTGAAGAATGTGAGAGTTATACACATAGCAATGGACAACATCCATATCACAGCCTTGTGCTTGAGAGGAACTCCCCTTACGAGTATGAGGACGGCAGTGAGAGATGAAACGAAAGCTATGGTATTGTACTTTAAGTAGGGATAAAAATAAGGTGGGTAATTAATAGCTGATACTGCATCTCCAGGGCATGCCTTGCCACCAGTTTTTTATTTAGAGCATCCTAGTGGATCATCATGATCTTCTGGATTTATACCTTGCTGAAGGAAACCACCTGGAGGGTTATTTACGGCTTGAAAGATTATGGTTGAGATTACTGTAGCCACCAGACTCACTGCCTCACATCTCTTATTGCTGGAATTGAAAGGTCCTACCTTATGATCAACACAGTTATACAGCAAAAGTTTTATGATCAGTAATACAGTAATAGAGTGCGAGTTTTAAAATAATACAAAAGTTGGAAAAATTATGTAAACTTGCTTCAACATGGTAGCCCAATCAAGGATAGTGTTGCCGTCAATTCCCTCAAGTGGAAGACAGTTTTATTACAAATACTCTTCGATAAAATGTGTTTAATTTGTCATATTCTCGGTATTGTTTTAAGCTTACATAATCATGCATTATGATAATTATGGTCAAAATAAACTTTGAAGAAGCAGTGGATTCCTTAGTTTGAGGAAAAGAATGTTAATTTCTTCCGGTGTATAAAAAAATGTTAATTACTCCCTTCAACTGACAATATAAGTAACTTCTATAAAAAAATTTTGGTCCACAATATAAGTCACTTCAAAAGTAATTAATACTTAGTTGGTAATTTTATCCTTATACTTAATACTTAAATGTGACGTATTTATTTTTCTCTGTCTTTTATAACCTCATCAAATATGAATAAAGTTAGAAAAAATTAATTCGAGATAAATTTAGTCAGTCAGTTATTATTTTTTAGCTTTAATTAATTAGTTAAAAGTGACTAATATTATCACATGAGCAGTACTTTCATAATAAAGAGGTCAAACCGGCACTAATACTGATAATCTACTTTCGAAGTAATGAAATGTTTGGCATACTTATTTTATGGTTTTCTCAGTTGGATGCTGTCGTGGCCAACTTCTTTAAGATAATTGCATGGTGGGTCTTCTTACAGAATAACCCAGAATAATGTGAATTTGTAAAATTAAAGTATCATAAATATCCCACAAACGTTTCAAAAGAATAAGCTTGCTATCCGTGAAATCATCAAAACAAATGTTATTTAGCTTCTAGAAGCGCGTAGGTTAGTAGCCTTTATAAAGGAGCATAATTAATTTTGTCACCGATGTTTATTAATGTATGAGATGATCATGGTGTTTTTATTGATTTTGGAATGTATAAGAGTTTTTGTATATTTTTCAATAAAACTAAATGTTTGACTCTTACAATTAGTGCTTTGGATTGAACCATATCTAGCAAAATCCTGTTCTTGTTAAAGATGATCTCAGCACACCTCTAAATGATAAACTCTATTTTTGAGCTAAGACCTTGGTTTAGCCATGAGGTACTTAAAAAATTTTCGTATAATCAATTGCTATTAATCATCGTTTAAGAAAATCTATTTTACGAATGCATGTTAATTTAATTTATTCAAAATTTATTCTTCCTACCACTGATTGAAGCACACATTTGGAACTAGAATTTAGTAAAATGCTTGTTTTGCAGTAACCTGTAATGAACTCACCCCTCAAATGATTATAACACTGATCAATGAATTAGAACAATGAGCAATTGAGAGTGAAAATGCTTATATTAGTAACCGGTAATGAACTAATTACATGGTTATCACAACTTTATTCTTGAGAGCAACTCCACACCAACAAACTGTTGGTTGATGTAGTAGCAGCCTTATTCCTGTAAAAACAAAAACACAAATTCAAATTTCTGGAAGTGCACTTATTAGAAGAGTTATTTCTTAACTGTTCCGTATTAAAAAAGGGTTAGTCTTAAGTCCAATGTGATTTAAGGATACCCTTGTGTCACCTAAAAAAAAGTGCATGCACAAACCAAGAAAGTTAACAGCAATCAACCACACTGAAAAGAAGTTGTACACACCAAAGACGCGACGCATCAATTGGCTGAGATCATATCAAGCATTAGCGCCTGAGCCCGTACGTGCTTGTTCCTTGGTCACTTGACTTGCTGCCTTGCTTCGTAAACTTCTTCACTTTCTTCAAAACACGTCGCCATGAGGACTTCTCCTTCCCACTTCTTTCTTCTTCGCTCGCACCATCCAATCCTTTTTCTCCTTCCGCATTTTATTTCCAACTCCATCATTATGGCTTGTATTTCAAGGCTCTTGGAGTCCGTGGGAATTCGGTGAACAATATCCAGGGCAGTATGACCCATGTCGCTCTGCTAGTTTGATGCTTCTAGTTCTTTTAGGGATAACATAAAAATTAGAATGAATTTTGTTTACAAATAATGCAGTTTCCTATACATCATGAATTTTCTCACACTTTAAACCAAAATTAAAAAAGAAGAAGAAGAAGAAGCATTGACTGAGTCAACTGCAATTTAATTAAATTGATGAAGTATCAATGTTGATGATCATAAACTGACCCTTGCTATGAAATCTAACGAACTGATGTTTTTTTTTTTTGGGTTCGAAATTGGCCTGGAGAAAGTTAAAATACCTGAAGATTAATTCCTCCATTTCTTGAAAAATAATAGAAATGAGGGTACATCCGGATGAAAAATCATTGACCGTGTTTGATAAAATGGAATGTTGAGTTTGGAAAGGGAAAGGCTACAGCTACAGAGATAATAGAACAGTTTTATTGTTTGCTAATTAAAAACGATTTTTTGATAACAATTAAATATGATTTTTAATCTCTCTTTAATTTATCTCTCGCTTTCCCCTCTGCTTGTTTTCCTTAATTACTAAAGTCTGACTGTTACCATGTCAGTAAACATTCATATATCACTACTCTTTCATAAAGAGGACATATTGCTAAAAGACAAGTTCTTATAAGTTTTGTCTTTTTTAAATTAATTATTTTATCCTCTAACATTTCCTATCCTACAGTCCTGCTCTCTCTTTTTCTTTCTGATACATAACAAATAGAAATATAAAGTTCAGATCATTTTTGGCTCTTTTTACTCTCGCATGCGGAAGAGAATGATACAGATTCACGCAGAAAGAAGGAATTGTAAGCCGATGTATAATCAAGTTATAAATCCTCAAGTGAGACCAACTATTTGCTTCTTAAGTTTAATATTACCTCTGATCTTTAATATAAGAGTTAATTTGACATTCAATTTAGTTCTAAATATGAGAATCGATCTATTCTGTCTCTTATATTTATCTTTTTTTTTCTTCTAAAGTTGTCATTGTATAAGTTGCATATTTTAAAGATTCTATTACATGGTAATTTTTGCTAGTACACATGATTAGCAAGGATGTATTTTAGAAAAAGTAACAACTATTTATTGTTTGTCTTAATCTATTCAAATTAGTTAATTAACTTTTATATTAAGAACCAGTATCCTATTAAACTATCATATCACTAGTACATAAAATAACACAAAAGCTGTACTTTAACACTTTGATTTTACCGTGTATGGCAACTTTCTACTCTCAATTTCATCTATCATTTCCTATACTCTTGAAAAATATTTAAGAACATGAAATAGACTGCTCGAGGACGCAGTAGCAACGATTTTATAACAAATTCAAAGCTATAAGAACATGGTATCCCGTACACAAGGATCATGCATTTTCGATTCCGCTCCTTGGATCACAAAGTATTATCTGACGGCTGTTGAACTTCTTCTTCCCCTTTTCCATTAGCCAAAAAGCAAAGCGTAACGTGGACAACAAAGCAATAACCCCAAGAATCCCAAACCAAATCACTAGTGCTCCAGAAATCATTCTATTAGGGAAGACAAGAACCCAAAAATCTGGATTCACCATGAAGAGGCCTTGAAGATATGTGAGCGTTAGGAATGTGAGAGTCGTGCACATGCCAAGAGACAACACCCATACCGCAGGTTTATGCTTCAAAGGAACTCCACTTACGAGTAAGAGGGTGACCCAGAGAGATCCAATAAAACATGCGGTGCTGTACCTTTGGTAGCGATGAAAAGCAGAAGTGGACATAACAGCTGAAACTGCATCTCCAGGGCATATTGTTACCCTTGCACCATCATCAGATAAGCATCCGAAGGGTCCCCCATCTGAAGCTATATCTTGTTGAACAAAACCACCAGGAGGGTTAATTAAAGATTGAAAGGTTATAGTTGAGATCATTATAGCCACTAAACTCAAATTTCCTCTCGTATCTTCTAGCCAAGTGGTGTCGTTATGACTCAAAATATATGCCACAAGCTCTAGAATCTTTCTCCAACCCTTGTTCTGAGTAGTTTTGTTGGCCGGAGTTGAGGTTGCCGGCTCAGTTCCGTTCAACATGCCTCGTATCTCAAGGGTCCTGAATGTGCGTTATGTTTCTGTTTCGCTACTTGTTAATTCTGGTTTACTGTTGCTAACAGATCCAGCTGTTCTACAGCTCATTGTACACGTGTCACTAGATCGTCTGCTCACTTAGGCTATATATAATAGTGCACTGTACTAGCCTCTTTCAGATAAGATTAATAAGAGCCAAATCAGTTTTTCAATTCATTTATTCCTCTAAATTGGCATGGTATCAGAGCTTCTGCTTCTGGCAGTACTCCGATCACTGGCCGCATAAGATTTCATCATCGTTAATTGATCTCCATCATCCTGGATCGATCGGTTGACAAAGATGACGACATTGTCTGGCTCACAGTCTGGTACTACAGTGATGGATTCTTCTTCAGGATCCTCCATTCTAGGCTTTTCGAACAAAAAAATTAGTGTGAAATTGGATGAATCCAATTATCTCCTCTGGAAGCAGCAAGTTGCTTTCATGGTAAAGCAACACCGACTCAAAGGTTATCTAATGGGGACAACTACTGTTCCACCTCCGAAGGTTCGTGATACGGGAGGATCAGAGATTGATAATCCAGATTTTGAAGCATACGAAGCGGTGGACTCAGCTCTTGCGTCTTGGCTCCTTTCATCTGTGAGTCAGTCCATTCTCCCAGAGCTCGTTGGATTAGAATCGGCCTCTCAAATCTGGACGAAATTAAATCGTCTTTACTCCAGCAAGTCTGCTTCGAAGGTCCTGTATTATAAGAACTTGCTTTCAAATCAAAAGAAAGGTGAAATGGCAATGCGAGACTACTTGGCCACAGTTAAATCCACCTGTGATCACCTAGTTATGTTGGGAGAACCAGTTCCTCAGTCAGCTCAGATTTCACATATCCTTAACGGATTAACTGCCGAGTTCGAACCGGTGATTACTGTTATCAACGCTTCTCTGACCAGCTTTGATCTAGATACGGTACAGTCGCTGTTGATTGACTCGGAAGCAAGACAGAAGGCTTTTATACAGAACACAGTGGCACATGCAAACTATACGACACATCTACCCTGGGATTATGGCATTGATGAACAGCCGCAAGTATACTCCTCACAAGCACCCTATATCTCACAAAACAATGGCGGTCGAGGCCCTCCACGAGCACCATTTCCGCTAAATCCGTTTATTGGACGCGGACGAGGTCGTGGACGATCATTTCCACCGAATCGAGTGTCGTGCCAGATCTGTCATCGCATGGGGCATACAGCTGATCAGTGCTACTATAGGTACAATTCCTCTCCAAATCACACACCAAATTACTTTGCCAATGCCTATTTCATTGACTATGGCACATCAATTTACGATGACAATCACTATTATTCTGCATATGTGCCTAATATTTCTGCTGGACATGAGTATCACAATCCGGCTTCGGCTGCTGCTTCTGATTCTTCTACCAAGTCCAGTGTGACTTCCTCTCAACCTACTGCTAGTAGCACTGAATTGCCATCTGCTCAAGCATTTATTGCTAGTCCACACATGGTCTCTGATGATGCCTGGTATGCTGACTCTGGAGCCACTCAGCACGTTGCTAAATCTATGACTGGGCTACAGCAAACTATCACCGGTAATAACGGTAAGGTTATGGTAGGCAATGGCTTTGGCTTGGATATTACTCATACCGGAAATATACAACTTAAATCCCCCTCTTCTCAATTACTTATGAATAATGTGCTTTGTGTTCCTGCCATGAAGAAAAATTTAATGTCTGTTGCTCAAACCACACAAGAAAATGGAGTCTCAATTGAATTCTTTCCACATGCTTGTTTTGTCAAGGATCTGAGAACAAAAAGGATACTGATGGATGGCGTTGAAACGAATCGTATGTATAAAATGGGAGCTGCTCCTCATATGTGTCAATCTTCTGCTCCAACTAAGCCTGTGCCTATGTGTAATCAAGTAACTGTAGCTGACTCTCTCATGGTGTGGCATCATCGACTTGGACATCCAGCTATGGACACTGTCAAAGCCGTTCTAAAGCAAGCATCCATTTCCTTTAATAACACTAGTACTCCAATTTCACTGTGTTCTGCTTGTCAATTTGGGAAAGCTCATAAACTTCCCTTTTCTGCGTCTTCTTCTGTATATCAGAAACCATTGGAGTTAATAACACTTGATCTTTGGGGACCTGCCCCTGTTCTGTCTCATGGCTTCAGTTACTATCTTGCAATTGTAGATGCTTACAGTAGATTTACATGGATCTTTCCATTATATAAAAAATCTGAAGCTTTGCAAAAATTCAAGGAGTTTAAGACGCTGGTTGAAAATAGACTAAACACGGGAATCAAGATGATACAATCTGATAATGGGGGTGAGTTTCAGTGTTTTAAGCAATATGTTGCTGCGTGTGGTATAGAACACCGGTTTACATGTCCATATACTTCAGAGCAAAATGGACTGGTTGAGAGAAGACACAGATTAATTGTTGAAACTGGACTGTCTCTACTTGCTCATGCAAACCTACCAATCTTCTACTGGTCAGATGCCTTTAGTACTGCTGTCTTCCTTTTAAACCGGTTGCCGAGCACTGCTATCCATGGTCAAACACCATTTGAAATGCTATACAAGTCCAAACCTGACTATTCTATCCTAAGGGTCTTTGGTTGTGAGTGCTTTCCTCTTCTTCGGCCTTACAACAAGCACAAACTAGAATATCGTTCTGCTAAATGCATCTTCCTTGGGTACAGTCCACAACATAAAGGTTACAACTGCCTGGATATCCAAACTGGTCGCATTTTTGTCTCCAGACATGTTCGATTCAATGAACATGTATTTCCTCAGATTTCCCAAGTGAATGTTAAGAAGCTAGCTGAGAATAACAGGTCAGAAGAGTTGATGTCATCTTTATGTCCGATTGCCAAACCATCATTGCCCATTTTTTCAAACTCCACAGCTTCTCGAACCACCGACTCTCCCACATCACTGTCCTGCACACAGACCGAACCAATCAACGAACAACCCATTCACAGCACCATCCCACATAGTCTTGCCTCAACTTCTGACCAACCTGAGCCACCACCACTTTCCTCTCAACCTAATACTACTCATTCCATGACCCCACACAGTCCTGTCTCTGCCTCTGACCAACCTGCGCCACCACCACTTCCTTATCTACCTACTAATACTCATTCCATGGTGACTAGGGGAAAGAGTGGTATTTTTATACCCAAAGTGTTTATGGCTATCGGAGATAACTCGATTCCTACCACTATTGAAGAAGCCTTTCAAGACCCTCTCTGGAAGCACGCTGCTGAGGAGGAATTTAATGCTCTAATTAAATTTGAAACATGGGAATTGACTGAACTACCTAATGGACAAAAACCCATTGGATGCAAGTGGCTGTTTAAATCTAAACTTCACGCTGATGGCACTTTAGCAAAGAGGAAAGGTAGATTGGTTGCAAAAGGTTATGTAGAAGAAGCAGGCACAGACTACACTAAAACATTCAGCCCAGTAGTAAAAGCTATAACAGTTCGAATTCTGCTTACCATAGCTGTTACTAATGGCTGGAAACTTCACCAAGTTGATTTTAACAACGCCTTTCTAAATGGTGATTTGCAAGAAGAGGTCTTCATGCAACAACCTCCAGGATTTGAACAGTTTAGTGCTAATGGTAGACCATTGGTGTGTAAATTGAAGAAAGCCATCTATGGCCTCAAACAAGCCCCCCGTGCATGGTTTCAAAAGCTTCATCATGCACTTGAAACTCTGGGGTTTCAAGCTTCAAGAGCTGACTCCTGCCTCTTTGTTAAACAAGCAGGTGACGCCATTATCTATCTCCTTGCCTATGTTGATGATCTTGTGATTGCTGGAAATTCTGAAGTTGCTGTGGAAAATTTGATTACACAAATGAGTGACATTTTTTCTCTAAAAGATCTTGGTGAGTTGTCCTTCTTCCTTGGGATAGAATTTACTTCTACTTCATCTGGGCTATTACTCACGCAGAGGAAATATATTGATCAACTACTGGAAAAAACAAATCTTTGGCTTACCACTGCATATGCTAATGGTAGTAAATGTTCACTTACTACCAGGGGACAGTGCACCATTCTCAGATCCGTCACTATACAGGAGCATCCTTGGTACTCTGCAGTATGTGTGCTACACCAGACCAGATATAGCCTACACAGTCAACAAGCTGAGTCAATTCATGCATGAACCTACAGTCAAACAATGGGAATGTGTTGAAAGACTGTTGAGGTATCTTAAAGGTACATATACACATGGATTACTCATTAAATCAGCTCCAGCTCTTCGTATTCAGGCCTTTGCAGATGCAGATTGGGGAGGTACTCAATCAGACAGGAAATCTACTAGTGGCTTTTGTACTTATTTAGGTCCAAACCCCATTACTTGGACTTCTCGAAAACAAAATGTAACCTCCAGATCTGCCACCGAATCTGAATATCGAAGTGTAGCGGATGCTGTGGCTGACATTATCTGGGTCATGACATTACTAAAAGAAATGAAAATTAATGTTGTGGAAACACCAACCATCTGGTGTGATAATTCTGGCACTGTTGCTCTTTCTGCCAATCCAGTGCTGCACAACAAGTCCAAGCATGTGGAAATTGATCTCCATTTTATCAGGGAAAAAGTATCTGCTGGGATAGTACATGTGGGCTATGTTCCTTCATTTGATCAAGTTGCTGATATCTTGACCAAAGCACAGACTAGTGCAGTATTCAACTATTGCAAAAACAAACTTAATGTTGTATCCCTAGAAGCACCTGACCTGGTTTCAGATCGTTCAACTGCTGTTGAAAATGTTGATGCTTCTTAGCTAATCTAGTTTCTTTTCTCTTACCTTGCTTATCCAAGCAGGGGGAATGTGCGTTATGTTTCTGTTTTGCTACTTGTTAATTCTGGTTTACTGTTGCTAACAGACCCAGCTGTTCTACAGCTCATTGTACACGTGTCACTAGATCGTCTGCTCACTTAGGCTATATATAATAGTGCACTGTACTAGCCTCTTTCAGATAAGATTAATAAGAGCCAAATCAGTTTTTCAATTCATTTATTCCTCTAAATTGGCACTGAAGTCATGTGGAACCATCTCCAGCATATCATTAACTGTTAAACCAAACTTGTTCTTTAACCCTGCTGCTGCTTTTTGCCTCATTTCAGGTATTGAAAGGAGGTACCTTATGGTCTAATTCATTAAATAGTGAACGTGTCAGAATATTCCGCGAGGCCGAGCTAAATATGCGTATGATTGAGTATATTGTGATTATCAAACACCACCAGCATCATGGTCCAACCAATTTGCAGTTTGATTTCATTAACAAATTACTATACCTAGTCACTACGTAATCAAAGGCTAAATTAAATATTTAATAAAATATAATGTTGCTTTACTGATAATTAATTACATTATAAATAAAAAGAATTGTGGCTGAAAATACGTTACCACTCATCTCTAACTATATTTTTCTAAAAACAAACAAATAAGAGTAAAATATTTGAAACGACATATGAATTTCCCTTAGAATTAAATTTTATGTCACACAAGCCTCCTTTACATAATTAAAAATCCATTTTTATCCATCTAAACTGTTGGTTGACCATTAAATTTGACTCTTAAACTTTTGTTTTAACCAAAATACCCCTTTTTATTATAGGAATTATTCAAACATTTAAAAGTTAATTTTTATAAAAGTTGTTCTGATGCATATAATTTCAAACTCCCTAATATTTTATCAAACTTATTACTTCTAATGCATATAATTCTGAACTTCCTAGTATTTTGTCAAATTTATTAATTTTGATTATATTATAAAATTTGAAAATTTTGATTTTTCATCACATTTATTTAAAATTATTTTCTAGGTTTCTTTTTTAAATGGCTAAAATATAGTTAAAATGATATAATTTTAAGAGATTATATTTTATAATAAGTCGTCACTCATGATGTTTTCCTGTAATAACAATAAGAATTTTAGTTTGTCAACTCAATTAGAAAAATCCTATAGCAAATACCACAGAAAAGGGTCAAAAACTTCATGATGAATTCTTCTCTGAAATTAATAGCACATGTAATTGTTAAAAAAAATAAAGAAAAAAGATGGCCCCAAAAAAAAAAAGAAGAAAAAAAGGTAATATTATCATTAATGAAGAAATGGGTAGGAGGAAAGAGAAGCAAAGAGTACCTCAACTTGCTTCAACATGATAGCTGAATGGAGAATGGTATTCTCGGCGCGATCAATACTATTGAAGTTGAGAAGCTCGCCGGTAATGTGAAGCTCTAGTTCTATTAAGGCTTTCAAGGTTTCAAGATGATTGTGCTTAACACATAAGTGAAAAACAGTCTCCTCCTTGTTACGAACATTCAAGGACTCTGGCTTCGCTCTGACCAAGTCTCTCACAACCTCTACTCGCCTCCTCATCACTGCATAATACAGAGGAATTCTTCCTTTTTCATCAACATACAAGCATGGATCACTATCAGTTTCTACCAGTTTCCTCACAATTTCAATGTGACCCTCTGCAGAAGCCAAGTGGAGGGCTGTCCTATTGGAGTAGTCCAACTCAGTGGCTAGTTTGCTATTGAGAGTGACAAGTTCCTCTGTGAATTCACGATGGCCAAGAGAAGATGATATGTGTAAAGGAGTTTCGGCGAAGTCAGAAAGTGAAATTTTGTGCAAGATTTGTGAGTTTTCTTGTACCAATGATTTTAACATCGATACATCCCCCTTCTTAGATGCCTCAAAAAGAATGCTCACTTGGTCGATTTCTTGTTGAGACATTAGAAAAGGGAACTCAAAAGCCGTTGATGAAGCTGAGCTCTATGACTCCCCGTCGCGTTCACTCACTTTTCTTGACTAACTGGGGAAGAATTTACCTTCCAAAAGGCTTTCTTGCTTCTGTCAAAAAGTATAGGCTGCATATATATATATATATATATATGTAATCGATGTGTAGTGGAAGTTCTGAGAAATTTCCAAGCTGTTTCAGACTCAGATGCAAAGAATTCTCATGCCTTCATTTTCTACATCTCCGTCTCTTCCAAGATGTTTCGGACTGTTAGCAAGAAACTTCCAAGTTATTTCAGAGTTAGTTCAAGATAACTTCGATATTATTTCAGATTCAGATAAATCTGGAGGAGTTTCTTCAGGAGGAGGACCAACGTCCACGCGTTGGCACAGTTGAACAGCCATAAATACATAGTTGACTCATCTGCATTCCAAATTGATGGGCTGCGAGTAAACGACCCATGAAAGAAGCTAACGTTTTTAAAACAAGTCATTTCCTTAAACAAGAGGGTGCACGCTTGTTAGGACTCTTGGGGCGCGTCTTCACATTTTCTAATTTATTTATTTAATTTTTTATTTAAAACAAGTAATTAATGACGTATACACAGGTGTGATTGGTGATAATTTTGTACTACTTCAGGTGATTATGAAACAACCTCCAATCCCAAAAACTGCAAACATATTGGAAGGTGATGTCAAAACTCTCCAAACAATATTAGAATTAAACCTTTGGAATGGCTTTTCCCCTCACATAAACGGACTTCGTCAACGCAGAAACTTAATTTAAGCCCAAAATTGGAGTTAAAGTTGAAAACTCTCTAGAGTGGGAAGCATAAAATCAGTTTGGTGCTGTTTATTATTAGAATATATTGGAAAGTAGTCTCTTATTGACTACCTAGAAAGGATATATTTTTCTACTATTTTGATAGGAACCACTTAGACATCATATAGTCACAAATAAAAGTTGCAGAGACAAAGTTCCATAGTCTCAAGATGCCGACGATATATGGCTAGAGAAGAAGCAAAGACATCATAGAGAAAAAGAGTGTGACTTGGTAAAATTCATCCACGTCTTCAAACCTATAGTCATGTTCGATACAAAACATTAAAAATAAGAAGTAGAAATTGAGATTAGGACTGAGAAAATCTATAAAATAAAGATGTCTAGTAGGACAAGTTGAATATTGCATGGAATCAGGCAAATCTGTGCAGACAGGATTAGGGAATATGATAGGGGGTGACATTTCTCAACCCACATCGATGGTTTTGTCTAATTTTATATGATAAGTAATTACTTATATTAAATATTTTTTTAATAATTTTTCTCAATCACAATCACAATCCCTACCTTTTAGTTTTAATGTTTCGTACCAAACGAACTTATGCTCCTTCAAACCCTTGGACATATTTTTCAGCCCATTTGCTTCATCTGCAGCCCATATTTCCTTTTGGCCCATTTCCAGTAAGCCTTGTACCGTGACACTTCATTAATTAGTAAATAATTATTAATTGGGTTGCCAATGAAAGTTGGATAGAGAGAGATTAAGGGTGTGTTGGATTAACATGATAAAGCTGACTTTTATTTCATTGACTTTTGCAAATGTGAGTTAGGTTAAAAATCAGTTAGTGTAGAAGAATTTATATTTAGATTGATTTTTGTAAAATTCAGTTTAATAAATTGAAATTTGTTTGAATAAGTAAAGAAAAAGTAGGTTAAGATGTAAAATAAATGAAAAAGGTATCATTTTTCTCCAAATTAATTTGCTTGATTTACAGATTGATCTGCAATATAATGATACACATAAATATTTTAAAAAAAAATCATATAACATATGATATAATTAAGTAATTTATTTAACTTTCTTAATCTCTTCAAAATAGTCTATTGGGTCTTATATTAAGAACTAAAGCTAGCACATCATATATATAATTTGATAAATTAAGAAAAAATAAAATAATTAAATTTTATTAGTAAATTATTTTCTTCCCACAATATTTTTTATAAACATCAAATCATTTGATCAAGATACGACCCACTTAGATACCCTTATTTTTCTTTTCATCCAATCATCTATTCTCTCTCCACGGCAGAGATGGGTTTTTCTTCGAAAAGTAGCTCTAAATGACTTTCGCAGTACCGAAGCTTTTGGGTCAAATGCTCATCCAACAAAATGCTGACCCAAACAACATGTTGAGCTTTATCACTTCTCAACGTGGCTTCTTTCTTCCTCAATGTGGCTTTTCCCTCCTTAATGCTATGCCAAACACGCTAAAAATGCTGGAAAAGTTGCTAAGTTCGGTAATGTGACTTGAAATTCATTACTTTAATTTTTTTATATATTATTATGAGTCAAAATCCAACTTCTTTTTTGCCAATTAAGGCCTTATTTGCCATCAAGATTGAAATCACTTATAAATACATTTCATATAAGTTGAGATAAAACTCCTCTTATATATTTATCTTGTATTCTTTAAATTACAATTGAAAAGAAGTTTATGAGCCATTCCAAACAGGCTTTAAACATCATGTCTTTTAGACAACGAACAAGGACATAAAAAAAAAGAAGATAAAGTTCAATCGTGGAATTGAGCTTGAAGATTTATAAATAGAAAATAAACTATATAGATTTTATTCTTTGAATTAAACAAGCACAGTTTTGTTTTAATTGAAATTATACAAATATATTTATTTTTAAAAATTCTCCTTAAAGTAAAGTAAATAAATCTTAAACTTCATTGAAATAATAACATATATCTCTATGTTGTTTTAAAAAATAAACTTATAGATATGGTTTATGATATCAATGAAATGATGGAGAGGTTTTTTCATGGGAAAAAGGTTTCTCATACACATAAACAAGTAAGACGAGCTTCAAACCTTGAAGCATGAGATACAAAGTTTGTGCTGAGAATGAGACGAGGGAAGATAAGGAAGACAGTACTGAAAACTACTAAAACACAAGCCATTCATTAAATATTTAAGTGCATAACACATATACACATCGAACATTAAAAGTAATCTACCCCTCAGAAGTTGTAAACACCAAAGACACGCATCAATTGATTGAGATCGACCATATCAAGCATTATTAGCAGTGTGGTCACTGGACTTAGTGGACTTTGCCTTCAATTTCTTCACTACCCATATAACAAATATCATTATGCTGTATAGAATAACCAGTAGGTGTAAAGCAGCAAAAATCCAAGAGGCTACGATCGGCACATCATCCGTATAATCATTGTACGGGATGATAAGGAAGAGGCCGAATAAATAAGTATTTAGTAGGCACGCGAGAGCGGTACCCATGGCTGCAGATAGCATCCACATCACAAACCTATGTTTGAGAGGAAGTCCACTTACAAGCAAGAACGCAACACAAAGAGATGCAACAAAACATATGGTATTGTACATTATGAAGGGGCGAAAGTATTCTTCATTACTATAAGCAAGCATGGCTTCCCCGGGCAATATTGGTCCGGAAGAGAGGTTATGCCCAGACTCATCTCTGTACGGCAAACAGCCGAGGGGTCTGTCTTCTGGAGAAGTGAGGTTAAAAGGGGGATCGCCTGGTCCTACATTTTGTTGGGTGACGTTTCCTGGAGGGTTAAGTGCCGCTTGAAAAGTCATGTTTGAGATGACAGCAGCCACCATGCTCAGATCCCCCCTCATTTCTTCTAGCCAATCGCCCTTATACACAAGCCATTGGTCTATAGTTTCCAAAACATATCTCCACCACCTCTTCTTCTTCTTCCCACTTGTGTCTTCTTCGCTCGCAACATCAATCCTTTCTCTCCTTCCACATTTGATTCCAAACTCCATCAATATGACTTGTATTTCAAGGCTCTTGGAGTCCTTGGGAATTCCGTGAACAATATCGGGGGCGCTTTAACCCTTGTCGTTTTTCCAGTTCAATGCTTCTGATCTTATTCTTGGAATTGACATGATGTAACTCACAGTCTAAACAACAACGGAAAAAAAAAGAAGCAAATTTAATTTGTTACTCTTGTGACTTATATATAACAGGACCAGAAAAAGATCGAAACCAGTTTATATACATAGGTCGTGTCAAACGAATCTTGCATCCTTGCTGCCAGCCATTTTTCTTTCCTTTTTCTTTTTCCTAAATCAAAATTTACATGAGAAAGAGATTCCTTGGAAACATGCAGGTTTTATTTTATTCATAACATTTGATTAAAACACGAAAAGAATTAATGATGGCAGCAAGGGAAGTAAGATCGTCAACTGAATGAAAGGAGATCCTGACTCAAGTCTAGATTGATCTCAAGCTCAAGCTAATTATACATGAGTAAAAGTACCTTGACCTGCTTCAACATGATAGCCAAATGGAGAATGGTGTTGTTGCCAGCCAAGTCTCCTTCAATGAGCAGCTTATTGGTGTGATGAGCACCCAAAGCCACCAAATCCTTAAGTCTCTCCAAGTTTGGGCATCACACACAAGCGGAAAATATTTTTCCCGTTGTCATCATGTAACCTCACAGACTCTGGCTTTGCTCTAATCAGCTCCAACGCAACGTCTCTTCTGCCTCTTATAACTTCATAGTGCAGAGGGATTCTGCCTTCTTGGTCACCAACCAGGCACGCCTCCTTACCAGCTTCCAACAACTGTTTCACAGTGTCCGTATGGCCTTCTGCAGAAGCTAAGTGGAGAGGTGTGCTTCGTAAACAGTTTCTCTCAAGGGCAAGTTCCGGTTTACGAGAAAGGAGGGCTTTTGTGAATTCATGGTGGCCATAGGAAGCTGATATGTGCAGCGGAGTTTCTATGAAGACAGTTTGTGAGCTAATTTCTGCAACATTCCTTGGTCCGCCATTATGCTTAAACCACTTTCCCATTCACTTGAAAATTTTCTTTGTCCTATGCTTCTTCTTTGGTCTCCCAGAAGCTTCGTCAACAACCACAGCAGTAACCAGTGTCTGATGAAGATTTTCATTTCTTGTCTTTTCATCCCTTTTGATGAAAGTTTTCATGGATATCAACTCTCTTTCAAGGCTCTTCAAGTCCTGTTGAATTCTTTTAACAAAATCACGAGAAAGTGTAACCCACGCAGTTCTTCATATTTGCCACCTCTTATTTAAGAACGGAAAGCAGGTCCCTTACAGTCTGCATATATAACCACACATTAAATAAGTATGTTAATACTTGTGTCCCCCCCCCCCCCCCCCCCCCCCCCAAAAAAAAAAATCTCTTAAGTTAATTAAACTATAGTACAGAATTTGTAAATGGTAATAAAATTGAAGTACATCAACTTGCTTCAACATGACGGTCAGATGGAGAATGGTGTTATTTCCATCCAAATCTCTTGAACTGAGGAGCTCGTACGTGTCAGTAGTGTCCAATTCCACCAAAGCTTTTAGGATCTTCAAGCGATTGATGACGCAGAGGTGGAAAATGGTGTTCCTTTTGTGAAGCATGCTCGAAGACTCTGGCCTGGCTCTAATCAATTTCCATCATCACAACCTCAAATCTCCCTCTCATAACAGCATAATGCAAGGGAATCCTGCCTTGTTGATCAGAAACCAAGCATGCTTCATCATAAGCTAACGGCAACTCTTTCACAATCTCGACGTGGCCTTCTGCTGAAGCTAAGTGGAGGGCTGTGCTTTGGAAGGAGTTCAGTTCAAGAGCGAGTTTGGTCTTCTGAGTAAGAAGGGTTTCGGAGAATTCAAGGTGGCCAAGTAAAGCTGATATGTGTAAGGGAGTTTCAACAAAGATAGTCTGTGAGCTGATTCCGTGTAAGATTAATGGATCATGCTGTGTCAGTGCGTTCGAAATCACGTTTAGTTTGAGCCCACTCAAATAGACTTGGAATAAGAAAAAAGCCTATATGGTTTTAATAATTAAGTAATAAAAAATTAATGTAACTACTTTGGCTTATGATTAAGTCAAAGATCATTTTAGAATAAGGTTCTTGGATAAGCCATATCTGACTTTGGGAAGTGGTGTCACTAATATATGTGTGTGTTCGGGCACGCGCGCTTTGTAATAATTAATTTCCTTTGTGGGGCCAAAGTATTGCACCTTAATTTACTGCCTACGTTTGCGAAAAACTTGATTTCATATTTAACTAAGGTTGCGTAGATGAATTCATTATATTCTCTTCAACTCTTCCATCCAATTTCATACCTTGAATGATTTGGCTGTAAGTTTAATTGAATTTTTTAAATAATAACAACTTAGGTGGATTAAATCATGTATGCGTATAGGTGTGTGAATAATATGCACACACACATATATGTTATTGTGAGATGTGTGTGTGTTATTAAAATTTTATACACGTGAATAATATACATATATATAATTTTTCTTATCCTGTTCCGTCTGATAATAATAATACATATTATAGTATTTATTTATATATAGGTTAAAGTTATTTATATATATATTTATTATTATTTAGTATTGTTATAGTGTATTAAATCTCAACAACTGGATATTAATCTAATGGTAGAGATAGTAAATAGAGAAAAGTAGAGAAAAACCTAAATGGAGATATTCTTCTTCGCATGGCGTCAGGCCATAAGATCATTGTTCATGGTTACTATAGTTGAACTTTCAACCTAAAGATCAGTGTCTTGGTCTAATGAATTGATTTGTTTTATGCATAAAAATAAGAAATGGACTCTTTATGCCAGTTCAGAATACTTGCAATTTCTTCCACTCCGTGAAATATAGAGACAATGAAACTTTGAAAAGTAGATTTGATAATGCATAGCAAAGTTGGGATGAAAATATGAAAAGCCCCTGCGATCCTACTTTTGACGTTTTAAGAAAAAGTGCATACAAATAAAGTGACTGCATCCACATCTGCATGTTATATTAGGTCTCTGTCTCCATTCCTCCCTCTCTTATTATTCCTTTAAGTGCCACAACTTCAAAGTATATCAAAAAGGCATCTCCCCTTTGTCTCGTGACTTTTGAGTTCTGACTACTGAGAGAACCATGCATATCTTAATTATCTATAAAATCACTTTTGATAAGAAACAAGTGGCTTGAAAGAAGAGAAGTATTTAACATGGTTGAATTTTCAACTTGGACTTATTGCCTTCATCTAACCAATGGAATAGTTGCGTATGTGAACATTATAATTAGAAACCGACCTTTGCTAAAAAGTAGAAATGCTGACTTGATTTTGGTATTGGTATTTTTTAAATATTGCATCTCTCTATAAATTTTTTATTACGTAATTGATAACTATAATAAAATAAAAATCAATATTATTTAGTTACTACATCATTATTGTGAACATTATTCAATATCGTCAATATTAATACCAATACCTCTGCACCCAAAAAAAAATACAATACCAATTAAATTTATAATAAGTTACTATTTTTGTGTCTTCCAGGGAATGGAGACTCAATCACAATCAGATTACCTATAATTTAAAATCTACAAATCATACAATTCATAGTAAATTTAGTATAATTGAACCTGGTGGCTTGTGGGGATAAAAATCCTTGCAGAGCACAGTTAGAAAACGTGTCATGTATCAGAATAACTGATCTCTGATGTCATAATAATTGAAATTCATAGAACATAACTGATACAAGTCTGAATGAAAATCAGTTACTGAAGTAAATAACATACAGCAGAAGATATAATTTCAGAGAGAAGTAGTAGAAAGACGCCACAGAAGGAGGAGAAGAGACATGGCAAAATGTGGCATCTAATTCACTGGCAGCATCATGCATTTTGGATTCCGGTCCTCGGAAACGACAAAACATTATCCGACAGCCAGTTGGGCTTCTTCCCCCTTCTGATCTTAAGCCAAAATGCGGAGCGCAATGTGGTCAACACAGCAACAATCCCAAGCATCCCAAACCAAAACAAAAGTGATCCGGAAATCACTCTAGTATGTGAGTCGAGAAGCGAAAAATTTGGATTCACCATGGAGAGGGCTTGAAGGTATGTGAGTGTTAAGAATGTGAGAGTAATACACGTGCCAATAGATAACACCCACATAACTGGCTTAAGCTTGACGCATTGACATCCAATGTTTGATTACCTTGACGCATTTCTTCACTGCCCATATAACCCCTCCGCTTACGATGTGTACACCGATGACTCCAAGCGATGCAACCCAAGTCAAACTGGCAACGTTATATACTTTTGATATCAAAAGGAGGCATTGAAGCAAGTGAAAGCCAGGGCTGTGAGAGTGATACACATTCCTATGCATAGCGTCTACAACACAGCTTTATTCTTCAGAGGGAACCCGCTTACGAGCAGAAGGGTAACGCCTAGAGATGCAACGAAAGAGATGTATTGTAAATTACAAAGATGCGAAAGGCATCTGGATAACGAGAAGCAAGCATCGCTTCCCCTGGACATGCATGAATCGCACAATAATCATCTTAAAGCAGCGGAGGGGTCCCACGTTGTCAGCGGATTTGCCGTTGGAATCAGCTATACATCGTTGAATGAAGCTTCCTGGAGGATTAATGGCAACTTGAAAGGTCATAGTCGCAATAACAGTGGCCACAAGACTTATGTTTCCTCTCATCTCCTCTAACCAATCACCATTATGCTTAAACCGCTTTCCCATGCACTTGAAAATTTTCTTTGTCCTATGCTTCTTCTTTGGTCTCCCAGAAGCTTCGTCAACAACTACAGCAGTAACCAGTGTCTGATGAAGATTTTCCTTTCTTGTCGTTTCATCCTTTTTGATGAAAGTTTTCATGAATATCAACTCTGTTTCAAGGCTCTTCAAGTCCTGTGGAATTCTTTTAACAAAATCACGAGCAAGTGTAACCCACGCAGTTCTTCATATTTGCCACCTCTTATTTAAGAACTGAAAGCAGGTCCCTTGCAGTCTGCATATATAACCACACATTAAATAAGTATGCTAATACTTGTGTTTTTTTCCCCCATAATCTCTTAAGTTAGTTAAACTATAGCACAAAATTTGTGAATGGTAATAAAATTGAAGTACCTTAACTTGCTTCAACATGACGGTCAAATGGAGAATGGTGTTATTTCCATCCAAATCTCTTGAACTGAGGAGCTCGTACGTGTCAGTAGTGTCCAATTCCTCCAAAGAGGTGGAAAATGGTGTTCCTTTTGTGAAGCATGCTCAAAGACTCTGGCTTGGCTCTAATCAATTCTATCATCACAACCTCAAATCTCCCTCTCATAACAGCATAATGCAAGGGAATCCTGCCTTGTTGATGTCATAGCCCAAGATGCCAACGTGAGAGAGGCCTACGTAAGTCGTAACAGGATCCATGAGGAGGGAAAGGTGCTAAGGCACAGTACACGTGTCAGAAGCTCCACCTGGAATATGCGGGAATAAAAGTCGTTGCCGAGTGGAGGGAGGTGTGGAATATTTTGTGAATGATCTCACTCTGGCCCTTCCTCTCTTATTCCCGGATTTCCTTTCTGTTTGTCTCCATCTGGACCCCTGTGGTTATTTCCTTATTGCTTCCTTGCTTTCTTTCTGTTATTTTCAGATTATATCCATTGTAGTTGCTTGCATTTCTATGTCTGGATTGGTGTTACTGCATATTGGTGATAGAATATCGTTATCAATGAATCCATATTGTTATCCATTTGTGTTGTTTGATATATATATCCATAACATTTTGGTGCTTTCATTGAGAGGGTCATGATGGCCGAAGCAACTCAATTTAAGGATGTACAAGCTGAGGTGAAGAGCATAAATGAGCACATTCATCATATTGAGGTGTCTTTGAACGCCCAACTAGAGCAACAGGAGAAGAACACTACGGATAAGATTGAGTAGCTGGCAGCCAGTCAGAATTCACGGCTGGATCGAATTGAGGCTACTATTGAAGCCTTCACTTGGGTACCCGATGGCCTATTAGAAAAATCTGTGGCGACACTGACTGGAATGAGCACAGACATTGAAATGCAGAACCGAAATATCGAATATTTAAGTCAAATGGTGTTTGTTGGCAGAACAAGGTGGGACCCAGGGTCTAGTCCGGGGGGTTGAGCTCGATCCACCAATCAAATTTGTCTAAACAGGTGAAGGTTGATTTTCTGAAATTTGATGGGACCGACCCAGCGAATTGGATATTCCTTGCAGAGCAGTACTTTGATTATTACGGGACCCCAGATTCGCATCGATTGGTGTTAGTGGCTATCAACATGGAAGGTGATGTTATTCCATGGTTCCAATCACTCCAAAAGACCAAGGTGATCCACAATTGGGCCGCTCTGACGCGGGCGGGTGAAACCGAATATGGGCCTTCACTGCTTGAACAACCCAGGACCAGATTGTTTAAACTGATGCAAACCGGTCCAACGGAGGAGTATTGTCAACACTTCATGGCTTTGGCAAACCGCACTGAAAGCCTCTATGAGGAGGCCCTTATTGATTGCTTTACAAGTAGTCTGAAGCCTGAGATATGGCATGAAGTGGTATCCTGTCACCCTAACACGTTGCACAGGGCAGTCAAATTGGCCAAGCTATACCAATGGAAGGATAGTGGAGCCATTGCGATGAGGTCACGGAATCAATCTATGGTGACCGGGGCAGGAACCAGGAATCTGGGAGTGTCGTCTGCGGGGAGTACGGCGAAGGCTAATTTGCCGCCCTTGTTACCTAGCCCAAACGTGAAGCCATTGTTTGCAGTAAAGAAAATGTTGCTAGTAGAGATAATGCTCCGAAGAGAGAAAGGACTTTACTATACCTGTGATGCCAAGTTTTCACCAAGCCACCGCTGCCTGAATAAACAATACATGCTGATTGTGAGTGATGAGACAGACGAAGGGCTGGGCTCAGAAGAATTGGTGAATGCTTAGGAAGCAGGGCTCGGGTTAGATGGTGAGGGGGCTTTGCTTCATCATTTGTCCATTCATGCTTATCGGCGATCACCAGGAAAAGCTACCATGCGTTTTGAAGGGGTGATTGAGGGCACTACAGTGCAGATTTTGCTAGATGGAGGGAGTTCAGATAGCTTCATACACCCACGGATAACACAACATTTGAGATTACCAGTAGAGCAGACTCGAAATGTTAAAGTAATGATAGGGCATTGTAATGCTATGAAGGGGGAAGGACTGATTAGGAATTTGTCAGTACAAATTCAGGGGCACATTCTCAAATTTCCTACATATGTATTGGCGATTGCAGGTTCGGATCTGGTTATTGGCGCCTCTTGGCTCGTGACACTGGACCTACACATTACTAATTATACTATGGGGGAGTCATATCTCAAGTTTTACATGGAAGGCAATTTTATTACCTGACAGGGTACTAATGGCACTATGGTGACTCAGGCTGGATTTCATCAGCTATAGAGGATGATTCACACCGATACGGTCAAGGAATGTTTCATGCTCTACTTACATAAGGTAGAAGAGAGTCAAACCACGTATTTGCTAAACCACAGGAGCTGCCACCCTCTCGAGATCACAAACACCGAATAGTGTTACAAGAAGGCACAGGTCTAGTAAAGGTGCATCCTTACAGGTATCCTTTTTCACAAAAGGTTGAAATAGAAAAGATGGTGTCGGAATTGCTTAATGAAGGGTTGATACAACCCAGTACTAGCCCTTTCTTTGCTCCTGTAATTTTGGTTAAGAAGAAGGATGGGACATGGAGGTTCTGTGTTAACTATAAAGCCCTGAATGCTGTGACGGTAAAGGATTCTTTCCCTATGCCTATCGTAGATGAATTGTTGGATGAACTAGGTGGTTCAGTTTTTTATTCCAAGTTAGATCTAAGGTCGAGCTATCACCCGATTTTGATGAAGCCTGAGGACAGAGACAAGATTGCATTTTGAGCTCACCAAGGACTTTTATGAATGGCTTGTAATGCCATTTGATCTCTCCAATGCACCAGCAACTTTCCAAGCCTTAATGAATTTGGTTTTTAAACCTTTCTTAAGAAAGTTTGATATTTTTTTGATTATATATTGATTTATAGCTCTGATTGGCAACAGCATCTACAACACGTAGAAGAAGTTTTGAGATTGATGGAGATGCATCAGCTTTTTGCTAAGTGATAAATCACATTTTTACATACTTTTTATCCTCTCCATTTGGTCTTTTTAGTGAGAAATTGTGCCTAATTGAGTTTAATTAGATCATATTTTATTTTATAGACATTTTACACTTAATGGAAATTAATTGATTAAATCTTAGAAATTTATGGTTAAATCTTCATTTAATATTTTTGCATATGTGGCTATTGATTATTATCTTATCTTGTGCAGATTTTGGGAGATAAATTGAAGATTGATGATGGAGATTATTTGGGCTGAAGTTGATTAAAATTACTATCTTAATTTTAATTTTTCTCTTGGGTGAAATTGTGTAAATAGTTTTAGGGTAGTTTAATTATTTTATTTTATTTTATTTCATATTACTTTAGTTTGAAAGAGGAGGAGTGGCGGAAGTTTTAAAAAGGAAAAAAAAAAAAGGAATTAAAAAGTGGAGGAGGCGGTTAGAATTAATGAAAAAAAAGGGGAGGAGATGTAGATACGCAGACGCAGACGGAGCAAAGGACGAGAGTAGCGATCTTCACTTTATTCTTCTCCAAACTTCTGCGATGCCTTCTTTTCTCCATGATCAGTAACGTTGTGCTCTTATTTTCTGCCATGAACTTCTAATTTCATCTGTAATTAACTATAAGTTTGAACCTTGGGTTTGTAATGAGAGTCCAAGACTTGTAATGGGAACTCTTTTGGTTGAGATTCTTATTTAATTTTCCTTTCCTTTGACTCTCTTTTATACATACTTTTTCTGTGCTCAATGTATGTTCAGAATTGAATATAATCTGTGGTATATCCGGTGAGGGCTTGTGCTGAAAATTCCTGATTATAGATTTATAACTTGAACTAGTAGGCTTTTGAAATTTCAGATTTGATAGTTTCTACAATTCCTCTCTGTTAGGACTTAATTTCTGCAAGTTTGTGTTTTCCAGATTTGGAATATGTTTACTTTGCTATTTTTCTTGAATTATTGAGAGGTCATAAGCCTTTAATCGATTGATTGGAAGTTTGAGAGGGAAATTAAAGGAGGAAATTGATTGATTTTCTCTGTTTGTTAAAATTCCAGGATTAATTGTTGCTTAAGTTTAATTTGGAGTTTAAGTGAGATGTCATTGAACTTTGATTTAAACAAGAGCATAAAACTTGAATGATAATTCAAGGATTTTAGTTTGGAAATTTTCTTAAGGAATCTCAATCAAAGGAATTGAATCTTTTATCCGGACAAGGACCATTACATCCTAAGGGAAGAACTTGTAGTTAATTGCATCGCCATTATAAATTCTTGGTAGTTGTCAATTTGCTCTGTTGTCATTTATTTTTTACTAGTTAATTAGACTTTTAATCTTCAGTTTACAAACCCCCTTTTTTTTTTTAAGTATTTTCGAGTGATCTTTTTCTTATTGAAATTCTTAATTTAAGTGATTAACTCATTGGCTCATCGGGAGACGACCTAGGTTGCGCTTTACTGCAAAATCTAGTTTTATATTATTTTGATGCTATTCGACAGTGGTGTCACTAAGATGTCGAAGTGCTCATTTGGTCGAACCAAGGTTGAATATTTGGGGCATGTCATATCAGTGCTGGGGGTAGAAATGGATCCCCTGAAGGTTGTGGCAGTGTTACAATGGCTCTTGCCATGAAATGTTGCTCAACTGTGAGGTTTCTTGGGTCTTTTCGGCTATTACTGTCAGTTTATAAGGCAGTATGCGAGTATAGCCAGTCCTCTGACACGGTTGTTGTAGAAAGATGGGTTTGCATAGACTAATGAATCGCAAGAGGCTTTTGATAAGCTTAAAGAAGCTTTGACCTAGGCACCCACCTTGGCACTACTAGATTTCAATAAAATGTTTGTGATAGAGACTAATGCATCAAGTTGCAAAATTGGGGCTGTGTTAAGTTAGAATGGACACCCAATAGCTTACTTTTCCAAACAAATTTCTCCTAGGATGCAAGCACAATCTGCATATGTCAGGGAATTATATGCTATCACTCAGGCTGTGGCTAAATTTGGTCATTATGTATTTAGGCAGCATTTTATAATTAGGACTGACCAGGAAAGTCAGAAACACTTACAAGGATAGGTCATACAGACTCCAGAGCAGGAGTCTTATTTGCCTAAGCTGATTGGGTACAATTTTATGATAGAATATAAACTAGGAAAAAACGAATAAAGCACCAGATGCTTTGTGTCGTGTCACATGCATAGCCTTGGTTCAAGTGTAGTCAGACTGGTTGACTGAGATCACTCAGGGGGTTCACTCCTCAGATTGAATTCAGGGATTTATTGCACAATGCATTAATGATCCTCTTTCCATGCCTGAGCACTTTGTTAAAAATGGTTTATTGTTCTGGAAAAATAGATTGGTCGTATCGCATGAACATGTTGATTTGGTTCAGAAACTGTTAGAGGACTTTTATGAGTCCGTAATAGGAGGTCACGCTGAAGCATTTTGAACTTTCCAAAGAATTTTGGCATTATATTATTGGCCCAATATGCGTAAAGATGTTGCTCAATTTGTCAAACGCTGTCTGGTTTGCCAACAAGCTAAGCCTTTGCAGACGCAACCTGCTGGTCTTCTCGCTCCTTTGCCCATTCTCGGTAATATATGGGAGGATATAGTCATGGATTTCATCACCTCGTTGCCCATCACTAAAGGTTTCACTATTATTTTCGTGGTGATTAATAGGTTGACTAAATTTGCTCATTTCATGCCTTTAAAGACAAACTTTACTAGCTAGCAAGTTGCAAGGGTTTTTATTCAGACTAGTGTTTAGTTACATGGGTTCCCTCGGTCTATTGTGTCTGATTGTGATAGGGTCTTTATCAGTTCTTTTTGGAAGAATTTAATTGAATTTTTTAAATAACAACAACTTAGGTGGATTAAATCATGTATGCGTATGGGTATGTGAATAATATACATATATATATATATGTTATTGTGAGATGTGTGTGTGTTATTAAAATTTTATACACGTGAATAATATACTATATACAATTTTTTTATCCTGTTCCGTCTGGTTATAATAATATCATAGTATTTATTTATATATAGGTTAAATTTATTTATATATATTTATTATTATTTAATATTATCATAATATTGTTGTAGTATATTAAATCTCAACAACTGGATATTAATCTAATGGTAGAGATAGTAAATAGAGAAAAGTAGAGGAAAACCTAAATGGAGATATTCTTCTTCGCATGGCGTCAGGCCATAAGATCATTGTTCATGGTTTACTATAGTTGAACTTTCAACCTAAAGATTAGTGTCTTGGTCTAATGAATTGTGCAACATCCAACTTTTATATACTAATATATAGGATCATTTTAACGTCTGTGAATAACTAACGCCAGGTTTCCGACCTGGGAAAAGACAGGGAATTTTTTTTTTCTTTCCTTCAACGTTGGAATTCGTCGATCAAGAAAATTTCAAACCTTTAGAATAATTGAAGAGTGATCCACAATTAACCCTGTTTTCAACTTAATCTATAATCACCTAGAATGATTTCACACTGTGCAATCTCATAATATTATATTAAAAAAATATAGCAACCATCTTTGTTGACAGCACGTACTTTCACCCAGCAGTGCTCTCCTTGTGAAGGATACAAAATAATATTTATATAAAGCAAGTAAAGTTACTTGCCCATATGACATATATAGTAGTACATATATTAACTTATCAAGATATTCTACTTTATACGTACAAAATATAGCAGGCATCTCTGCTCTTCAACCAACTCACCTTCTTCTTAACAACCTCCTTATTCTTTGAGCTACTAGTCTTCGTTGTTCATCATAAATGGGAGGGTGAGATTCTAAAGAATCCCTGTAGTAGTAATTTCCATCAAACAAATGTGCATATTACATAAAGCATGCAAAACAAGCCAAAATGGAATATAACCTTGCAAGCTAATGCATTTAAGCATTTATGCGCAATGACAGATAGACAAGCTGATTAAATAATGCGCAAATACTTGGTAGATACTGCCCCATGTCTATCAGCTACACGTGATCACGGCTAAATAATCCATGCAAGGAATTAAAGATTACATGTTCTCATGCTTTAAACAACAATATGGCACAAACAGACATGCAGCAATCATACACAAGTGTAAGGTAGGAAAGAACTACTACCTGGGCCGCTTCCCTCCAAATCAAACCTTACCATTCTCCTTTCTTTCTGCTTCTTGGTGGGCTTGAGCAGATATAAAAACCTATCATATTCGTAAGGGTAGATCAATATTTGATCCAACTGTAATTCATAAATTAAATAATTCTCTTTAAATCTCAAATCTTCTTTAATCTCTACCCTTACATAATAGTTGGTCATCTTGGATAATTTTTCTTATTCAAACTATTCTCTTTGGAACACTTCCTTCCTTATCTCAACCCATAGTGTTACTTTACTTTTCCTTATTCCACCAAATAATTTAATCTAACACTCCAAAATAAATCTACAAACCTTTCTAGTTATTATTAGCAATTCATATACCTTTAAGATCCTTATTTAACTTCAATAATTCGAAAATTCCAACTTTCCCAATTATCAACCTCACGGACAACAGCAACCAAACAGCACATGCATATATTAATCTAGTTTCCTTCTTTCCTCCCGCCATGTGTGTGTATCACTTTTCACTTCCGATCTGATTTTAGCTTCCAAACTCACTCCTCACGGCATCTTCACACATACATATATACATATATAATAAATTTGTTAAGACAAATCTGCGACTATATATATATGTATATATATTATATCTCATTTATTCTATTGGATTACTTCAACTTCTCAAGCACCAATATAAACTCCATTAGATTTCGGCCAAACACAGAACAACAATACTAGAGAACATTAGAACTCCAATCTCCAAGTGTAACCTCATCTATATGCGTGTATGCCTTCACCTTCCTCTAATGTCCCAAATTCAACCCCCTTAATATAATGGCAAGCTCTCTGTTTTGATAGTCATAAAATAGAGACAGAGAACTTATACACATCACCCCAAAATTTGGAAAATATTTCCAGATTTTAAAAGCATTTTCTACCATCTTTACAAGCTCTTAAGAAAATTAACCACTTTAATTTCCTCCAAACTCCAACTAACTGAAACACTCTCCCAAGTATACATATATATTAAGCTCTTAGCTTCGCCTTTCTCCCGTATTAATTAATATTTAATGCTGCAACTTTTTCTTCTTAAATCACTGAACCAATCGGACACTTACACACACACCCACACACACATTCTTGCATTTACTACTAAACCCCACTGCGCACAACCTATTTCCAATGTACCTCACGGCCTTCATTCCAGGACAATCATTTCAAGCCTAGCATCATAATAATAATACTCCATCAAGCAGAAACGATACCTATGAACCGGGTTACTAACATATATATATATATATATATATATATATAACCCAAAATCAACTCCATTCTTTTGATTCATTGGACTCCCGATTCGGTCAACACAAATAAAATATAATATCACATGCACTTCCAGAAATCCAACTCTTGAAGTTCAAACTGAGAAATTTCCAAGCCTTATATTAGATTGCTTGTCCCCTGTTTGGGAAATTATGAACAAGAGCAGAAAACTCACATGCAAAGTAATATATATATATGAATTCCGGATTCCTCTCTCTCATAGCACCATGTAACCCGATACACATGAACCAAACTCACACCCCCTGTTTCACATTCTCACAGTAGAGAGGGAAAAAGAAACATGCAAGCCCAAAAAAACACCATTACACCATCCATTGTCATCCTTAAACACGACATCATAGCTTAGCTTCTCCCTTCCCACACTTTCTCTCACTATAACCAAGATTCTCTCTCTGGAATCACACCCAAAGAACAGCACCCAATAAAGAAAATGAAACCACGAAGGGATTCATGAGGCTCACCTCGGTCAAAAACCAAAATTGCATGCAAGTTTCAGGCGTCCGATCGGTACTTTCTTCTTCTCTGCTTCTCCACCGTTCTCTCTTCTCTCTCTCTATTTTTTCCTCTGGTTTTCGATGCAGAAATGAAATGAAAGAGGTGGATAAGTGATCCGATGGTTAAAAGGGCGAGGCACACGTGTGAGCTGCGGGAGATTCCTGGACCAGTTTGCCCCTCTATCATATTTATTCCTCAAATTTTATCCTACTCCTATTTTTCTGAAATATAAAATATATCCAGAAATTAAACCAAAATATCTTATATGGATTTTTCTTATCCATTAGCTTCTTTGACCCATAAAATAATGTCTATAAAAATGTTGGGTCAAAAATCAACTCATAACTATTTTCCTTGAATTTTCCAAGAAAATAGCCCTTAATTCCAGAAATTAATCCTTAACTCCTTTTAAGGATTTAATGCCGCAACTATCTTCTTTGCTATCTCAAATGATTATCCTAAAATTTTCAGATTAAATATAAATCTCCAAGTATTTTTCCATAATTTTCAGGAAAAATAAATCATTTTTCTCTTAGAATTATCTATTAAAATTATTTAAGCCATTTTTGGGAAATAACTTTCCAAAATATCTGTAAACCCTGAAAGTCAATATTTCATAATTTTTTTCAATTTTATTTGGCCATTAAATAATTTTAATGAATTTTCTCTTTTCTGCTCATCCTGAGTCAGAAAATTTGGGGTGTTACAAATTGATTTGTTTTATGCATAAAAATAAGAAATGGACTCTTTATGCCAGTTTAGAATACTTGTAATTTCTTCCACTCCGTGAAATATAGAGACAATGAAACTTTGAAAAGTAGATTTGATAATGCATAACAAAGGTGGGAATGAAAATATGAAAAGCCCCTGCAATCCTACTTTTGATGTTTTAAGAAAAAGTGCATACAAATAAAGTGACTGCATCCACATCTGCATGTTATATTAGGTCTCTGTCTCCATTCCTTCCTCTCTTATTATTCCTTTAAGTGCCACAATTTCAAAGTATATCAAAAAGGCATCTCCCCTTTGTCTCATGACTTTTGAGTTCTGACTACTGAGGGAACCATGCATGTCTTAATTATTTATATAATCACTTTTGATAAGAAACAAGAGGCTTGAAAGAAGAGAAGTATTTAACATGGTTGAATTTTCAACTTGGACTTGTTGCCTTCATCTAACCAATGGAATAGTTGCGTATGTGAACATTATAATTAGAAACCGACCTTTGCTAAAAAGTAGAAATGCTGACTTGATTTTGGTATTGGTGTTTTTTAAATATTGCATCTCTCTATAAATTTTTTATTACGTAATTGGTAACTATAATAAAATAAAAATCAATATTATTTAGTTACTACATCATTATTATGAACATTAGTCAATATCGTCAATATCAATATCAATACCTCTGCCCCAAAAAAAAAAAAAATACAATACCAATTAAATTTATAATAAGTTATTATTTTTGTGTCTTCCAGTGAACGGAGACTCATTCACAATCAGATCACCTATAAATTAAAATCTACAAATCATACAATTCACAGTACAATGACTATAATTGAACCTGGCGGCTTGTGGGGGAAAAAAATCCTTGCAGAGCACAGTTAGAAAACATGCCTTGTATCAGAATAACTGAGCTCTGATCTCATAATCATTGAAATTCATAGAACATATCTGACACAAGTCTGAATGAAAATCAGATACTGAAGTAAATAACACAGCAGAAGATATAATTTCAGAGAGAAGTAGAAGAAAGACGTCACAGAGGGAGGAGAAGAGACATGGCAAAATGTGGCATCTAATTCACTGGCAGCATCATGCATTTTGGATTCCGCTCCTCGGACATGACAAAATATTATGCAACAGCCAGTTGAGCTTCTTCCTCTTTCTGATATACCAAAATGCGAAGCGCAATGTGGACAACACAGCAACAACCCCAAGCATCCCAAACCAAAACAAAAGTGATCCGGAAATCACTCTAGTGGGTGAGTCGAGAAGCGAAAAATTTGGATTCACCATGGAGAGGGCTTGAAGGTACGTGAGTGTTAAGAATGTGAGAGTAATACACGTGCCAACAGATAACGCCCATATCACTGGTTTATGCCTCAAAGGAACTCCACTTACGAGTAAGAGGGTGACACACAGAGATCCAATGAAACATGTGGTATTGTACCTTTGGTAAAGATGAAAAGCAGAACTAGATTTAACGGCTAAAAGTGCTTTTCCAGGGCATGCTAGTACGTAATTGTTTTCATCTGATAAGCAACCGAAGGGATCCTCACCTGAAGCCACAGCTTGTTGAACAAAACCACCAGGAGGGTTAATCAAAGCTTGAAAGGTTATAGTTGCGATCATTGTAGCCACTAGGCTCAAATTCCCTCTCATCTTTTCTAGCCGTTTAGTGTCCTTATCACTTAATATGTGTACCACAAGCCCAAGAATCTTTCTCCAACCCTTGTGCTGATGAGTAGTTTTGATGCCAGGAGTTGAGGTTGTGGGCTCAGTTCCGTTCAACATGCCTCGTATTTCGAGGGTCTTGAAGTCATCTGGAACAAGCTCCACAATATCATGGACTGTTAAACCAAGCTTGTTCTTCAACCCTGCTGCTGCTTTTTGCCTTACTTCAGGTATTGAAAGGAGGTACCTTACGGTCTGATTGATAAAATAGTGAACATGTCAGAATATTGTGCGTGGCGGATCTAAATATGATTGAGTAGTAAATTGTGATTCTCAAACACCACCAACACCGATCAAGAACCAACCAGTTTGCAGTTTTAATTCTTTTACAAATTACTAAAGAGTAAAGAGTACCTCAACTTGCTTCAGCATGACAGCTGAATGGAGAATGGTATTCTCAGCGCGATCAGTACCATTGAAGTTGAGAAGGTTGCCGGTAGTGTGAAGCTCCAGTTCTACTAAGGCTTTCAAGGTTTCGAGGCGATTGTGCTTAATGCATAAATGGAACATCGTCTCCCCCTTGTCACGAACATCCAGAGATTGTGGCTTCAGTCTGATCAACTCTCTCACAACCTCTACTCGCCCTCTCATCACCGCATAGTACAAAGGAATTCTTCCTTTGTCATCAGGGTACAAGCATGGATCACTATCAGTTTCTACCAGTTTCCTCACAATTTCAATGTGACCCTCTGCAGAAGCCAAGTGGAGGGCTGTCCTATTGGAGTAGTCCAACTCAGTGGCTAGTTTGCGATTGAGAGTGAGAAGTTGCTCTGTGAATTCACGGTGGCCAAGAGAAGACGATATGTGTAAAGGAGTTTCAGCGAAGTCAGAAAGTGAAATTTTGTGGAAGATTTGCGAGTTTTCTCGTACCAATGATTTTAACATTGATACGTCCCCTTTCTTTGATGCCTCATAAAGAATGCTTATTTGGTCGCTTTCTTGTTGGGACATTTTGATGATCCAGAAAAGGGAAGTCTTGAGAAGCCTCTGTTAATGAAGAATTTAAACTTCAAATGGCTTTCTTGCTTCTTTCAAAAAGTATAGGCTGCATATATAATTGATGTGAAATGCAAGTTCTGAGAAATTTCCGAGTTGTTTTAGACTGATATTTATGTAAGGAATTCTCACTATCTTCAACATCGCCATCTCTTCCAAGTCATTTCAAGGTTTGTTCAAGGTAACTTCGATGTTATTTCAGATTCAGTTAAATCTTAAGAAGTTTCTTTGAGGAGGACCAAGTTGAGCATTTATAAATTTAAAGCTGACTGATCTGTATTCCAAATTGATGAGCTGAACATAAACGACACATGAAATCGTCAAAACCTTGGGCCTAGTTCGAGTGATTATGAAACAACCCTTCAGTATTGCACACCAAAACGGGTCCCAACAAAGATTTGGTCGAAGAAAGTTGAAAGATTCGGTCGTAGAAAAAGTTGGGATGAAATTAATAATTCTTATGTCTCATTGTATTTCCATGACTTTTTTTGTGTGTAGAATATGTTAAAAGTAATATAAAGAGAATCAAAAAAGGAGTATTTTGTAGTACAAATGATTAAATGAGATAACTTGATAAAACCAAATCGCATTATATATAGACACACATAACTAGCTACTTTTTTTTTTAACCAAATAAAACTAACTAATATTTAATTCTTCCATGAGAACAATTGGGGTTTCATATTTTGGTCAGTGATCTCAAAAATTAGTTTTCCATTCCTTTATAAAGAATATCCCTACGTACCCACGTGTTGGAAAGCGACGTCCATGGCGGCCTGCGGCCACATCGGAGAAGCAGCCCCTGGAAAGGATAAAGTGGGGCGGAACTGTCATAATATCAATCACCCGTTTTCCCCTCCCACCCACTCATCACACACAAATACGGAACAAGTTTCTTTGTCGTCTTCTGTGTTTCTTGCGTGAAAGGAACATGGTTTTTGGATATAACTAATGTTCAATGCAAGTTCACATCATCTTCCACGTAGTTTCAAAAAAGTGTTGATCAATGATCATAGAGTGATCTTTTGTCAAAAGTCTAAATAGATAGCAGCGTCCTAGCTCGTTAGTATTACATCATTTACATGACTCAGACGATGGCCACACCTCAATCATATTCAAAATAAATGATATGACTTGAGACATTGACTCTTACTATGATCAGCATATGTATATTTGGAGGGATGTGCATCTTTTTTTTCTTCTTCTTTTGTCTCTTTCTATTTTCCTAATCTCTCCCGTCCTTTTGATTCCTCTTTCTACCTACTTTTTTATTTTTTAACGCAATCACATGGTTCAAAAGGCTGCTAGTAAACCCGGCATGACTGGATCCCACAACACTACTCAACAATAATATTAAGTCAGTCTTTAATATTAAAACTAGTTATAACTTAAATTTGGTTCTTAATATAATATTTTAATTAATTAATTAATTTTTTTCATAATATTGTTATTGATTGTAAGAGGTTTCTATCAAGAGATAATTCTAATAATCTAATGCACATGAAACCACCATTTAATTAAGAAATCATTTTCATTATATAATTTGAGGATTAATTAAGGAAAAATTGGTGACAAATCCCTTATTAGAAAATTAATTGACAAATGGTTCTTAGAAATGATGGGTTATACAAAAAAAGATAAGATGCACATAAAAAAAGTTAGATTGCATATAGGAAAGATGATTTGTATGAAACATTATTTAGATACAAGAAACTAATCTGCACGCAAAAATGATAACTTGCATATAACGAAAGATGGCACTACAAGACTTTCAGCAACAAAGTCTGATAACCATGTCGCCGCTAAAAGTATTCAGCAACGACCTAATGTTGCCACTGAAAAGGACTTTAGCCTGCTACATTTTCAACGGTGACACATATTCAAAGCTCCAAACAATGCAGTCTCTCCCTTCTCTCGCCGGAAACCAGCCCCTGATCTCCCTCCTCTTCAGCTACTCTGTCGAGCTTCCTCTGAGAAGGAAAGCTAGGAAGAACAGCAGCGTGCTCGCCGTCGGTCTCGATCCACTGGCTCAGTCCGGTGAACTCGTCCCCTGGTCCAGAGAAGAAGAGAATGAACAGTCGCCTCATTGTGCAGCTAGATCTCTTCCTCTCTTTCGCTAGCTCGCCTGCGTCTCTGGTTCCCCAAAGAAGAAAGACGAGGAACAGTAAAAAAGCCGCCTCTCTAATCGAACCTGGTTCTTTTGCTCTTAACCCTCCATGACCCTCCGCTCTTCCCGTTTGCTAAAGCGCTGTCGTTCTCTCTAATGCCTCTGCAGTGAACTTACGGCTTCAGTTTCCCAAATCTGAACTCCTCAAAACGGTGCGCATCCGGCCAAGGCAGAAGAAGAAAACATAATAAAAATAAAAGGAAAAAAAATCAAGAAAATAGACTAAAATAAAATAAAATAAATAAACTGAAATAAGAGAAGAGAAGATAAGCTAACACAATCTTAACTCCTAAAATTACTTTTAACTACTTTTATTTCTTTTAAAACTAAGACATTTACAATGAAATAATCCCCCAATTAATGCTCCAAATTAATTTCTTTAATTAACTCTTAGATATCACTCAAAATTCTAATAGTAACGCTCCAAAAATCACTCAAAATACCATGTAAAAATGCTCAAAATGGAGAGTTATCATTATATATATATATTTTTTGCCGTTATCATTATATATATATATATATGTAGACTGTGCATCGATAATAAACTTCATTATTCATGATGTAATAGTTCTGATGCTGCATTCCAGTCAATCACCAAGTTCCACTTGCAAAACCGACATCGGAAGAAAAATAAAACTTGTGGAAATGTCAGAGTTTAACACCCCTACTCAAGCAAAACACAATCACAGAACAGTAAACAAATTAATTTATTACCATGTGTGAGGCGAATAATAGAGAACTAGCGAAAAGAAGTAACAAGACAAACTTGAAGTAACAATAATCTAAAAACAATTCTTATGTTTGGCCCAAGACTTTGACAGCATATTCTGAAGAGATCCATAATTCAGAAGCCTGGCGGTTGTCATATGCTGTCGTTGCCGATGCTAGGATGAATCTGAAGCTTGAATTTTTTTCAACTACTTTTTCTTGCCTAGCCAAATAATAAGCACCATGTTATAAGCCGAACAGCCACACCTAGGAAGCCAATCCAAATCCTACGTGATACTCTCACCATTTCCAAGCAGAGTCAAAAAGTTCACCACCTGGGTTCATCAAATAGAGGCCATTAATGCAGGTGGGTACCAAGAATGAGAGAGTTATGCCCATAGCATCCACATCACAGCCTTATGCTTGAGGGGAACTCCACTTACGAGTATGAGGAGGACAGTGAGAGATGAAATGAAAGCTAAGTTATTGTATTTTGTGTAGGGAGGATGAAAATAAGGTGCGTATCTAATAGCTGATACTGCATCTCCAGGGCATGCCGAGCTATCATCTTTATTTAGAGTCAAAGAATCCAAATGCTCATATTGGAGCTGCGTTTCCTTAGCGGGGCCGGTTTAAGATGTAACCATATCTTATCTGACTTTTTGGACACGTCAGGGAATGTTGAAGATCAAAGTAAAAGGCCAATGTTGTTTCGTAGAGAGTAATATATTTTTGAAATGGCAAGTCAAGCGGCTAGAAAGGTCGGCATCATATTTGATTGGGTTGGTCATGATACAATTAAGATAAAAATAGATTTTTCTTTTTCATAAATTGATTGATTAAGGCTGGTTCTTTACTATGCAAGCTAGCTTATGCTAGAGTTCAAGAGAATATATATACATTATATAAAAGAACGGGAGATATATGGTATCATAGACAGAAACTCAATTATGTAACAATATAATAGATCTCTCAACAAGTTCAACGGTAATAGATGCAAATGTATAGAAATAACTTATTTGAACTTTTCCTATGAATCCTCTATTTGTACGTAAGTTTTGATTCTAACAAGTACTCCTCTGGTTCTTAATATAAGATCCAATTGTTGAGTTGGTTTTGGTCATAAATATAAGACTCATTTCTCATATTTATTAATTTTCTTTAAATTACCCCTATAAATCCTCCTTCAACTATAATCAAATAGAAAAGGAAGATGAAGTATTAAGAAAGATGATTATGGTATTTTAGGAAAAACGTGTCACATTTCTTATAATTAACTAACTTACCTAACTTCTTTAATCTAATCAAATTAGTTAAATGGGTATTATATTAAGGACCGGAGGAGTAATATATCATTGATTCTGTACCATATTGGCTGTTTCATTAATTCTGTAGCTAATCCGTTGGTGGAGTAACGAAACTAGCTTGTGCACAGGTCATTATATTGATTTAACTAGATATGACCAAGTGGGGTTAAAAGCTTTTAATTAATTTTTATTACTCTTTAGTTTTACATTTTTCTTTATTAAAATTTATAATCCCTTTTTTTAATTTTTTAAATTGAACTCATAAAAATTTTTCCTCCTCTCTCTTTCTTTCCATTTCCTTCATACCAAACATAAGGCTAGTATCATATGAGTAGTACGTTTAACATTTTAAAGGACAAAAGAGTGTATTTGGGATGATAAGAAAACGAGGGGATGTGCAAAGTCATAAATAGCTTTGAGTCCACATTGGCGGCTAATAATAATATATTCAAATTAAGGGGGTCATTGAGATGCCTCTAGACTATTCCTGAATTGAGGTAATAGTATGCCTTAAGCTTTTTGACGTTATGTTTGGAAGCACATGAATGGAATTAGCAAGTTGTTTCCCCACCCCCCAGCCCCCACCAGTTATTCAAGCGGGTGGCTAGAAATTTAGAGACTAAGTCTTGTTTGTAAAGAAGGTGGGGTTATCGACCGAACATTGGAAACGGTAAAGGAAATATCGCAACTACTCCGCCGTCATGTTATGGTTACTCCGAAACTAACGCTGGAAATCAACTCAATCATAGTGAAATTGGTATTTAAACAATAGCCACAGGGTTAAAAATGTTCTTCAAAGCACAAACATATACACACATATATATGAGAAACACAAGACCCCAATATTTAGAAATAAGAAGAAAGAGTCTCGAAGAAAGAAGAAGCAGTAAGGAGTAGTTACGGATAAGAAGTTGCAGAAGAGATGAAGTTCAGCAGTTACACGACAGCGACGATGGCCAGAGAAGAAGAGTGACTTGGTAAAATAAAATCCATCCGCGCCTTCTCATGGTAACCCCTTTACTTAGATAATGTAACGATCCTAACGGAGTTGGCCCTAGTTGGTGATCTAAAAGAGAGCCCAAACCAAGAATCAAGGAGACGGGAATGGCTGGAAGCTGAGAGAATAGGATTGCCAAGAGAGTATTATTGGACTGAAGACTTTGGGCTTAGGGTAGGCAAAAGTGAAGATACAAATAGACACAAAGAAGACCAGAAGGAGGGCGGAATGATTTTGCAATCTCTCCTCTTTTTGTGGCTCCCTCCCTCCCTTTGGAATTCTTCTTCTCTTCTTCTGGCATTTCCCTTTCTGCATATTTTTTTATTTCTAAAGTATGATAGTATCCATATTGTGATGAGAACAGTATTACATTTGCTTGACATTTGTTCTGTCATTATATATACATATATTTCTGAATTTTGATTGTTATTGATAACCTATGCTTGTCAAACCCTTGGGCATATTTTTCAGCCCATTTACTTCATCGACAACCCATATTCTCATTTGGCCCATTTTTGATAAGATATGGTGGCACATCACTAATTATTTTAAAATTTATTAACGGGGTTAATCTAGTAGAAGGGGTTAATCCCTCACAACAAGACAAGTCAATATTCGAATCTTCATTGAGAAAGTTGCCAACATTTTGTACTGATAGTATCTCAAACAGGATTGCTATCAGTAGAAGAATACATCTCTTTAGCAGTATATATATATATTAAAGTTTCTTTTTAAAGGAAAGTGAGCCATGCATATAAATCTTAAATTTCATTGAATTAATCTATTTTTTTAAGGAAAAAAGGTTATAAAAATGGTTTACGATAACAACGAAATAAAGATCGAGATGTAATTTCATGGGGGGAAGAAGGCGTCTCATACACATAAGCAAGTGAGATGACCTTCCGGTCTGCACTGAGTCTTGGGAAAGAAGTTCAAGGCCAAGAAAATAGGCGTTCAGAAGGCAGGTGAGAGCTATGCCCATACCTATGGATAGGAGCCACAACACAAATCTATGTTTGAGAGGAACTCTGCTTACAAGCAAGAGGGCAACACACAGAGATGCCACAAAAGAGATGGTTTTATAGGTTATGAATTTGCCAAAGTAATATGGCTCACGATAAGCAAACATGGCTTGCCCGGGACAAGGTCTGTAAGAGCGATCAAACCCAAAATTATCTCGGTACGGCAAGCAGCCGAGGGGTCCGTCATTGATAGAAGTGTTGTAACTGGTAGTGAGGTTGAAATCGGGATCGCTAGGTCTTATATTTTGTTGGATGACGCTTCCCGGAGGGTTAAGTGCAGCTTGAAAGGTTATGGTTGAGATGACAGTAGCCACCAGACTTAGATTCCCCCTCATGTCTTCTACTCAATCGCCATTATACTGGAACCATTGGTCTATTTGGTTGAAAACAATTTTCCACGACCACTTCTTCATCCAACATCTCTCTTCCTTGTTGTCACCGCCAATCTTCTCTCTCCCTCCACGTCTGATTCCACACTCCATCAATATGACTTGTATTTCAAGGCTCTTGGAGTCCTTGGGAAACCCATAAGCGATATCTAGGGCCGTACAACCCATGTCGTTCTTCAAGTTCAGTGATTCTGATCTTATTTTTGGAATTGAAATGAGGTAACTCACAGTCTGAACATAACAACCAACAAGAAAATTTAATTTGTTATGCTTGTGACTTATACCTAACAGAACCAGAAAAAGATCGAAAATGGTTATATATGTAATGTGATCTCAAACTCAAGCTGGTTATACAAGTAAAAAGTACCTTGACTTGCTTCAGCATGACAGCCAAATGGAGAATGGTGTTCTTGCCATCCGAGTCTCGCTCAATGAGAAGCTTATTGGTGTCGTGAATATCCAAAGCCATCAAATCTTTAAGGATCTCCAAGTGGTTGTACATCACACACAAGTGGAAAATATTTTCCCCGTTGTCATCATGTAACCTCACGGACTTTGGCTTTGCTCTACTCAGCTCCAACACAACTTCTCTTCTGCCTCTTATAACTGCATAGTGCAAGGGAATTCTGCCTTCCTGATCACGAACAAAGCACGCCTCTTCGCCGTATTTCAACAACTGCTTCACAATGTTCATGTGGCCTTCTGCAGAAGCTAAGTGGAGAGGTGTGTCTTGTAAAGAGTTTCTCTCAAGGGCAAGTTCTGGTTTGTGAGAGAGGAGGGTTTTTGTGAACTCAAGGTGACCATGTGAAGCTGATATGTGCAGGGGAGTTTCTATGAAGACAGCTTGTGAGCTAATCTTCTGCAAGATTCCAGGGTCTTCCTGTAGCAGTGAGTTCAAGGTTGAAACACATCCTTTATATGAAGCTTCATAGAGAACTCTCATCCTATCTTCTTCATGATGAAGCAGTCTCTATGTTCATCAGCTCCGTCTCTTGCAGAGAAGAATGACTCGTCTGCTTCATCATTATGTGATTGGTTTACTTACTGCGTGATGCAAGTTTAGGGTAACTTTGTGTTCCAATTTATAATGCCGTCTCGTGTCGCTTAACGGAATGTTCTTCCAATTTTTTTCACTGTATATGGTGTCAATAACTTCTGCGTTGTTTCTGATAAAAATCTATTAAAACGGTTATTATTGAGGATTGATGGTGATTATTATTGTTATTCTTTTTCACTGCAAACAATTTCTTTTGGAAGTCCTTTTTTGTGTGCATGAATTTGATCAAGTCAACATTTCTTTTCTTTTCGTGATAAAAATCAAGTCTTCATCCTTCTGTGGTCGTTCAAATAATACAAATGAGACAAATGTAATTATTAACCATATAAAATTTCTTGGTTACTATAGACACAGTATATGAAAATATTCACTTGTATATTTCTGGGTGTTGCTGTACACTGTATATATAAGCAGAATGAAGATCGAGGGAGATTACAGAGGACAGCAGGAGAGATTACAGAGATATTCTAGGAATAATTGAAAAATAAATCTGATTCCCTATAATCTACCTAATATCTCGGGAGTTGGTATTTATATATATAAACTACACTCCCCCTCAAGTGGGATCATAGATGCTAATCATGTCCAACTTGCTAATGAATTTTTCGAACAAGTCTTCAGGAAGCCATTTTGTGAGAATGTCTGCAATTTGCTGTTTTGAGGTCACATAGGACAAACATACAATCCCATCCTCTACTTTTTCTCTAATACAATGTCTATCAACCTCGACATGTTTGGTTCTGCTGTGTTGTACTGGATTTAAAGCCATATTCAGAGCTGCCTTGTTATCACATAATAGCTTCATTGGTTTGTTGATTTGAACTTGAGCCTCCTCTGCTACTCTTTCCAACCAGAGACCTTCCATAATACCTTGAGCTAGGGCCCTCAATTCTGATTCTGCACTGCTTTTAGATACAACGTTTTGTTTTTTACTTTGCCACGTCACTAGATTTCCCCACACAAAGGTACAATAGCCAGATGTGGATCTGCTATCCTCGGAGCACCTGCCCAGTCTGCATCTGTGTAAATTTCCACCATTCTAGATTCACATTTTTAAAGAAAAGTCCTCTTCCTGGTGTTCCTTTCAAATACTTCAAAATTCTGTAGGCTGCATCCATGTGTTTCTTTCTAGGTGAGTGCATATGTTGACTTGCTACCCTTACTGCAAAGGCAATGTCAGGTCGGGTGTGTGATAAGTAGATTAACTTTCCTACTAACATTTGGTATCTGCCAATGTCCATGGGTTCCTCATCTTTTTGTTGTTTTTTTTCTTTCTCAGCCTCTTCTTTGGTAGTTGCCTTTTTCTTACCTTGGTTGGTGCTTTCCCTCTTAACACTCATTGGTGTTTTAATTGGCTTGCAACCAAGCATACCAGTTTCTTTTAATAAATCAAGAATATACTTTTGTTGAGAGACATAGATTCCCTTCTTTGAATGTGCAACTTCCATTCCAAGGAAATACCTTAGTTTTCCTAGATCTTTGACCTCAAACTCTCGATTCAAAGCTGTCTTTATTCTGTTTATCTTGGTTACATCATCACCTGTAAGAATAATGTCATCTACGTAGACAATAAGAATTGCCTTTAGTGCTCCATTCTTCTTAACGAACATTGTATGGTCAGACAGACTTTGCCTTTAGCCTTCAACCTTTAGAACTTTGGAGAATCTATCGAACCATGCCCTGGGGGACTGTTTTAGGCCATACAAGGATTTCTTCAACTTACAAACTTGATTCTGTCTCCCTCTATCAAAACCTGGGGGCAGTGTCATATAGACTTCCTCTTTTAATTTTCCATTAAGGAATGCGTTTTTGATGTCTAATTGTTGTAAAGGCCAATCCAAGTTGGCTGCAATTGATAACAGAACCCTTATTGTATTTAACTTTGCCATGAGCGAATGTCTCATTATAATCTAGCCCATAGGTCTGAGTGAAACCCTTGGCTACCAATCGTGCCTTGAACTTGTGGAGTGTTCCATCGGCATTATATTTCGGGGTAAAGACCCACTTGCATCCAACTTTTTTCTTCCCTTTTGGTAGATTAACCACTTCCCAAGTCTCATTTTTCTCTAATGCTGCTATTTCTTCCATCACTGCCTTCTTCCACTCAGGATGCTCAAGAGCCTCATGTACATTTTTAGGTATTCTGATTTCATCAAGATTAGTGGTAAAAGCATGATAATCATGAGATAGAGTGGCATACGATACATACTTTTGGATAGGATGCATGGTACAAGAGCAAGTCTTCTTTCTTAGGGCAATGGGCAGGTCCTCCTCATTCACTTCTATCGCCGTTTCAGAATCTTTCATTTGGTCAGATTCTGGCAGAGCTCTAGGCATTATGATCTCTATAGTTTCTTTATCTCGCCGTGTGTATACCTTGTTATATTTATTGCTGGTGTTATCTCCCCCTGCCTTTGGCACTTGCACAATATTGGGAGGAATAGGTGTAGAATTACTAGGTGAAATGGATAGAATAGGCTGAGTTGGAGGTATAGGCTCAGGTACACTTTCTACATGCTGAAATTCACTCCAATTCTCCCCCTGAATTGAAGAAGTGGGAAAGTACGGCTCATGCTCAGAAAAAGAGACATCACGACTAACAAGAGAGGTTTTGGAAGTGGGATCATAGCACTTATATCCTTTCTGACTAGATGAGTACCCCAAAAAAATACATCTAACGGCACGTGGATCAAGTTTAGATTGAGGGTGAGGAAGATGAACAAAGGCAGAACAACCAAAGACGCGAAGCGGAAGGTGGTGATCAAGATGAGTGACTGGGTGAGTTTCACAAAGTTTGTCTAAAGGAGAGACAAAAGAGAGAACACGGCTTGGCATTTAATTGATTAAATGAGTGGCTGTAAGAATAGCATCCCCCAGGAAAATTTAGGCACATTACATGTGAATAGGAGCGCACAGGCGACCTCAAAAAGATGTCGATTTTTGCATTCGGCAACACCATTTTGTTGTGGGGTATGAGGGCAAGAGCTATTGTGGACAATGCCATTGGTTTTCATAAAAGAGTCAAGCTGTTGATTAAAAAACTCAGTACCATTATTTGTGTATAAAACCTGAATTGTAGTGTTAAATTGATTTTAGACAAGGTGAAAGAATTCCATAAAAACAGGGGGAACAATGGATTTTTCTAAGTAAACCCAAGTCATTCGTGTGTGATCATTAATGAAGATGACAAACCATTTTGAGTGGGTATGGTTGGAAACACGAGATGGACCCCAAACATCACTGTGAATTATAGAAAACAGACGAGTTGGTTTGTATTGCGATGGTGGGAAAGGTACATGATGGTGTTTGGCAAGTGTACAAGAATCACAATGAAGAATGGAATTTTTATTAAAGGATAAATGAGGAAACAAACGTTGCAAATGAGAGAAACTGGGATGACCCATTCTTTTATGCCATAATAAAATATCATTATTGTCAGAAGTAGAGACAAGACCATAGATTTGCGAACACAAGGTAGTCACGGTAGAGACATCGAGACAATAGAGACCATCATGCTCCCTAGCTATGCCAATCATCTTCCCCGATGAGAGATCCTAAAAATACAGTAAGTGGGAAAAAGTAAGCACCCCACAATTTGCATGTTTAGTAATTTTGCTGATAGAAAGAAGGTTACAGGCCAAATGAGGGACATGTAAGACAGAATTGAGATGCAGTGAATTTGAAAGAGTAACCGAGCCTTTACCGGCAATAGGAGAAGCTGAACCATTAGCAGTGGTGATCGTGTCATTACCAGCATAGGGAAAATAGGTAAGAAACATATGAAGTGTGAAGAGCAAATGGAGGAGTACCTGTGTGAGCTATAGAGGCAGACGCAGCAGGGGGAGGTTGCTACGCTGGGAGGCCTTTAAGAGCAGTAAGTAACTGTTGCAGTTGCTCATTTGACAAGGGTGGAAGAGAATCAGAGGATTAGGAGGGTTCTGGTGATACCTGATAACCCCGAGGTTTACCCTTTCGAGATTTCCAATTAGCTGGTTTGCCATGAATGTCCCAGCAACAGTCATGAGTGTGGCCTGGCTTCTTACAAGACTTTGTGGAGGAAGATGAGGACCCCCCTCTACTGATAAGGGCAGAGGAGTCAGAAATGGTTGAAGAGGCGGGGTACAGCATAACGTCACGACGCGAGGCTTCATGACATACTTTAGAGAAAGCCTCACGAGTGTTAGGCAGCGACGAACGACTTAGAATCCGGCTTCGAATGTCATCAAACTCAGGGTTTAAACCAGTGAGGAGCTGAAAAACACGTTCCTTTTCAACATTGTTTTTGCGTCATGCAGCATCAGTGGAAGATGACCACTCCTCCTTGGTGATCATATCCAATTCCTGCCACAGTCCAACGAGCTCCAACCAGTAGTCAGTAATGGTGCGAGTACCTTGCTTGATATTCCAGATTCTGGTTTTTAGATCATAAAGACGGGCAAGGTCCTCACCATCAGAATAGGATTCTCGAACAGCATCCCACATGTCTTTAGCAGTAGGTAAATACATAAAACTCCGTTTAAGGGAAGGCGACATAGCGTTAATCAACCAGGAGCACACAAGAGAATTGTCCGTGAGCCATTGCTGCATCTCTGAAGACTTTGGGTCACTAGGTGCAGTCAATTCTCCAGTGATTAGACCGAGCTTGCCACGACCACCGATGGCTAATCACATAGCTTGAGCCCACTCCCTGTAATTGCTGCCGATGAGTTTTTCCAACACAAGAGCAATAAAGGAGCTATCGACATTGATGGTCGACACAGAGGTGGCATTGGTCGAACCAGAAACTTGCACAGGGGATCCACCAGGAGGGTCTATCATGGTCGGACGCTACCTGGGGCTCGACCCAACCGATATGTCCTCCGATGTGGAGGACGAAGAAGAGGAATTCACTGGACTCGTTGAGGGATGACTGTCCGCTGGCTCTGGTACCATATAGACATGGTATATATGAAAATATTCACTTGTATATTTCTGGGTGTTGCTGTACAATGTATATATAAGCAGAATGGAGATCGAGAGAGATTACAGAGATATTCTAGGAATAATTCAAAAATAAATCTGATTCCCTATAATCTACCTAATATCTCGGGAGTTGATATTTATATATATATAAACTACAGTTACATATTTCACTATATATACAGTATATTTTTATAAGAGAAATAAAGGAGTGAAGGTTCCTGCACATTGTTCTTATTCCTCAACGGTGCGATCATCAGCTATGGGATCAAGTGGCCATTTATTTCTTTTCCTATTTATAAGAAAAATTAAGCTGGTAGGTCTTTACTATAATTTTCTCCAATTGTAACTTAAATTCTTATAGTTTATTTTTTAAAAAATGATGATGTGTCTTTATAACTTGATTTAGGGAAAATATATTTCAGGTCCTTATAGTTTGATCAAATTTTGAATTAGATTCTTATAGTTTTATTTCTTTTTATTGAATCCTTGTAGTTAATTTTGTTAAATTTACAAAATCCTTCCGCCATTGATGTTGCAAACATTGTTAACAAACAATGGCAAAGAATGATCTGACAATGCACTGTCACTCCCCTCCCCTGAAACATCCTACCTTTAACCTCTCAGGGTACACGTTTGGAAGTGTTATGGTTCAAGCAATTCACAAAATAAGCCCGTAGATTGAACTTTGTGATTGGTTCTCGGGTTACTGTTCACTGGTTAAATTTCAGATTTTCAGTCCAACTTTGAGCAATTATAACTCTTAGCACACACATCTGTTTTAAGTGATCTATCACTTGTTCTAAAGCTCAGGGTGTGTACTTTAATCATGCCAAATTTTATGAGCAGAGTCAGTCATTTGTCATACTTCTACTCCATCACTAATTTGTTGCTCAATTAGGGATAGCTTATCTCCTAACTTGCACTAACAGTTCATGATTAGGACTTTCTATACATAATACCATTCCATTCATATACTAACTATTTCCATACATTATCATAGCTAATTACACAAGCCAACATCATCATTTATAATCACATACCATCAATGGCACCTTTACAACACAAATTGGTATATACAGTGTATAACGTAATGTAAAACCTAATCATTTATAATCACATACCATCAATGGCACCTCATCCAGTCCTTAATATAAAACCTATTTAACAAATTTGATTAGATTAAGGAAGTTAGATAAGTTAATTAATTATAAAAAAAGTGACACATTTTTCCTAAAACACCATAATCATCTTTCTTAATACCTCATCTCTCTCTTCTACTTGATTATGGTTGAGGGAGTATCTATAGAGGTAATTTAGAGAAAATTGATAAATATGATAAATGGGTCTTATATTTAGGACCAAAACCAACTCAAGAATTAAGTCATATATTAAGGACCGGAGGAGTACAATTTTTTCAGTAACAATTAAATATGATTTTTAATCTCTCTTTATTTATCTCTTGCTTTTCCCCTCTGCTTGTTTTCCTTAATTACTGAAGTCTGGCTGTTACCATGTGAGTAAACATTCATATATCACCACTCTTTCATAAAGAGGACATATTGCTAAAAGACAAGTTCTTATAAGTTTTGTCTTTTTTAAATTAATTATTTTATCCTCTAACATTTCCTATCCTACAGTCCTGCTCTCTCTTTTTCTTTCTGATAGATAACAAATAGAAATATAAAGTTCAGATCATTTTTGGCTCTTTTTACTCTCGCATGCGGAAGAGAATGATACAAATTCACTCCGAAAGAAGGAATTGTAAGCCAATGTATAATCAAGTTATAAATCCTTAAGTGAGACCAACTATTTGCTTCTTAAGTTTAATATTACCTCTGATCTTTAATATAAGAGCTAATTTGACATTCAATTTAGTTTTAAATATAAGAATCTATCTACTCTATCTCTCATATTTATCTTTTTTTTCTTCTAAAGTAGTCATTGTAGAAGTTGCATATATTAAAGATTCTATTACATGGTGATTTTTGCTAATACACATGATTAGTAAGAATATATTCTAGAAAAAATAACAACTATTTATTATTTGTCTTAATTTATTCAAATTAGTCAACTAACTTTTATATTAAGGACCAGAAACAGTATCCTACTAAACTATCATATCACTAGTACATAAAATAACACAAAAGCTGTACTTTAACACTTTGATTTTACCGTGTATGGCAACTTTCTACTCTCAATTTCATCTATCATTTCCTATACTCTTGAAAAATATTTAAGAACATGAAATAGACAGCTCGAGGACGCAGTAGCAACGATTTTATAACAAATTCAAAGCTATAAGAACATGGTATCCCGTACACAAGGATCATGCATTTTCGATTCCGCTCCTTGGATCACAAGATATTGTCTGACGGCTGTTGAACTTCTTCTTCCCCTTTTCCATTAGCCAAAAAGCAAAGCGTAACGTGGACAACAAAGCAATAACCCCAAGAATCCCAAACCAAATCACAAGTGCTCCAGAAATCATTCTATTAGGGAAGACAAGAAGCCAAAAATCTGGATTCACCATGAAGAGGCCTTGAAGATATGTGAGCGTTAGGAATGTTAGAGTCGTGCACATGCCAAGAGACAACACCCATACCGCAGGTTTATGCTTCAAAGGAACTCCACTTACGAGTAAGAGGGTGACCCAGAGAGATCCAATAAAACATGCGGTGTTGTACCTTTGGTAGCGATGAAAAGCAGAAGTGGACGTAACAGCTGAAACTGCATCTCCAGGGCATATTGTTACCCTTGCACCATCATCAGATAAGCATCCGAAGGGTCCCCCATCTGAAGCTATATCTTGTTGAACAAAACCACCAGGAGGGTTAATTAAAGATTGAAAGGTTATAGTTGAGATCATTATAGCCACTAAACTCAAATTTCCTCTCGTATCTTCTAGCCAAGTTGTGTCGTTATGACTCAAAATATATGCCACAAGCTCTAGAATCTTTCTCCAACCCTTGTTCTGAGTAGTTTTGTTGGCCGGAGTTGAGGTTGCCGGCTCAGTTCCGTTCAACATGCCTCGTATCTCAAGGGTCCTGAAGTCATGTGGAACCATCTCCAGCATATCATTAACTGTTAAACCAAACTTGTTCTTTAACCCTGCTGCTGCTTTTTGCCTCATTTCAGGTATTGAAAGGAGGTACCTTATGGTCTAATTCATTAAATAGTGAACGTGTCAGAATATTCCGCGAGGCCGAGCTAAATATGCGTATGATTGAGTATATTGTGATTATCAAAGCCCACCAGCATCATGGTCCAACCAATTTGCAGTTTGATTTCATTAACAAATTACTACAACTAGTCACTACGTAATCAAAGGCTAAATTAAATATTTAATACAATATAATGTTGCTTTACTGATAATTAATTACATTATAAATAAAAAGAATTGTGGCTGAAAATACATTACCAGTCATCTCTAACTATATTTTTCTAAAAACAAAGAAATAAGAGTAAAATATTTGAAACGACATATGAATTTCCCTTAGAATTAAATTTTATGTCACACAAGCCTCCTTTACATAATTAAAAATCCATTTTTATCCATCCAAACTGTTGGTTGACCATTAAATTTGACTCTTAAACTTTTGTTTTAACCAAAATACCCCTTTTTATTATAGGAATTATTCAAACATTTAAAAGTTAATTTTTATAAAAGTTGTTCTGATGCATATAATTTCAAACTCCCTAATATTTTATCAAACTTATTACTTCTAATGCATATAATTTTGAACTTCCTAGTATTTTGTCAAATTTATTAATTTTGATTATATTATAAAATTTGAAAATTTTGATTTTTCATGACATTTATTTAAAATTATTTTCTAGGTTTCTTTTTTAAATGGCTAAAATATAGTTAAAATGATATAATTTTAAGAGATTATATTTTATAATTAAGTCGTCACTCATGATGTTTTCCTGTAATAACAATAAGAATTTTAGTTTGTCAACTCAATTAGAAAAATCCTAGAGCAAATACCACAGAAAAGGGTCAAAAACTTCATGATGAATTCTTCTCTGAAATTAATAGCACATGTAATTGTTAAAAAAAATAAAGAAAAAAGATGGCCCCAAAAAAAAAAAGAAGAAAAAAAAGTAATATTATCATTAATGAAGAAATGGGTAGGAGGAAAAAGAAGCAAAGAGTACCTCAACTTGCTTCAACATGATAGCTGAATGGAGAATGGTATTCTCGGCGGGATCAATACTATTGAAGTTGAGAAGCTCGCCGGTAATGTGAAGCTCTAGTTCTACTAAGGCTTTCAAGGTTTCAAGATGATTGTGCTTAACACATAAGTGAAAAACAGTCTCCTCCTTGTTACGAACATTCAAGGACTCTGGCTTCGCTCTGATCAAGTCTCTCACAACCTCTACTCGCCCCCTCATCACTGCATAATACAGAGGAATTCTTCCTTTTTCATCAACATACAAGCATGGATCACTATCAGTTTCTACCAGTTTCCTCACAATTTCAATGTGACCCTCTGCAGAAGCCAAGTGGAGGGCTGTCCTATTGGAGTAGTCCAACTCAGTCGCTAGTTTGCTATTGAGAGTGACAAGTTCCTCTGTGAATTCACGATGGCCAAGAGAAGATGATATGTGTAAAGGAGTTTCGGCGAAGTCAGAAAGTGAAATTTTGTGCAAGATTTGTGAGTTTTCTCGTACCAATGATTTTAAAATCGATACATCTCCCTTCTTAGATGCCTCAAAAAGAATGCTCACTTGGTCGATTTCTTGTTGAGACATTAGAAAAGGGAACTCAAAAGCCGTTGATGAAGCTGAGCTCTATGACTCCCCGTCGCGTTCACTCACTTTTCTTGACTAACTGGGGAAGAATTTACCTTCCAAAAGGCTTTCTTGCTTCTGTCAAAAAGTATAGGCTGCATATATATATATATATATATATATATATATATATGTAATCGATGTGTAGTGGAAGTTCTGAGAAATTTCCAAGCTGTTTCAGACTCAGATGCAAAGAATTCTCATGCCTTCATTTTCTACATCTCCGTCTCTTCCAAGATGTTTCGGACTGTTAGTAAGAAACTTCCAAGTTATTTCAGAGTTAGTTCAAGATAACTTCGATATTATTTCAGATTCAGTTAAATCTGGCGGAGTTTCTTCAGGAGGAGGACCAACGTCAACGCGTTGGCACAGTTGAACAGCCATAAATACATAGTTGACTCATCTGCATTCCAAATTTATGGGCTGCGAGTAAACTACCCATGAAAGAAGCTAACGTTTTTAAAACAAGTCATTTCCTTAAACAAGAGGGTGCACGCTTGTTAGGACTCTTGGGGCGCGTCTTCACATTTTCTAATTTATTTATTTAATTTTTTATTTAAAACAAGTAATTAATGACGTATGCACAGGTGTGATTGGCGATAATTTTGTACTACTTCAGGTGATTATGAAACAACCTCCAATCCCAAAAACTGCAAACATATTGGAAGGTGATGTCAAAACTCTCCAAACAATATTAGAATTAAACCTTTGGAATGGCTTTTCCCCTCACATAAACGGACTTCCTCAACGCAGAAACTTAATTTAAGCCCAAAATTGGAGTTAAAGTTGAAAACTCTCTAGAGTGGGAAGCACAAAATCAGTTTGGTGCTGTTTATTATTAGAATATATTGGAAAGTAGTCTCTTATTGACTACCTAGAAAGGATATATTTTTCTACTATTTTGATAGAAACCACTTAGACATCATATAGTCACAAATAAAAGTTGCAGAGACAAAGTTCCATAGTCTCAAGATGCCGACGATGGCTAGAGAAGAAGCAAAGACATCATAGAGAAAAAGAGTGTGACTTGGTAAAATTCATCCACGTCTTCAAACCTATAGTCCTGTTCGATACATAACATTAAAAATAAGAAGTAGAAATTGAGATTAGGACTGAGAAAATCTATAAAATAAAAATGTCTAGTATGACAAGTTGAATATTACATGGAATTAGACAAATCTATGTAGGTAGGATTAGGGAATACGATAGGGGGTGGCATTTCCCAACCCACATTGATGGTTTTGTCTAATTCTATGTGATAAGTAATTACTTATATTAAATATTTTTTTAATAATTTTTCTCAATCACAATCACAATCCCTACCTTTTAGTTTTAATGTTTCGAACCAAATGAACTTATGCTCCTTCAAACCCTTGGATATATTTTTCAGCCCATTTGCTTCATCTGCAGCCCATATCTACTTTTGGCCCATTTCCAGTAAGCCTTGTACCGTGACACTTCATTAATTATTAAATAATTATTAATTGGGTTGCCAATGAAAGTTGGATAGAGAGAGATTAAGGGTGTGTTGGATTAACATGATAAAGCTGACTTTTGTTTCATTGACTTTTGCAAATGTGAGTTAGGTTAAAAATCAGTTAGTGTAGAAGAATTTATATTTAGATTGATTTTTGTAAAATTCAATTTGATAAATTGAAATTTGTTTGAATAAGTAAAGAAAAAGTAGGTTAAGATGTAAAATAAATGAAAAAGGTATCATTTTTCTCCAAATTAATTTGCTTGATTTACAGATTGATCTGTAATCTAATGATACACATAAATATTTAAAAAAATCATATAACATATGATATAATTAAGTAATTTATTTAACTTTCTTAATCTCTTCAAATTAGTCTATTGGGTCTTATATTAAGAACCAGAGATAGCACATCATATATATAATTTGATAAATTTAAGAAAAAATAAAATAATTAAATTTTATTAGTAAATTATTTTCTTCCCACAATATTTTTTATAAACATCAAATCATTTGATCAAGATACGACCCACTTAAATACCCTTATTTTTCTTTTCATCCAATCATCTATTCTCTCTCCACGGCAGAGATGGGTTTTTCTTCGAAAAGTAGCTCTAAATGACTTTCGCAGTACCGAAGCTTTTGGGTCAAATGCTCATCCAACAAAATGCTGACCCAAACAACATGTTGAGCTTTATCACTTCTCAACGTGGCTTCTTTCTTCCTCAATGGGGCTTTTCCCTCCTTAATGCTATGCCAAACACGCTAAAAATGCTGGAAAAGTTGCTAAGTTCGGTAATGTGACTTGAAATTCATTACTTTAATTTTTTATATATTATTATGAGTCAAAATCCAACTTCTTTTTTGCCGATTAAGGCCTTATTTGCCTTCAAGATTGAAATCACTTATAAATACATTTCATATAAGTTGAGATAAAACTTCTCTTATATATTTATCTTGTATTCTTTAAATTACAATTGAAAAGAAGTTTATGAGCCATTCCAAACAGGCTTTAAACATCATGTCTTTTAGACAACGAATAAGGACATAAAAAAAATTAAGATAAAGTTCAATCGTGGAATTGAGCTTGAAGACTTATAAATAGAAAATAAACTACATAGATTTTATTCTTTGAATTAAACAAGCACAGTTTTGTTTTAATTGAAATTATACAAATATATTTATTTTTAAAATTTCTCCTTAAAGTAAAGTAAATAAATCTTAAACTTCATTGAAATAATAACATATATCTCTATGTTGTTTAAAAAAAATAAACTTATAAATATGGTTTATGATATCAATGAAATGATGGAGAGGTTTTTTCATGGGAAAAAGGTTTCTCATACACATAAACAAGTAAGACGAGCTTCAAACCTTGAAGCATGAGATACAAAGTTTGTGCTGAGAATGAGACGAGGGAAGATAAGGAAGACAGTACTGAAAACTCCTAAAACACAAGCCATTCATTAAATATTTAAGTGCATAACACATATACACATCGAACATTAAAAGTAATCAACCCCTCAGAAGTTGTAAACACCAAAGACACGCATCAATTGATTGAGATCGATCATATCAAGCATTATTAGCAGTGTGGTCACTGGACTTAGTGGACTTTGCCTTCAATTTCTTCACTACCCATAAAACAAATATCATTATGCTGTATAGAATAACCAGTAGGTGTAAAGCAGCAAAAATCCAAGAGGATACGATCGGCACATCATCGGTATAATCATTGTACGGGGTGATAAGGAAGAGGTCGAATAAATAAGTATTTAGTAGGCACGCGAGAGCGGTACCCATGGCTGCAGATAGCATCCACATCACAAACCTATGTTTGAGAGGAAGTCCACTTACAAGCAAGAAGGCAACACAAAGAGATGCAACAAAACATATGGTATTGTACATTATGAAGGGGCGAAAGGATTCTGCATTACTATAAGCAAGCATGGCTTCCCCGGGCAATATTGGTCCGGAAGAGAGGTTATGCCCAGACTCATCTCTGTACGGCAAACAGCCGAGGGGTCTGTCTTCTGGAGAAGTGAGTTTAAAAGGGGGATCGCCTGGTCCTACATTTTGTTGGGTGACGTTTCCTGGAGGGTTAAGTGCCGCTTGAAAAGTCATGGTTGAGATGACAGTACCCACCATGCTCAGATCCCCCCTCATTTCTTCTAGCCAATCGCCCTTATACACAAGCCATTGGTCTATAGTTTCCAAAACATATCTCCACCACCTCTTCTTCTTCTTCCCACTTGTGTCTTCTTCGCTCGCAACATCAATCCTTTCTCTCCTTCCACATTTGATTCCAAACTCCATCAATATGACTTGTATTTCAAGGCTCTTGCAGTCCTTGGGAATTCCATGAACAATATCGGGGGCGCTATAACCCATGTCGTTTTTCAAGTTCAATGCTTCTGATCTTATTCTTGGAATTGACATGATGTAACTCACAGTCTAAACAACAACGCAAAAAAGAAGAAGCAAATTTAATATGTTACTCTTGTGACTTATAAATAACAGGACCAGAAAAAGATCGAAACCGGTTTATATACATAGGTCGTGTCAAACGAATCCTGCATCCTTGCTGCCAGTCATTTTTCTTTCCTTTTTCTTTTTCCTAAATCAAAATTTACATGAGAAAGAGATTCCTTGGAAACATGCAGGTTTTATTAAATTCATAACATTTGATAAAAACGCGAAAGGAATTAATGATGGCAGCAAGGGAAGTAAGATCGTCAACTGAATGAAAGGAGATCCTGACTCAAGTCTAGATTGATATCAAGCTCAAGCTAATTATACATGAGTAAAAGTACCTTGACCTGCTTCAACATGATAGCCAAATGGAGAATGGTGTTGTTGCCAGCCAAGTCTCCTTCAATGAGCAGCTTATTGGTGTGATGAGCACCCAAAGCCACCAAATCTTTAAGACTCTCCAAGTTTGGGCATCACACACAAGTGGAAAATATTTTTCCCGTTGTCATCAGGTAACCTCACAGATTCTGGCTTTGCTCTAATCAGCTCCAACACAACGTCTCTTCTGCGTCCTATAACTTCATAGTGCAGAAGGATTCTGCCTTCTTGGTCACCAACCAGGCACGCCTCCTTACCAGCTTCCAACAACAGTTTCACAGTGTCCGTATGGCCTTCTGCAGAAGCTAACTGGAGAGGTGTGCTTCGTAAACAGTTTCTCTCAAGGGCAAGTTCTGGTTTACGAGAAAGGAGGGTTTTTGTGAATTCATGGTGGCCATAGGAAGCTGATATGTGCAGCGGAGTTTCTATGAAGACAGTTTGTGAGCTAATTTCTGCAACATTCCAGGGTCCGCCAGTAGCAATGAATTCAAGGTGGAAACACACCCTTTATATGAAGCTTCATAGAGAACTCTCATTTTATCTTGTTCATGATTATAGGCAGTCTCAATGTTCATCAGCTCCGTCTCTTGCAGAGAAGAATGACTCATTTGCTTCATGGTTATGCTCCGAGTGAAGAAGAATACGTATGGTTGGTTTAGTTAATGAGTGGCGCAAATGTAAGATAACTTTGTGATCCCATTTATAATTGCTGTCGTCTCGTGCCCCTTAATAGGTGAAGGTTGAAAATGAAATTCTTTAGTTAAAAATTTGTGGCTATAGTGGCCCTTTCTTTTATAATAGTATCCCAATTTCAAAAGTCAAAAAGATTATAAAAGGTCGGGACCGAAAACAATGATGGAACCAAGGCCCCGTCGTTGCAAGTTCCATTTCCATCCTCACGGAAATGGACTGACGGAGACCGACCCTTTCATGTCAACCAAACAGTTTGAGAGCATTGACTTGACTTTATTTGCATGTCCTCGGAAACCACGTTTCCTCTGGCAGTCGCTGAGCACTCAGCAAATTGTGTTTCACTGAGTGTTTAGATTAGCTTTTTAAAAATAATTTTACGAAGTCTGAAGTAAATATATGAAAAAAAATTTATTTTAATTTATGTGAAAATATATTTTTTAAAATGTTTCTATAGGATGCCAAACTCCCCCAAAAGGAGAGGTAAACACATTTTTAGTTACAGGATAGAATGCCAATTCATTTAAACTCCATCTAGTAAAAATAATCCACCTCAAATAGAAATGTATATGTCAGTAATAAAAAGTAATCTTCTAGTCATGTTTATAAGTAAAAAAATGTTTTTTTATTGATAATAGTATTAAATTTTTATGTGGATGTATAATCTTACTTTTTTCAATTTATTAATTTATTATTGTATAAACTATTATTTTTCTTAAAAATTGTCAATATTAAATGGAGTGAAGTTATAAAGTCATTAAATTTTAAGATTTTTCTTAATTCTGTTAAAATATGTTAAAAGTAATTAATTAAAAAAAAGCAACAAACACATATGTTCAAGATATAAATATATTTCGGACATGATATTGTGGCATGATGATAGATTAAAAGAAGAGGGGTAGAGAGATCTTAGACAATTTTATGTTGCTTTTTGATATCTCCCCATGTGTTTGGTTGATTAGTTATTGACATTCCTCTACACTAAGTGTATTATCATAGTGCTAAAGCGGTCTCGAAAAAAGTGGTCTTCTTATATAATCTCTCCATCTCTTGTCATAAGCAACAACTAATATCTTTTTTTTGTCCCTAAATATAAGTAATATTTGCAAGTTGTCTTAAATTTCTATAGCAAATTTCCTATTTTGCTCCATAATTCTATTTATTATAATGATTTTCTTATTCTCTTTATACTCTCTCTCTTAAATAAGAGTATTTTGAAGGAAAAAACTTTCAATTTCTGCTCATTTATTGTCTCTAACTAATTTTAACTAATTTTTTCATCTATATGATGGTGTCTAAGGCTGCTTGTAAAAAGGGACAGAGGGTTTTATCTCCCACAAGGTCAGTTTAGCCTCCTAACTTCCTTTTAAATTACAAAAAAGGTAGATTCCCCTCTGCTCACAAAATGTTAATTGCTGCCATCATGAAAAATTAGAAATGCCTCCAAGAAAAGTGGGATGGACCGTTGGAGCTATGCGCAAGCAATATAAAATCGGTAAAATTATTATGAGATTAAAAAAAAATGTACCCACCGTAAAATAATCTTATGTTAAGTATAATATGAAACCACCGTGAGTAGATTCTTAATTTGACTCAAAGTGGGATGGACCGACGGAGCTACACGCAACGCATCATGCCAAGTTGCCCAATGCGAACACGTGACGGGCGGCTTGTGGCTGTGTGAGTTTTCTTTTCAGAAGTTTGTGATTATGGGCCGCCATCATCCATGTGTGAAAACATTTGCATGGCCCGTGATGAGTTGTAATTTATTCTTGTTAGAAGTTTTTTAGAAATTATATTATTTTATTTGGAATTTTATAGCAATAATCCCTTTTCATTTCTTGGAAAAAGTAATCAGCAGGTTTCTATGGTTTCATTCACTTATTAATCACAGAGTATATTTAAACTAAGCTGGTGGTATTTGTAATATTTTAATAATTTAATCATATGATATTCTAAGGGTTGGTGTCCATGAGCTCACTGGCACTGCGGTGATGGGCTTGGGTCAGCCAATTGCTAAGGGAAGGTTGGATTTTATGTTGATAAGGGAAGGTTGATAATGAAATTTCAGACTCATCTCGGCCTCTAGTGGAATAAATTTCATACTCAATTTAATAACGGAACCATGGCCGCGTGGTTGCCAGTAGTGCCCTTGGAAATTTCCATCCTCGCAAGAGGAGGACTGACGGAGACCGATGCTTTCATGTCAACCACATTAGAGAATACACACTCACTTCGCCTTATTAGGATGCCCTTGGAGGTAACGTCTGTTGAGCACTAAGTGTGGATTGTTTTTCTCAAAAAATGTCCTATATTAAATAGAAATAAAATTAAAAGTTGTTATATTGTAAGGCATAATAAATATAATTTAAAGTTTTTTTTTTGTTCATGTGAAACATATTGAAAATGTCTTAGGATAGTATTTTGTTATTCGGAGAGGCACTGACACTTTTATTTTAAGTGATAGATCGTCCATTGAATATGATTATTTCTAATAAAAGAATATCAGTAAGCAATAAAAAAAAAAGTCTTCTAATTATGTTTATGAGTTAGAAAAAATATTTTTATTTTATTTATAATAGTACTAATCTTTTATAGGATGTATAATTTTGTTTCTGTTTATTATTGTATAGTTTTATTTTATTGGGAGAATCCTACAAAAAGAAGTTTAAAATTATTAAATTCTAAATGAAAAATTCTTACAAAAATATGTTGTTGTTGGCAAATCCAATGTTGTCAAAAACTTTTAAAGTATTGGAATCAAATCTAATTTAAGATTTAGTAATTTCAAACTTATTTTTTGTTGGAGTTTGAAAAGTATAAATATTAAATAGAGTAAAGTTAAAAAATTATTAAATTTTAAAACATAACTAATAGTGTTTGATATTTATTTTAATTCTGATAAAATATGCTAAAATAATTTATAAATAGGATGACAAGAATATTTTGTAAAAGAAAAAAAAAGCAACAAATACATAACGTCCGAAATATAAACATATTTAGCACGTGATATTGGGGCATGATGATAGATTAAAAGATGAGAGCACAAGAGGCGCCTTTTGATATCTCTCTATATAATTTGGTAGATTAGATATTGATATACGATTCATTTCTATGAAAAAAAATACATTAATCTTGTTAATGAAATACTCGTTCTATTTAAAAAAAAAACAATTTCAAAATATTGCCAAATATTTATTGTTTAATGTTGCTGCCATGCACCAGAAACGATCTAAACGGGAAAAGCCTCTCCAGACGAAGAGTGAAAAGTCTAAATCGAAGGAAAATGGGATAGAGCTACGCAAGTAATAGGAAAATTATTGTAAGTTTCTCAAAAATATATATAACCACCAAAAATAAAGAATGTAAGAGCCACCCAATTAAATTTACGAATATTAAAAAAATTAATTAAATTAGTTATTTATAATAAATGTCTCTAAACTTTTCTAAAATCTTAAATAACCATCTTTCATCATGTGCATGGTAACTAATTCTTGATTGAGAGCCTCCTTAATAAATGCAATTAATAGTGATAAATTGGTTGAAAAATTATAAATTTAGGAGGTGAAGTGGATTAAATTATTATATTTATGATCAAAATAAACTCTTTTTCTAGCTTCTATATTTAGGATTGAAGATACCATGTAAAGATGTTGGTAATGGTGAAGAAATGATAATTGGTCAACGCTACTGACTTGTTATTAAAATTGTGATTTGATTTTAAACTACCGATCCAAATCCAAAATTTGCAGGTTAATTTATATTCTTGTTCTGAGTCAAAGTCTGACCGCTAGGAGGAAATGAGTTAGCTAGCTTTGCATTAAAAAATTTAAATAACATAAAAGAAAAAATAACAAAAAAATTTCACCAAAAAAAGTTTGAAATTACTAAATTCCAAATAAAATTTGGTAATACTAGTTTAATAATATTTGACAAAAAAAAAGTCAAATTCTTTATATTTATTGTGTCAAATTCTCCAATTACATATGATCATGTGTTTTTTTTGTTTCATGTGAATTAATAATTAAATGCTAATATTTGGAAAATAGAACACATGGTCATGTATAGTTAGAGAATTTATCATAATAAATATAAGAAATTTAATGTAAATATTGTCTTTTTGACAATACTGAATTTACAAATAACAACATATTTTTATTACAATTTCTTATTTAAAATTAGTAATCTCTAGCTTGTTTTCGTAGAATTCTCCCAGAAAGACAAATAACTACTAGATCAGCATGCCGCACGACATGCCAAGTTGCTAAGGGCTCATTTGAAATCACGTTTAAAAATACTTATAAACATGTTTTATATAAATTAAAATAAAATTATTTTTAGGGAAAAAGACAGAAAAATACAATTTTAACTTCAGAATCCCCCAAACGTCCGCCTAATTCAAGAAATCCCATTTTGGTACTATGAGACCAAATTGGGATTATTATGTGAAAAGAAAAGATCAAATTACCCTTCATTTTAAATATTATTTTTAAAATATCACAACCTCTAGTGGCCGGCCGGTCACCGGACCTTCGGCGGCGGCGGTCACCGGAGCTCCGTCGGTCAGAATTTTTTTTTTTGAAAATTTTTACAATTTTAATATAACAGTTAACAACTTTTGTAATGCTATTAACAACTTCAATATAGCAATTAACAACAGCTTTTCTGGGAAATTCAACAAACTCCGGCAATCGGAAACAATTTTTTTGAAAATTTTTACAACTTCAATATAACTGTTAACAACTTTTGTAACACCATTAACAACTTCAATATAGCAATTAACAACAGGTTTTCTAGGAAATTCAACAAACTCCAGCGACCGGAAACAATTTTTTTGAAAATTTTTACAACTTCAATATAACGGTTAACAACTTTTGTAACCCTATTAACAACTTCAGTATAGCGGTTAACAACAGGTTTTTGAGTTTGTTAAAGGCATTATTGAAGTTATAAAAATGTCACTTTTTGAATTTTTCGAAAAACTTCTTGTTAACTGCTATATTAAAGTTGTTAACCGTTATATAGGAGTTGTAAAACTTTTCAAAAAAACGTAATTGTTAACGTTATACTGAAGTTGAAAATTTTTACAATTTCAGTATAACGGTTAACAACTTTTATAATGCTATTAACAACTTCAATATAACAATTAACAACAAGTTTTTTGGGAAATCAATAAGCTCCGGTGACTGGAAACAATTTTTTTGAAAATTTTTACAACTTCAATATAACGGTTAACAACTTTTGTAACCCTATTAACAACTTCAGTATGACGGTTAACAACAGGTTTTTGAGTTTGTTAAAGGCATTACTGAAGTTATAAAAATGCCACTTTTTGAATTTAAAAACTTGTTATTAACTGCTATATCAAAGTTATTAACCGTTATATTGGAGCTGTAAAAATTTTCAAAAAAACGTAATTGTTAACATTATACTGAAGTTGAAAATTTTTACAACTTCAGTATAACGATGAACAACTTTTATAATTCTATTAACAACTTCAATATAGCAATTAACAACAAGTTTTCTGGGAAATTCAACAAGCTCCGGGGACTGGAAATAATTTTTTTTGAAAATTTTTACAACTTCAGTATAACGGTTAACAACTTTTGTAACGCTATTAACAATTTTAGTATATCAGTTAACAACAGATTTTTTTGAAGAATTATATAACTCAAAAAGCTATTGTTAATAGCTATACTGAAGTTGTTAATAGGGTTATAAAAGTTGTTAACCATTATACTGAAGTTGTAAAAATTTTCAAAAAAATTGTTTTCGATCACCGGAGTTTGTTGAATTTCCCAGAAAAGCTGTTATTAATTGTTATACTGAGTTGTTAATAGCATTACAAAAGTTGTTAATCGTTATATTGAAGTTGTAAAAATTTTCAAAAAAAATTGTTTCCGGTCGCCGGAGTTTGTTGAATTTCCCAGAAAACCTGTTGTTAATTGCTATATTGAAGTTGTTAATGGCATTACAAAAGTTGTTAACGGTTATATTGAAGTTGTAAAAATTTTCAAAAAAATTGTTTCCGGTCACAGGAGTTTGTTGAATTTCCCAAAAAAACTGTTGTTAATTATTATACTGAAATTGTTAATAGCATTATAAAAGTGTTTAACCGTTATATTGAAGTTGTAAAAATTTTCAAAAAAAAAAATTCCGACTGACGGAGCTCCGATGACCAATTGTCGGCTGGTTGCCGGAGCTCCGGTGACCGCCGCCGTCGGAGGTCTGGTGACCGGCCTGCCAGTAGGGGCTGTGATATTTTAAAAATAATATTTAAAATGAAGGGCAATTTGGTCTTTTCCTTTTGCATAATAATCCCAATTTGGTCTCATGGTACCAAAATGAGATTTCTTGAATTGGACGGACGTTTTGGGGATTCTAAAGTTAAAGTTACATTTTTATGTTTTTTTCTCTTATTTTTATATACTTATTTTATATTTTGTAAATAACTGCTTAAAAACCATTTCAATAATGCCACGCGCGGCCTGTGGCTGTGAATTTTCTGTCCCGAGATGCGGGGCCACGTAATGTGCGTGTACCTTTTTACCTTTCGGGAACAAAATTTGTCCTCTCATCCAAAACGGAAAAAAAGTCCACTTGGGAATCCACGTGTACGGCACACATTATTTATATATTTTTTAATTTCTTTTACATTTCTTAAAGCCAATCGTTAGTTCAGCTTTTTTTCTTGATATAAAAAGAAGTTTGTAGTTAGTAACTCTTAAATAAGTAATTTTTACAAAAAAAAAACATGTTACTTAAATAAGTAATTTTTACAAAAAAAAACATGTTACTAATTGCAAGTCAAGTGGTCAAAATCTATTAAAGTGTGAAAATCAAACATGATTTGAGATTTTAGCAATTTCATGCTTTTTTTCCTTAAGATTTTTCTGTGTTTTTCTTTCTTTTTAACCTGCCAACAGTTCAACCAATTTTATATCAGTTTAATGTATGGGAAAATTTTATTTAAGAGCTACTGTAACTAATTAATGTCATTCACCCCCCAAAATATTTAAAAACTTCGGTCAACCCTCTTGAGCCAAAATAAAATTAAAATTCAAGAAGAAAATTACAATACTACCCCTCCTTTTTATTTTTTTAAAAAATAAATATTAAAAGTCCTTAGAGGTCTAGCTGCTGGTGCTCCGGTAGCTGGCAACCAAAATCCGATGGGCGGAGGATTTTTTTAAAAAAAAAATAAGGTGGCCAAGGAGGTTTGAACCCATAACCTTCTGGCACACCAAAATTAATATGACTCTTCTCTATACAATTCCATATACGCAAGGTATAATTCCTGTAATGCCTTTTTTACTTTTTCAACATTTCATGTAGTCTCACTTTCTTGTTTATATATTAGGGGAAAACTTATCTCAATAGCATTAAATTTGATTCTTGGGTCCAAAATACTTGCAATAGCTATCAACAAATTGCATTCACCACAATACTTGTCAAATTTTTCTTTCATAAGTATTGCCATGTCATTCATGAACAAGTCAGGAGACTTTATTGCCTCATCAATCACTTGTTTTACCTTGTGAACTTCAACAAGATATAAATTAGCAGTGGGGTATTCACTACTTGAATGACATGAGTGGCATCATTGAAAATTTCTAAAAGGTGATAAATATTCTCAATCTTTTCCTAATGCTCAGGATCTGGTGCATAAGTATAATGTGGCTCTTTTTCACTGTAGGCTGAAAAGGCATACTTGAATTTCATTATTGTTGTCAACATCAAGAATGTTAAGTTCCATCTTGTAGGACAATCAAGAATGAGTTTTCTTTCTTTCAAACCCTTTAACTCTACAACTTCACAAAAAAATTTCAGCCTTGCATATGAAGCATTTATAAATTTGACACTTTTAAGAATTTTATAAATGATATCTTTAATGGTATTCAAGCCATCTTGCACCAACAAATTTAAAATATATGCACAACATCTAACATGAAATAGTTATCCATCCAAAACTAACTTACTGCTCAGTGACAAATTTTCCTTCAAATTTCTCAAGCAAGAATCATTATAGCTGGCATAATCAATAGAAATTGAGAATATTTTATTCTCAATATCCCATGATCTCAAACATTTAAAAATTGCATTTGCTATATCTACTCCTCATCATGGAGAAGATACTTTGATAAAACTCAGAACTCTCTTTTAAAGATTCCACATAGCATCAACAAAGTGACCAGTAACAACCATGTATTCAGCTACTTGGTGACTTGACTTCCACATGTTTGTTGTAATGCTAACCTTGCTCACATTCTTCAATATATTTTTCAAAGTATTCTTTTCATCATCATACAATTCGAGACAATCACTTCATGTTTCTTATAGCTAGCTTTTCTAAACTCTAGATTTGCATATTCAAAGGCCAACATCAAAACTTCATCTTCTGCCATACTAAAAAGATGTTCATGCACCATGATAGTTGTAGCAAAAATTTCTCTCATCTTTTTGTTGGAGTATTTACTAATAGGAATAATAAAATGATTAATTCACGATTCAATCAATTGGCAAAATGATATGGTGATTTGCTTATTTTGCCAAGAGACAAGCAATTTCTGTTGCAAGCATTTTTCTAAATGCCTCTTGAGATTACTAGTACTAGCTCCCATTCCACTAGTAGCTAGCTTTTCTTTATAGTACAAGCACATTGCTTTCTTGACTCCATCTGCAAGTTGAACTTCTTCAAAATCTTTCTATACATGTTTCTTTACTTGTAGTTGCTACTTGTTGAGAGGTAATATTGTTATTTTCTATTGTATTACTTAAAGGAGATGCAACATGTCTGCTAATTTGTGGCTCAGATTGAGCACCTTGAGGTTAAGGAGGAGCAGATTCGGTTGAATTGTTGCTGCTATCCATTTCAAGAACTTATCCTATATAAAAATAATAAAAACACCATATTCCAATAAAATAAACAAATAAATACAAGGAATAATCAAAACAAAAAAAATAAAAAAATCATATTTATGATTTATTTCTCATCTAAGGAGGCCTTATTATTACCAAGCTTCCTATAATAGTTATAAAAGCATGAAAAATAATCTGTTTGTTAAAATAGTGCTATTTCAAGTGTTCTACTAACAAATAAGAGGCTTTATTATTGCCACTCTCTATGTTAAGAAAAAGTGTTCTGTTCATGGTGAAAAAAGTTCCAACGAGTATTCTTCAATCAAATAAAATAATCAAAACATAAATAACTTCTAAATACTATAAATCAAAATAGAAGAAAGACGGTGTACTAACATAAGAGAACTTTGAAACAACAACTCTAAGTGGATTAGGGGACCGTTCTCTCAAGGGGACCACTTTCTACTTTTTGCTTTCTCTAATGGGTTTGTCTCTGTTCACAAAACACGTGGAACGAAGCTTGGGTCAATTTTTTTAATATAATCATCAACAGAGAGAGATTGACGAAGCTACTTGGAATGCTTACTGGAAAATAAAAAAGTTACTTGAAGCACAAGAGTTACGTATCACGATGAAGAGAGCAAATAATAGTTACAGTGATAGACTGATGATGAGAAAATTGGAGAAAGTACTTCGCAATTGCAAGACAGTGACTGAGCAAAATAGTAGAGCACAAAGCGACAAACTGACGGCTGGATTTCAAGTTTAGGTTCAATTTTCATAATAAACCGGAAGGGAGTTATCAAAATTCAAATGGACACGGATATTATTGTAATTCACTAATTATAATTATATATATAAATTAGAAGATAAGAATAAAAAAATAAATATTATGTATATATATATCATGTAAATATAATTATACGCTCTATGGCTAGACATGCCAAGCTTTAAATAAATAAGCCTGGCCTATTTACATAATGAGAACTTGGCCTGGCCTTTTTAATGAACAGGCTAGGCCTTAACCTAGGCAAGCCGTAGGCTTCTTGATAGGGGTCTGGTTTATTTTCATTCCTAATTCTCACCTATTTAACTTTTAAACTAAAATAAACGTTCAAGAACTGTAGAGAAAAAGAAGATAAATATTACTAATAACGAGACTTGCAAAGAAGATAGCTTGCTTGTAATAATAAAGATGGTTGCAGAGCTTTTTTCCTTCTTTGTCAATCTTTTCTTCCTCATACGGCAACAAAATACACAGGATTGAACCTTCTTCCCTTCTTCTTTCTTTTCCAATCAATGAGGGCAAAATCGTATTTTTAATAATTACAATGTTTTGTTCTCAGGTCGCTGGGAATTTGGGAATAATACGAGGATTTGAACGGACCTTAGCTTAGTAAATTGTGTTGTTTGGGACTTTTCTGTAATTTTCCGAATAATTTTTCTCAACACGGCGTGTTATTTATTGGCGGCCAAAGCATGAAAATACCCAATCCGTTATTGAATTAGTAAGTTGCTGGTTCAGGATTAATCATATGGTTAAATTGAGGGTGAACCAATTTAAATAAAATTGATATATTTTATATTTATATTGAAATTATATTGTATAGGGAACTATTAAAAATACATATAAAATTGTTTTTAATTAACTAACATGATTATTTAATGAATATTTATTGATAATTAATTAATAACAAAATTATGGTATAGATACATTTAAAATGCGCGCTATTGAAATATTAAAACTGGACGCAAAATGATGTTCTTCATGTACTAGCAATTTTATTATCACATGCAACAACACTTGAGGAATAAATAAAAGTGGAAAAATAAATACACTACACATTGTTTAGCCTTTACTCGTAAAGACTGGTGACCGGATGGTACCACTGTTCTATCTTTTCAAAGGATTTATGGGGTTTCTTCAACATCTAGACCAAAAGCCAGGATAGATAAACATATAAAAACGCGACAAGTGATTGGACGAACAAGACCACTAACATAACGAAAGTAACAATAATCCAAAAAAGCACAAGTAGGCTGCGACATCCATTCTCTCTTCCCCATTTTCTTGACTTCTTGATTATCATGACCCATTTCCTCACCACCCAAATGAAAAAGCGCAGTGTGATTAGCACTACTATTAGCGCAAGCAAATATTTAACCCAGGCGGCAACCGATGCTTGCCTCACATTCCTTATTTTTTTGTACTGCAAAAAATGATCTGGGAGCATAATATTGCAGGCAGTAATGTATGCTGCTGCAAGGGATGAGAGAGTGATACACATGCCTATTGATAGCATCCATAACACAGCTTTATTTTTCAGAGGAAATATTCCACTTACTAGCAAGAGGGTGACACCAAGTGATGAAAAAGAGCAGACCGTAAGGAAAACTAAGTAGTCCTCACAACTAGAACGGAGATGAGAGTATGAAGCCATGGCTTGTCCGGGACAATACGTGTTGTTATCATGAAGGATGGTGCAGTTGAGGATGTCATATGATGAAGTGACATTCTTATTATTGAGGACTTCATTTGATGATGAGGTGGCATTTTCATTCCATACTAAGCCTTGTTGAATAAAGCCACCAGGCGGATTAATCATAGCTTGAAAGGTTATAGTTGCGATAACCGTAGACACCAGACTCAGATTCCCTCTCATCTCTTTAAACCATTTATCCTCATGCTTTGACCAATGTCCAATCCATCTTAAAATTTTCATAAGAAAATTTCCAATGCCCTTGAACATCTTAATATAATGACTATCATTATCAGTAGATGTTAGTGGTGGTGGGTGTGGATGGTCAGTTTCAAATTCTTCCTTTTCGGCCTTTGTCAGCATGTGTTGTTTTTCGTACACTTTGAAGTCTTTTGGACTTTGTTCCACAATATCATGAGCTGTAAAGCCTATCTTGTTCTTCAAGTTTGCTATTTCTCTTATTTCTGGGATTGACAGCAGATAGCTTACCACCTAAATAACAAACATGATATAATAAGCAGTTGGTCAATTATGATTTCAAAATACTATAATGTCTTCATATATCATGAACTTATTAACATAAGAACTAGTTAACTGTTGTTCGCTAATATATATATTCCCCGTAGCCTAGATATCAAGCATCTTCTAGAAAGTTTCTTTGGCCTTTCTACTAATAATCACCTCATAGGTTTGTTGAAACACAGAATATTCTTTCCACATATACCTTGTGTTGGAAACTATGATAGATATCGATGTAGGGGTAGTAAAAGAGTGAAAGTTAATATAATAGTGAGATTTAGTATAATTAATATGGGTAATATTGAAAATTAATTTAATTTTATGATAACTTTGATGCTTTAACTAGACTTTAACTACATTTTTTAGTATATGTAAATTAGTTAAAAGTGAGTTACATGTAAAAGCAGGGAGTATATACATATATATTAATCGTAGTGTATGTAAATTGGAAAAGAAAGACAATTGTTATCACGATGAGGGGAAATGATAATAATAGAATATTTTACCTTTAGTCGCTTCAACAAGACAGCTGAATGGAGAATGGTGTTTCCAGCACCATCAGAGCTTGTAAAATTGAGAAGCTCGCCTGTGGTAGCAGACTCTGCTTCCATCAAAGCTTTGAGAGTCTCGAGATGGTTGTAAGCGACGCACAAGTGAAAAAGAGTTTTTCCATTGTCACGAAAACTCAAAGACTCAGGCTTCGCTTTGATCAACTCTTGCACAATCTCTGTTCTTCCTCTCATAGCTGCATAGTGCAGAGGAATTCTTCCTTCTTCATCAGGATTCAAGCATGCCCCATTGTTAACTTTAAGCAGTTCCTTCACAATATGGATGTGACCCTCTGCAGAAGCTAAGTGGAGGGCTGTTCTTTGAGAGGAATCCACCTCAAGGGCTAGATTAGGTTTATGAGTGATAAGTTCCTTTGTGAATTGAAGATGGCCAAGCAAAGATGATATGTGTAAGGGAGTTTCAGTGAAGGTGGTTTGTGAAATGTTGTGCAAGATATGTGGGCGTTGTTGTATCAATGAATTGAGCAGTGAGACATCACCACTATATGCAGCCTCGTAAAGAAGGCTCATTTGGCCACAAGTTGTTTTTATTTGGTTGAGTTCAACTACTTCCATCTCTTCTGTTTGATAATGCCTCTATCACTACACAAGGCCCTTATATATAGATAACTTCCATATCACTATCATGCATGCACCAACTTTTTTATTTTATGATTTTATTTTTTCTAAAAGGCAACAAATACGAAGATAAGCCTCTGATCATCGTAGTTGACTTAGTCAATATATCGAGAGGTAATATATACGCGCGATCGAGTTCGCTATTTATACTTTATAAATTGTACGTGGCGCATCACGGAATAAAGATACCTTTTGGCCTTTTGGTTTCAAAGTGAAGCAAATTCCTGATGTATAAAAGCAGCAACAGAAAACCAACGGAATTGGGTCTAGCAAAAGAAGCTAATCCCTCACAACGTGACGAACTAAGGTTCAAATCTCCACTGGGAGAGGTGCCCACATTTAGTGCCCGACAGTGCTTCAAATAGGATTGCCTCTAATAGAAAAATGCTTATGCTTTAACAGGGGGAAAAACAGAGCAACAGAAATAGATGGTGAATTAGGTTTTTAAGTTAAAAAATTATTTCACTATATATACAGTATTTTGATTAGAGAAACGATATCGAGTGGAGATTCCTACGCGGTGATCTTATTTCTCAACGGCGTGATCGGCTATGGGATCAAGCGGCGATTTATTCTGTGTCTTCGCTAAAATTTTACAGTTGATCAATGTTGGTTGTCTTTGGCATACACTACAAAAAAATTAACTTTTTTTTGTCGCCGCTGAAAAAAGTCGTTGCTGTAACAGCCGTGGTTAAAAACTTTTAGCGGCGACTAAAAAGATCGCTGCTGAAATACACTTTCAGCAGCAATATTTGTCGCCGCTAAAAGACACTTTCGGCGACAACATTTGTCATTGCTGAAAACACTTTCGGTTCTTGTCGCCGCTAAAAGACTTTTCGGCAGTGACAATTTGTAGCCATGGAAAGTGACTTTCATTGGCAACATTCTTGTCGCCGTTGAAAGTAATGCCTAAGAAGAATCGGCTTTATCAACTCCATGTCATCACCGTTGGCCACCACATCATCACCACCGGCCGCCATGTCATCACTAGCCACCTCCACATCATTGCCACATCACTCCTCCCTGCCACATCATCGTCCAAATATTTTCACCTTAAATGTGTTTTATTCATGGTTCGAACTCGTGACCACCTCCTTTCATGTCCGATCTTCTTGCCACTGAGCCAGATTGAATTTGTTTATTAATATTGTAAAATAAAATATATATTATTATATTACACTTTCAATGGTGACATTATAAAATTGCTGCTGAAAGTTAAACCTTCAACGGCTACCATAGAATGTCGCCGCTGAAAGTGAACCCGATGATTCTCAAAGGTATACTTTCAGCAGCAAACTTTTAGTGGCAAAAAAAAAAAGTCACCGCTAAAAGTTTACTTTCAACAGCGACAAAAAAAGTCACCGTTGAAGGTCCACTTTCAGTGACAACATTCAGTGACGACATTTTTGTCACCACTTTTTTTGTCACCACTGAAAGTCGTCGCCTAAAATCCTTTTTTTTTTTTTTGTAGTGATATGCTGGTTCAAAAGATTTAATGTGGTTGTTTGTGTTATTGGCTTGAGGGGAAGATTGTTTATGTCCTCGATGAAATGAGGGGTTCTTGGTATGTTAAGTATGAATAACCTAGTTAAGGCCCAAAAAAACGAAGGGCATGAATAACCTAATTTGATGCAGAGAAAAGTTTTTCTAATACTTAACATAAGAGTTATTAGTTGAAAGTTAAATTTGATCATATAATATTTCAATCCATTTTGTTTCTTAAATTTATAATTTTGTTTCCAAAATAATCTTATCAATTGTAAGATGTTCTTATCAAGAGTTAATTCCGATGTGCTCGATTAAAGAGGTTAGTTCAAGAAAATCAATATACCTTTGTTACAAATAACTACATTAACTAACTTCCTTAATATTGTCAAATTAAATTGGTTATTTAAGTCTTATATTAAAAGTTTAAGCTAGTATCATACTATCTTTAATATAAAATCTAGATAACTAATTTATGAATATTAAGAAAATTAGTTAAGTTAATTATTTGTAATAAATGTATGTTGTATTTCCTAAAATATCCTTGTTAGTCATGTGTATTATAACTACTTTTGATGGAAACCCCTTAACATATGTAATTAATGTGTAATTATCATAAGAATTACTTGAGGGCAAAATGGATAAACATGAAAGATAGAGTGAATTGAGGCCTTATATTTAATTAATACCAAATTGAATATGTAATTAACTCTTATATATTCCCTTCGTCCTTTTTATAACCTTGGACTAATCACATAGATCAATAAATTAGTTAAAATTGGTTAAAGACAATAAATGTATAAGAATTGGAAGTTTTTTCCTCCAAAATATCCTTATTTGTAATTATAATTATAAAAATACATACAAATTTTCTATCATCATATGAAATTTTTATTTTTTGGATCCTATTATCTAAATAACCAACTAACTCGGACAACACTTTGCGATTAGAATGCCTTTCTCCAACTAATAAGTATTATAAATTTTTATTTTTTTTATCCTGTTTTGTATGTTAAATTATAAACACAAATTTATAATTATAATTACAAATAAGCATGTTTCTAATTATAATTTATTATGAAATTTCAAATTTATAAGGAAAAATTGCAAAAAAAAAATCACCAAAATAGAAAAATTATAAATAGGGACCCATGACAACATTGGCATAGATTTTGACAATAATAGTATGGATTTTGACAATAATTTTTGTGAACAAGTTCTTGTGTGTAATTTTTTTATTTCAAGGGTCTTTTTTTTACAATTTTTCCAAGTTATAATTTTATATCATAATTTATTTGTGAAATTTTGTATGTATTTTAGTAATTGTAATTATAAATTTGTGTTTATAATTTAACAAGCATGAAGCTAGGATAGTATGGTCATTCACGAAAGATTACGACTAGGACTGAAAAATCTGGAATATATTTTTGTAAATTTATAGTACTCGTACTTCTTTATTAATAAATTCATTATTTGGCACATACATGTAAAGATATGAAAGGAATGCATTCTAGAAGAAGACACCCACCCACCCCCCCCCCAAAAAAAAAATCGTATGCGTAGGGACACACCGGCCCATCAAGTCTCGCTCACCATCCCACTGACACTCCTCCCCATAACTATCTCAGAAAGGGTCCGTATACACTGCTCATCAGGTGATGAGCATCCGCTGCTCATCACCTGATGAGCCATCTGGGCCGTCCAGATCTAATCTGGACGGTCTAGATTTAATATTTTAAAATAATTATTTTAAAATAAAAAAATATATTTTTAAAAAATGATAGTTAGGAGATTATCTTTATTTTTATCCTATACCTATTAAAATAATTATTTTTAAAAAAATAAAAATAAAAATAAAATTCAATCTGGACCGTCCAGATCTGATGAGCATTGGGTGCTCATCAAAACTGATGAGCACCCAATGCTCTCCGTCTCAGAAAATACTTTGTTTCTTTTTTTTTTTTAAACCGTACGTCGGTGTCAGAGGTGAAATCGTTCTTCACTTCTTCTTTTTTTAACTGTTTCCGGTATATGAGTTAAAAAAAAACTCCAAATAATCGAATTGTATAGTTTAAGAAAACTATTAAAATTAATTAAAAATAATAAGTATGTAGAAAATGTATTTTATTTTTTAAATATGCCCTTATTTATAAATGGGAGTGGGTAAGAGTGAGGGAAAAAAGATAAGAGAATGTATGAAAAAAATAATAAAGAATATTAATGAAAAATAAAATAAGTAAAAATAAATTTATTATTTAGACAAATTCAAAATGGACAGACTAGTTCAAAAATTTGAATCTTATAATGTCAGATAGGTAGTAATTATAATTTATCTCTTTAATTTTTTTAATCTAAAACAAATAATGACACATGTATGATTGACGGTAAATTTTTGCTAGCTGGGGTTGTTATGAAACAACATCTAATAATTCCACACAAAAGACGGGGCCCAACAAATATTTGGTCGTAGAAAGTTGAAAGATTTGGTCGTAAAAGAAGTTGGAATTAAATTGATAATTCCTAAAAATTGATTTTGAAAAGTCGAGATAATGCTCATAAAGTTAACTCCAAACGAAAGGCTACGCAATATAGGCGTCTATTATTAATTTGCCGGTTTATAAGCAACAAACCTTATTGACGCGCTCAAAATGTCGGATATGCTCTACGGCTTGTACGAGGGTCCAAATAGACCAATCCTTCACCCGTTTCAAGCTATTCTCTTCTTGCGTGGTCAATACATATGATTCTAATTAGAAAAAATTAGTAAAAAATTTCTATTTAAAATTTTAATTATTTAGAAGGATCTGAAATTGTATAAGTACAAGTATCATTTATATATAACATATTATCCGTTGTGTATAATTACATATAGCAGATGATATGTTGCGCTTACGGATTATATTTGCACTTGCACAAATTAAGTCTTTATGGGTAATTAAAATTTTAAATGAGGATTTTTTACTAATTTTTCCTTCTAATTAATGCTTCACTTGTTTTTTTAATAAAGAATATTCCTCCGTACCCAACTTATTCCACGGGCACCCTAGAGCCACATCGGATACGTGGAGAGGGAAGGATAAAGTCAGGTTGGTGCCGTCGCATCATATCACCCCCTTCTTTTCTCTCACCACCATGACTTCCTTTGTGGAAAGTTGAGACAGGCCTTTATGCCATGATGCGCCCAGAACAATTCGTATTTGATCTGGAGCCCTTCACCATGTCTTGTGCAAAAGGAATATGGTTGTCCTGGTAAAAAAGGGGGAAAAAAAAGATATAGGGTTGTTGTAAGTTATAAACTAATGTTTAATGCAAGTTCATAGCATCTTTCAAGTTTTTTTTTTTAATTAAATATACACCATATAAATATGTCAACCTCGGGCTCAAATTTAAGACCTTCAAATATAGTGTGCGTCATTGGTACTGAAACAACTAATGCTGACGTCTACCAAACATGACTTTGGCGATGTGAAACGGTAGTTAGAGAGCTGTTTGATGCTCATGCTTGTTTGGGTTGGCTTTTCCTCCAATGCGCTACGAGGCCCTCTTCAAATTATTGTTAAATTTTTTTTAATTAAAGAGATACATAGTAAAAACTCAACATTATAAATTGCACAATTTTTTATGTAGAGTATGTTTGGATAAAATCAAATTATAATTTTAAAAATAATTTTACGATATATAAAATAAGGGAGTGGTTGGCAAACTTGGGAAAAGAACTTCTAAAACTCAAACTAAGATTTGGCCCCAAAAATATCCAAACACCCCGTAATTTTTTGAAACCATAATTTTGTCACAAAATCATGATTTACCTTGCGAAAAACCATGGTTTCATCATAAGTGGAATATTTTCGCTTTTTTGAACGAATGTGGACAAATTTTTTGCCCCATCAGTGTCAGATCAAAACGCCTTCACATTTCTCCTTCTTTCTCCTCTCTCATTCTTTTTGTCTTTTGACTGGTTCTCCTCCCCCATTAAGGTAAAATAATATTTTTCTGTTAAAAAAATTTTATTTTTCTAAAAACATATTTAATCTTATACTCCTCCGATTATAAATATAAGAACTTTATACACATTAATATATAAGGGTCTTATATTTAGGATTGAAGAAGTATTTTATAAATATATATACACATATTAACAATTAATTCATATATTTTTAATATATTATTTATTATGTTGGCAAAAAAAAACTATTAACAAGTTCATTATTCATAGGATCTAATTTAGGAGTTAATATTAGTCTTAAATATAAACCTATTTTATATGATTATCTATTTTTTTAAATTAACCATATTGTTGTTCCCTCAACAATAATTAATTAGGAGAGGGAAAAAGAAAATTAAAAAATATGCTTAGGTTTTCTTGAAAAAAAAATCATATAACTAATTTAAGTAACATTCTTAATCTACTCAAATTAATTAATTAGATCTTATTTAAGAACTGTAGAAGAACTTAAAATATAAATATAAATTAAAATATATTTTTATATAATTATCATATTAATTCATGGACTTTCTAGTAATGTATACCTAAATAAAGTGTTTTTGATAATAATTATCCAAATACTATCTCTTTATTAAAATTATTTTTTCATAAAATCTATTCTTTTAAAATTTATTCTCAAAATCATTTTTTACTCAGAAGTTATTCTCCAAATCACGGTTTGAATTTATCTTAATACCCCTTAAGTGTGTGAGGGTATCTCAATTTACATGGAAGTATTTTTTAAAATTGTTTTTTAATGGAGGAGTTTCCGCGCCAGCAAGTGACAAAGTCGTTGGTTATATTACTGTTGAGTTAAAAATGATTATAAATCTAAACATGTGATGCGAGGCAATTAAGGGAATATGCTAAATCACCAAAAAGACGGGGAAAATCCAGAAATGAAGAAGAGTGCCGGGGCCATGCTCGGGCCATACTCGAACTTCTTTCGGCTCAACCCCATAAAGATGAAGTTATAATGAGGTGAGACGTGTTTTTAAGACATTACTATAATTCCCCCATTTATAAAAGTAAAGTATCAAAAATATTCCACAAACGTGGCAAAAGAATAACTTTGCTAACAACAAGATCATCCAAACTAAATGAATGTTATTTAGCTTCCAGAAGGGCCTAGGTAAGTACCTATTTATGAAAATAAAGTATCGTGATTAATTTTGGCTAAAGCCAATAATGTGTGCCACCCGGCCACCCGTTGCAGGCCTCGCGTGGCGGCGCTGAAAAAGCCTGCCTCGATGCAAATTGGCATTTAGACAATCCAAGCATGTTATCAAGGTATAAAAAAAAAAAAAATCCAAATTTTTTTAATAGTACATATTATTGTTCTATCTTTTATATCTTTTTCTGGTAATATATATATATACATGAAAATATAATGAAACTTTTTTCTTCACAAATCTAAATCACTTAAATGCATTATTAACAATCACAAATATCAAATATTTAAATTTTCCAAATTACTACAAGCATAAAACATTTAGTTTAAGCATGATTTTCAAATGAAATGATTGACTTAATCATGAATCATCGAATCATCTTTTAAAAAATCAAGTTCAATACTTGAACTAACAACTTAGCACAATCATTTGTAATCAAATATCCACTACTAGAAAAACATCTTTTTACATTGTCTTATTTACCCTGCTTATCGCGCTAATGATGTAATAAATGAGGCAAATGGCATATTTATAAACAATGATGTAATTTTTACACCGGTTATTATTATTTTAAATGAGAATTTTTTACCAATTTTTTCTTCTAATTAATGCTTCACTTGTTTTTTTTTCAATAAAGAATATTCCCGCGTACCTAACATATTCCATGGGCACGCTCGAGCCACATCGGATATGTGGAGAGGGAAGGATAAAGTCAGGGTGGTGCTGTCGTATCATATCACCCCCTTCTTTTCTCTCACCACCATGACTTCCTTTGTGGAAAGCTGAGACTGGCCCTCATGCCATGATGCGCCCAGAACAATTCGTATTTGATCTGGAACCCATTTCTTGTGCGAAAGGAATATGGTTGTCCTGGTAAAAAAGGAAAAAAAAAAAAGGAATAGGGTTGTTGTAAGTTATAAACTAATGTGTAATGCAAGTTCATAGCATCTTTCAAGTTTTTTTTTAATTAAATATACACCATATAAATATATCAACCTCGGGCTCAAATTTAAGACCTTCAAATATAGTGTGCGTCATTGGTACTGAAACAACTAATGCTGACGTCTACCAAACATGACTTTGGCAATGTGAAACGGTAGTTAGAGAGCAGTTTGATGGTCAGGCTTGTTTGGGTTGGCTTTTCCTCCAATGCGCTACGAGACCCTCTTCAAATTATTGTTAATTTTTTTTAATCAAAGAGATACATCGTAACAACTGAATATTATAAATCAAATGCACAATTTTTTATATAGAAGATGTTTGGATGAAAATTTAATTATAATTTTAAAAATAATTTTACAGCATATAGAATAGGAGAGTGTTTGGCAAATTTGGAAAAAGCACTTTTAAAATTCAAACTAAGGTTTGGTCTTAAAAATATCCAAAACACCCCATAATTTTTTGATACCATGATTTTGTCATGAAACCATGATTTACCTTGTCAGAACCATGGTTTTATCACAAGCGAAATATTTTCGCTTTCTGAACAAATCTGGACAAATTTTTTACCCCATCAGTGTCAGGTCAAAACGCCTTCACATTTCTCCTTCTTTCTCCCCCCTCGTTCTTTTTGTCTTTTGACCGGTTCTCTTCCCCTATCGAGGTAAAATAATATTTTTCTGTTAAAAAAATTTTATTTTTCTAAAAACATATTTAATCTTATACTCCTCTGATTATAAATATAAAAAATTTATACACATTAGTAGATAAGGATCTTATATTTAAGACTGAAAGAGTATTTTATAAATATATATACACATATTAACAATTAATTCATATATTTTTAATACATTATTTATTATGTTGGCAAAAAAAAAAAACTATTAACAAGTTCATTATTCGTAGGATCTAATTTAGGAGTTAATATTAGTCTTAAATATAAACCTATTTTATATGATTATCTATTTTTTTTAAATTAACTATATTGTTGTTTCCTCAACAATAATTAATTAGGAGAGGGAAAAAGAAAATTAAAAAATATGCTTAGGGTGTCTTGAAAAAAATCATATTAACTAATTTAAGTAACATTCTTAATCTACTCAAATTAATTAATTAGATCTTAGTTAAGAACTGTAGAAGAACTTAAAATAAAAATATAAATTAAAATATATTTTTATGTAATTATCATATTAATTCATGTACTTTCTAGTAATGTATATCTAAAAAAAGTGTTTTTGATAATAATTATCCAAATACTATCTCTTTATTAAAATTATTTTTTTTCATAAAATCTATTCTTTTAAAATTTATTCTTAAAATCACTTTTTACTCAAATAACAGGTATTTTTCAAATCACGGTTTGAATTTATCCTACCCCTTAAGTATGTGAGGGTATCTCAATTTAAATGGAAGTATTTTTTTAAATTGTTTTTTAATGGACGAGTTTCCGCGCCAGCAAGTGACAAAGTCGTTGGTGTTATGAATAAAAGAAGAAATAGAGAAGAATCATACAAAGGAAGAGAAGATTGATAAGAGAGAGTCTTTCTCATTCCATTCAAGAGTACTCAATACATTATACATGGCCTCTATTTATAGGCACAGCTTTACATCTTTGATAGAATCTACAGATTACGTGATAATATGAGATAATTGTGGGATATAGAGATAATGTGATATATTAGAGATTATAGGAGATAAAGAGAGATATATGGACATCCACAAAGATATTATTATATTTATAACACTCCCCCTTGGATGTCCAATATATATGAATGTGTCTCATTAAAAAACTTCAACTAGGAAAAGCCCTATGGAATAAAAACCTAGCAAAAGAAAAAGAGCACATCATTCATTGGTACACTATACAATGCTGCCTCATTAAAAACCTTACTAGAAAAACCCAGTGAGACAAAACCATAGACAAGGAAAAAAGAGTACAACATGTATCAACTCCCCCTCTTGGCAACATCAGTTGACATCTTGGAGCCTACAAAGTCTAATATAACGAACAACCCTTCCAAATATTGTAATTAGATAAAAACGTCAAATATGAATTTCATAATCTTCTAAAAATTATGAGACGAATAGTCCTTTTATGACTTACTCACATGTGGATCATGCTGTGATCTCTTAATATGAGAATCAAACAGAAATACTTTATCTACATAGCCAGTAAAATTAGTTATGGGTACTTTCAGATATCTACGGTATCCTTAAAATGAAGAATATTCTTAATTTTGCTCCAATGTCTTTATATTAGCGACAAACTATATCATACTAACTAGCAAATGATATATTGAGTTATGTGTGGCTAGATAAATACATATGTGCTCTAGTGACACTAAAGTATGGTATCTCTGGACCAAGTATTTGTTCATTACCTTCTAGAGGTCTAAATCGATCTTTAATCCATATCTAAAGATCTTGCAACTACCGAAACACATAATGGATGGTACTTATCCACATAATGGATGTGACTTATCCATATGTATTCTTTCCAAAGCTTTTATTTCAAACTTTTTCTTTAAGTAATTTGTCGTTTTTGAAAACTCATCAGGAGTTCTGATACTATCATTATAAATAGTATTGATAATAGATTCATTTTGAATCTTTTCAGAAATAGACAAGTTGGAATAAGTTTACAACATTCCTTCAGTTGATATTAACCACATATGTCTCATATAGAGACTTACTTCAATGATGTTCTTGAGAACATAATTGTATACTTCTAAAAACTTAAATCTTTTAAGGATTTTCATACATTATGATCCATATCTATTCATGTATTGGATCGTTTATAGTTGTACAAGAATTTGAATCCTTCTGGGATTCACATATAATTTCACTACATAGTGGGTCACTGTATTTTCTAGACGCATATGAGATTTTATCAAATTGCCAGATTGATAAGATGCATAAAAATTTTAATTCACCACAAGATTCTCTTTCTCTTTTCTTGTACAAATACCCCTTACACTTCAGGTGTTTGGGTTAGAGATAAACAAATCTCCTGTTATAATGTTATGTCTTTTCTTTTTTGTTGGCCAACCATTTTTCTGTCTGTATCTCATAACAGATTTATATATAAGATCCTCACTTGATCATGTGATATCATCAATGAAATTATTGTCGACAATTTTATTCCTTTGTCAATCCCGTTTTCTTTTATAACATAATATATTGAGATCTCTTTATTGCTTTCAGACACTTAAACCTCTTCAGGGGGTCAAAGAGTTATGTCTTAACCTCGTTTGCAATTCATGCCTCCTTAGTATGATCATTATGATCATTTGCTCTTTTTTCTTTTCTTTTGGAACCGATCATCATCTCATGCTTTTAACATGTCTTCAAAAATAGAAGCATTTTTTAGCTGGAATATAAGAATTAAAAATTCTCATTTGGGTCAGTAATTGCATCTAGCAGACATTAGTAATGTTTTACAAATACAATACTTTATGAACTTCTAGTTCATACTACTATATTTGAGGATCTACATTTGATAGTGAAAGTGCATTCTATGTGTTCTCTTTTCCAGCTATACATTTTCTCCCCCTCATATTAGAAATATGCAATGTAGGTCTCCCAAATCCATAAATCTCCTTTAGAAACATTATTTTGTTTCATTTAGAGACAAACAAGAATAAGGAGGTTCTTATCCAATATTGATCCCAACTTACTTTTAATATCCATCTATATACATTATTACGGTAGAATAATAAATATTACACATTCTAAGATGAAAAATGTCTAGCTCCTGACCAAAAGCTAATTATAATGGGAGAATTCACAATACATTGTTGGCTTGATGCATTTATGTGCAATAATATATAAAATCAATCATCCCAACACTCAAATGGAAATTCTTTTCTCATAAACTCTGATCTAGCTACTTATGGAGGCTTTTACTAAGCATATAATCATCAGCAACGTGAGGAACAATCACTAGCAATCTCAATGAGAATCATATTGATTTCATAATCAAGAACTTATGTACTCCGTGTAATTATCTAAACATATTTGCAAATTTCAGGTTGCAAGTTGATCATAAACACCTGTGACCATTTTATAGATGCATCTTTCACTTATAGAGTATTACTTTGGTCCACATGGTGTCTAAATGGGCCCATATATAAAGTTGATACATTATAAATCTGTACGGATCTGATTTCGAGCATAGCTAGTGATACTCTCTTTGAGAACAAACAACACATACAAATTCTTGAATCATATATCATTTTTAAAGAATCTTCTGGGTCTTTAACAAATGATAATGCACATTTTTCATGATATTTTACATCATTATGATCCGGGATGATCTGACCGGTCATGCCAAACTATCAATGTATAAACTTCTGGTTTATTGTAAAATTATTCTCAATTACTGGTAAACTTCTTGTTACCATGTTGTATTATTTATTTTTCTCCTTAATATTCCATAAGGAATATGTTATCAATTATGGATTTTATCTTCAGGATAATAAATTATGATATAGCTCTTCTAGAGCGTTAGTTTTTATCTTTTATCCAAATGGTAGAAACTTGTGCACTTATAGAAGGTTGAGTGCTACTGGCTCTTCTGGGGCTTTTTTTTTTCAAAAGGAATATGAGATATAAAAAATGACATTAATATTAATAATAACAAATTCCATCCTACATGATTCACACTTGTATTTCAACAATCTCCCCCTCAAGTGTTAGTCATATAAATATATTTTTCTTATTTCTGTATTTCAAATACAGTGAATAATATATAGTAAGCTAATAACATATCTTTAACTTGAAAATCCAAATGTTTCCTGATTCATATATAATAATAGATTTCAATCCAATTGAGCTATCACCTTAAGATCCTTTGATAAGCAAATATTCTAATATAAATATTTGTGGGTCATAATTTTTCATTATCAATTCCTTTTCTGCCCACAAAAATAATGGGAGGAACTACATTAGTTATTCAAGAACTAAATCGATTTTGTTACTAGTTCTTCAGGAACTATATCAACATTTTGTTATTAATTCTCCTGGAACTATATCAATTTTTTGTTATTAGTCTTTCTGGAACTATATCAATTTTTTGATTACATATAGTTCTTAAAAAAAATGATATATATAGTTCTTCAGGAACTAAAATATGTTATTATTTCACTATATGATATACTTCATTTTTTGTTATACTTTTGTTTTTTCAAAATATGAAGTATTTTTTTTGAACAAAAAATATATATATTTTCTCAATATTTCATTATTCAAAAACTTTATTTCTTTGTATATATTATATAATGCTTCAAAACTTATTCATAAATTTATAAATTCAACAAAAAAAAATCTATAAGGACTAAAATCAAACTATATAGTTAGGAAGATTTGAATCATAAACCTTCAGGGCTATTTATAAGTCATTAGTCTTCAAGACTCTATATTGAAAATTATATATATTTTTAAAAATCATTTGTGTCACTTAATATTTAAACCATAAGCCTTCAGGGCTTTAAAAACATCATAAGTTATTATTTTCATGTCATTCAATAACATGAGTGTAATGGCTGCTAGCCATTTAGTAATAAGAAAATTATAATATTAATAAATATCAAATTAAATGTCAAAAATATATGAGAATAAGATCAAAATAAAACTTGAATTTCAAATTAATTAAATGTAACATAAAATAAAGAAAAAAAAGATAAACTCTTTTACCAATACATCATTCACTATATAGTCATTAGTTTTCTGGGCTATATTATTTATAATTCTAATTGTCATAATTTTTTTTTATAAAAAAACTATATAATTATCCTTCTCATAATCAAAACTATATGGCTTCAGGCCATTTAATGAAGAAAATGAAGATACATGGTATCTAACTATTTAATTTCAAAACAAAAAAATTAAAGATATATGGTTTTTGACCATAAGATAAAACTTTGATGTTATATGGCTTCAAGCCAATTAATAAAATAACAAAATTAAATATTTATGACTTTTAGTCATAAGATAGAAAATCAAAATTATATAAATGCGAACCATTTAATAAGATATAGAAAAATTAAATATATATATGGCTTCTGGCCATAAAATAGAAAATTCAAATTACGTGGCTTCGAGCCGTTTAATAAGATAACAGCAATCAAATATATATGGCTTCTAGCCATAAGATAGAAAATTTATATCCAAATACTTCTAGTTATTTAATAAGATAAAATATCAAATATATATGACTTCAAGTCATTTAAAAAAATAGAGAATTAACCATATATATATGGCTTCTAGTCATAAGATAAAAACTTAAAGTTGTATAGCTTCTGGCTATAATATAGAAAATCAAAATTATATGGCTTTTAGCCATTTAATTTGAAAAGAATGTAAAATCAAAGTTATATGGCTTCTAGCCATTTAATCTCAATGAGATGAGAACTTAGAACTACATGGCTTTTGGCCATTTAACTTTAGATAGTAATTCTTTTAAGATACTGCTAGTATCTATTGGAACTTCGGGTTCTATCGAAATAGTGACATCAGGTCAATAAGAAATAGAGGGGAAAAAATCTCCAATCATAGCCATAGAACCCGATGTTTAAAATAACGGTAGATAATTTTTTTTTTAATTCCATATAATGGCTTAGATTATCCTAGATAAATTGAATAGGAATACGAATACTCTGAAATACCATATATGTGATGCTCAAGATATTTTTATTTGAACAAAGCAAGAGATACTCTAGAAAAATAATATAGATGATGCTCTAAAATTATGCTGGGATAGAAAGGTATATCATACGCACCTTAGTTAGAACTTCGTGCTGATAACGTGTTATGAATAAAAGAAGAAATAGAGAAGAATCATACAAAGGAAGAGAAGATTGATAAGAGAGAGTCTTTCTCATTCCATTCAAGAGTACTCAATACATTATACATGGCCTCTATTTATAGGCACAGCTTTACATCTTTGATCGAATCTACAGATTACGTGATAATATGAGATAATTGTGGGATATAGAGATAATGTGATATATTAGAGATTATAGGAGATAAAGAGAGATATATGGACATCCACAAAGATATTATTATATTTATAACAGTTGGTTATATTACTGTTGAGTTAAAAATGATTATAAATCTAAGCATGTGATGCGAGGCAATTAAGGGAATATGCTAAATAACCAAAAAGACGGGGAAAATCCAGAAATGAAGCAGAGTGCCGGGGCCATGCTCGCCATACTCGAACTTCTTTCGGCTCAACCCCATAAAGATGAAGCTATAATGAGGTGAGACGGGTACCAACACTGAGAATTTGCTTTTTGTAAGAATGAAAAATTTAGCATCACTTATGTTGTTGTCTCAATTTGTCGCTGTCCTCCCTTATCTCTTTACCATAATTAGTTGGCGGGTCTCTTTACAGACAAAAGCACAATAATGTGAATTTATTAAAAAAAATTACAATCAAGTCCCAAAAAAATAATTATTAAAAAATTTTAATAACAATTTGAACAGCCTGTAATAATAATTTTAGATTAAAAATAATAAATTTTGACATATATTTTGTAATTTTTTTAAGACATTATTATTATTCCCCCATTTATAAAAGTAAAGTATCAAAAATATTCCACAAACGTGGCAAAAGAATAACTTTGCTACCAACAAGATCATCCAAACTAAATGAATGTTATTTAGCTTCCAGAAGCGCCTAGGTAAGTGCCTATTTATGAAAATAAAGTATCGTGATTAATTTTGGCTAAAGCGAATAATGTGTGCCACCTGGCCACCCGTTGCAGGCCTCGCGTGGCGGCGCTGAAAAAGCCTGCCTCGATGCAAATTGGCATTTAGACAATCCAAGCATGTTATCAAGGTATTTGAAAAAAAAAAAATCCAAGCATATTAACACGCTATTTTTTTTAATAGTACATATTATTGTTCTATCTTTTATATCTTTTTCTTGTAATATATATATTGGGAAAATGACGAAAAAAGGATTGTTGAAATTTGAAATGACAAAATGGGCATACAAATAACTGAAATGACCAAATGAACATGAGGTATCAATCTGGAATTTTGTCAATTCGGTAGAAGGACTAAAATGCCCCTGAACCTCTCTGAAGATATGAACTGGAAGAAAACAATAATATACCAGAAGAAAGAGAGAGAGCTGAGAAGACGAAGCGGGAGCAAGGGTCGAAATCTGGAAAGAGGGAAAAGGTAAGCAATTTTTTTCATTAAAACGCTAGTATCACCTGATTTCTTGACTGGTTTTGTTGCTGCATGCTCGAATGGGGATGGGTTTGTGAGTGTAGAGGGTTTGGATGAAGAATTTGATCAGGACGAGAGAGTGACGCGTCGGAAATGGAAAAATGGTGACAAACAGTAAGCATAAGGTGGTCAGTGTTGTTAAATTCATTAGTGAAATTGTAAAATCTTATATTTAAGTTGTCAATGGAGTAAGTGGGTGCTTGTGTTTTTTGGGTGCTTCGAAAGATAAATGAAATTGATTATTGGGGAACTAAAATATCGATTTATGCTTCTTTGTTGCAGGTTAGCAGGCTTTGATGACATCTAACATTGGATCTAACATTGAGGAGTAATTTTTTTGGTGTAAATAGAATAACTTTTGAACCCTTAATTTTTTTGGGAGAATAGTTGATAGAGAGGTTATCCTTTTTGTAAATAATGTTAACTGGGTAAGATATGTTTGTAATCTGAATGACAAGGAAACATTAGGTGGTGGTTTAATCTCAATGTGAACTTGTCATTTGAATACAAGTTATGTAACTTCTGTCATAGACGTACTGGTTTTTGGTAAATATTATCACTTCAGTAGTCGATTCTATTATACATGTAGTAAAGTCTGAATGTTAATGTAAACATATTATGATGTTCTTCAGGTGTACTTGTATGCTATTTTGTTAACACATTTTACCATTTGCTTAGTTCCTCCAAGAGAGATGGTGGAAGTTGCCAATGGGCATGACCGGAGTGGTTAATTTGATTACAAATGTTGTTATTATCATTATTAGGGTAGTGAGTGGCTATGGCATGTCATCTTACAAGCATGTGTGTGTTCATTGCTGCTGGGGCTATTAATGCTTGAGGTTGCGGGATTCAAGTTTTGGAAATTTAGAAGCTGATATAATGGTGTTCAGAGACTGTTTAATGAATCTAAATTATATATTAGCATGTTCTGAAAGTGAAAATAATTTACAGATTATATATTACTGCTAGTTGAAATGTTTTGAAGGTTAAAAGCTGATTCAATACCTGTAAAATATTTGTATATATATGAGTATGTGGGTTATTGCTTGTGAATTGATACTCGTGAAATTAAAGTATCGAGGCATAAAACTAATTTTCCTTTCCTTTTTTTTATTAAAAAAACTGTTGGTTTGAGGATTGAAGAGCTAGAGATTAAAAACTGATTTAGACATAATGATTTATGTCTCTAAGTGCTGAATTATGATTGTGCTGTTTGAATCAGATTGTTTTACAGCCTGTGAGCTCAAAGTAGGAGCTGAAAAATCAGTTTCAAGTTACTGAATTATGCATTCGTGTGGTGGGTAGTGAATTATGACCTTAATTCAAGACATGACAAAGCATTGAGCTTGTTTTCATCAAATGAAGCCACCACACTGACCAAAAGACAGCATCTGTAATAGTAATAAAGATTATGTAAATTAAACATATAGTATTTGTGAAAGTAGTGTCCATATATTGTCAAAATACTTGACTTATGGTTGTAGGTTATAAGTTATGATATTTGTTGGCTTAATTTAAATCTTTTTTGGAATAATTTCACTAAACAAGTAATGATAATTACAGCATGCATAATGAAAGTTATAACTTCTGTCATGGCATTTGCAACTCAATTATTTGTACCCCAAATTACATCTATTTGGACCCAAATTTCACTACACACATAATGGGATTAACAACATTCGTAATGAAAGTGACCACTTCCGTATTACCATTTGCAACTCGTTTATTTTAAACCAAAGTAACATGTATTTGGAGTCAATTTCACTACTCCGATAATGATAATGACAACATTTGTAATATGAATTATAATTTTTGTAATGAGAGTTATCATCTCGCTATTACTATTTGCAACTAGTTTATTTCAAACCCAAGTAATATATATTTTGAGCTAATTTCACACTCCCGATAATGATAATGACAACATTTGTAATGTGAATTACAACTTTCGTAATGAGTTACAATATCGCTATTGCCATTTGCAACTAGATAATGTGAAATGAACTTAACATCTATTTGGAGCCAATTTTACTACCCTGATAATGATAACGACAATATTTGTAACGTGAATTACAACTTTTGTAACAAGAGTTACTATCTCGCTATTGCCATTTGTTAACTCATTTCTTTCAAACCCAAATAACATCTATTTTCAGCCAATTTTACTACCCCGATAATGATAATAACAACATTTATAATGTGAATAACAGCATTTGTAATCAAATTAACCACTCCGGTCATGCCCATTGACAACTTCCACCATCTCCCTTGGAGGAATTAAGCAAATGGTAAAATGTGTTGACAAAATAGCATACAAGTACACCCGAAAAACATCATAATATGTTTATATTAACATTCAGACTTTACTACATGTATAATAGAATTGACTACTGAAGTGATAATATTTACCAAAAACCAGTACGCCTATGACAGAAGTTACATAACTTGTATTCAAATGACAAGTTAACATTAATATTAAACCACCACCTAATGTTTCCTTGTCATTCAGATTACAAACATATCCTACCCAGTTAATATCATTTACAAAAAGGATAACCTCTCTATCAACTATTCTCCTAAAAAAATTAAGGGTTCAAAAGTTATTCTATTTACACCAAAAAAATTACTCCTCAATGTTAAACCCAATGTTAGATGTCATCAAAGCTTGCTAACCTGCAACAAAGAAGCATAAATCAATATTTTAGTTCCCCAATAATCAATTTCATTTATCTTTCAAAACACCCAAAAAACACACGCACCCACTTACTCTATTGACAACTTAAATATGGGATTTTACAATTTCACTAATGAATTTAACAACACTAACCACCTCATGCTTACTGTTTGTCACCATTTTTTCATTTCCGACGCGTCACTCTCTCATCCTAGTCAAATTCTTCATCCAAACCCTCTACACTCACAAACCCATCCCTATTCGAGCATGCAGCAACAAAGCGAGTCAAGAAATCGGGTGATACTAGCGTTTTAACGGAAAAATTGCTTACATTTTCCCTCTTTCTAGATTTCGACCCTTGCTCCCGCTTTGTCTTCTCAGCTCTCTCTCTCTTCTGGTATATTATTGTTTTCTTCTAGTTCATATCTTCAGAGAGGTTCAAGGGCATTTTAGTCCTTCTACCGATGTAACACCTCACGTAATTATATCAGTATACGTAATATATTTAATTGAAAAGTCCATACATATTTCTAATACTGCAACAAGTCAATTTCAAAACATTTCTAACATAATTTAACAACATAAACTATTAAAGTCTTATAGTCATGGCAAATAAAAATATAACATAACATGTGCTTGAGGAGCACAAAAGCTTTCACGGCTCACTCCATTGGTGTCTTCCCTTGATTCCTACTAGATCCTTTACTTGAAATATTGTTAATATAGGGGGGTGAGATCAAACGTCTCAGTAACTACTGAAATTCTAACCTATACAAGCAAATCACATATGATAAACCAAAAATCTATTTATAGGTATGTATATATGTATATATTAAAAATCACAGATTTGATACATTCAATTCAATTTCAATTTATTTTTCAATATATCCAAAAATAATGCAATATGCTGCCTCCCTTATATCACCGTCCACCCTTATACCGCTGACTGGAGCCATAGGCTAACACATAGTCCGATAGGAACTAATCCATTTTACTAAATTATTCCAAGCTCACCGATACAAGAGATATATCCGGCCAAAGATATAGAGCTCAAGCTCGGACTATGGCTCCTCTCCTTTGTGAATAGGGAGGTGTCACATGTCCCACAGCTCCAATGAATTCCCGGTCAAAGGAAAACATGGAAGAAGGGGCCCTGACAAGTGCCATCCACTGTGCACTGAGTGATGACATACCACGTGGTAATTTTATATATCTATACAATCTCCTTCTATCCTTAGCCCAACAATGCATGTTAGATGCCAACAATGTTACATCATAAATGCTTTCTCAAATATATTAAAAATAAGATAGCAATAAAACTTATATACCATTTAATAGCAATTCATGATAATTTCATAGATATTAATATATTTAAATATTAATCATAATTACTAGCAACAAATCTTAATAAAATCATGTAACATACCAAAACATTTATTTTACAAAAATCATAATATTATATTTCAGGAATATAATAATTAGTAAATCCACAATATAATCATACACAATTCACATGTACAAGAAAGAATTTTTAAAGTTACCTGGTACTCTTTAGCTTACAAATATTCACACAAAGATTACTCCAAAATTCTCAAGTCTACAAAATTGCACATAAATATTTATTAATATAAACTCAGAACTACTCCAAAGCTACTCTAAAATTCTAAGACTACCCTCTAAACCAAAATTACATAAATATATTAACTCTCCCAAATCTAGGCATTTATAATAGATATTATTTTGAAATATAGTTTACATACAAGGCTATTTAAATTTAACAAAAGTGTATATATATTTTTATTACCCAAAATCTCAATATTTTATATTAAAATTCTCAATTATTTATTATAATCTCATTTAAAATTTTTCCTCAAACCAAACAATTTCTTTTTAAATTATAAACAAACTGTAACTTTATCTAATTTCACAAAATTCTCAATTTATAATTTTTCAAGCCTTCACAAATTATTTCAAAAATATATCTTTAACTTATTCAATATTTAAACTGATTAAAACCTCAATAATATATTAAATAACTCAAATAAATGATTTAACTCAAATTTAATCGGTGAAAACATATTACAAGTCTAAATAACAAATTTTTCAACTAAAATCTTAGTTTAAAATTCTCAAAATAATCATTCAACAAAAATAAACTGGTTAAAATTCCTTAATAGTGGATCTTTAAATTTCTAGGGTCATATATTGTCAAAACTCCATATTTACTCTATACCCAAACAGTAAAATTTTCTCTAAACATTATAATGATACTAATAATATAAAGTTCTAAATATATAGGAAATATTCATAAAGAAAATTTGACAACAAGAAATAGTTTTGTGTACTTAAATGATCTTCAAAACTTGTCCTGACCTTCAGCAGCTCTTCCCACTCTTTCCTTCTGTTCTCCCACTCTTTCTATTCCGTTCTCTCACTCTCTTCGGTCTCCCCACTCCCTTTTATTCTTTTTTCCCTCCACCATCCAACTACCTTATTCTATTTTTTCCATCTTTCATTAAATGCTACTCCCCCAATTTCTTCCTTTTGTCAAATGCTTCCAGCTTTCCACCGAAAGCTGTTTTTTTTAATTTAATAATAATAAAATATTATTTAATTTAATTTAATAAATATATTTTTTATTTTATTTTTTTGCATGTTACAACCAAATTGACAAAATTCCATATTGATACCTCAAGCCCATTTGGTCATTTCAATTATTTGCATGCTCATTTTGTCATTTCAAATTTCAACAGTCCTCTTTTTGTCATTTCCCCATATATTATATATGAAAATATAATGAAACTTTTTTCTTCACAAATTTAAATCACTTAAATGCATTATTAACAATCACAAATATCAAATATTTAAATTTTCCAAGTTATTACAAGCATAAAACATTTAACTTAAGCATGATTCTCAAATGAAATGATTGACTTAATCATGAATCATCGAATTATCTTTTAAAAAATCAAGTTCAATACTTGAACTAACAACTTAGCACAATCATTTGTAATCAAATATCCACTACTAGAAAAATTTTTTTTACGTTGCCTTATCTACCCCGCTTATTGCGCTAATGATATAATAAATGAGGCAATGGTATATTTGTAAATAATGATACAATCTTCACATCGATTATTATTACGCCTGGCGTCATTATTATTTTTTATATCAAACGTTAACCCAACCGATGTAAATATACTGAAATGACATTAGTTATTGGAAACAACTGGTGCTACTAATTTTTATGTTGGCATATCCCTTGCCTTTTCGTTCTCCTGAAATAGTCTAAACTCGAACGGTCACCATGTCTTGTCACTGTTTATTTAAGGTCAGAAGCCAACTTTTCTTCTTCGCCATCTTTATTGTTCACTACTGCTAGTAGCCCCACAATGGTGAAATGGTAGAAAATAATGGTAAAAGTGTAATCTTTTTTTTAAAAAAAACTTATTTTGTAAAGACTGCCTTTGCGCCCCCACCAAAAATATATAATATATGATCTATTTTGTGATGATCTATTCTTGTCTTTGTTTTTTTTTTAATGCATTTTTCTCTTCTTGATTAATAACAATGAACCCTAAAATTGGGGTAAAAAATATTCCTGGTTTAAATAAAGAGAAGAACTGGTAATTGATTATTTTCTGGGAATCTTTACACTAGGTGTTATCAAATTTGACGTAACATTTAAAATTAACACCGGTTATCTTGTGTTCCATTTAAAATGAGTTTTTTACATCAGTTTCTATCTCAACTAGTGTAGGCGCGACGTCAATTACCACATTCAATAACCATGAGTCAAATGAATCACAATCACATAACATGTCATAATTCAAGAAACACGAATCCAAGGCAAGTATCAATCTCCTGATCGTACATACCAGGAATAATCCTCCCCTAATACATCAATCTAAATCCTAATACCATAGAGGCATATACAAGAGAGTGGAAACCGAAAATAGATACAAATGAACTTCCCTATCAGCTCAGGAACTCAGAGTGGCTTCATCGGACACCAAGGAGGGGCGAAATCACGAGCTCATGACCGGAAGGTAGCTGCACCGAGCTCCATGCCTTCTATCAGCCATCAAGTCGCGACCTGTGATGGGGAATGCGTCGGACTGGGAGGAATGAGGGCGATGATCGGTGGAAGTAGTGGAATCCGGCCGGGAATGGTGATGACGGTGATTCTGCCCTCGCCATCGACTCCTCTGGTTCTCACCCCCCTCTCGTGTCTGCCTCTGCTCGCTGTGAGCTCCCTGCCACCAGGAAGGTTCAACAGAGAAGAAGATTAATGGAGAACAGATCGAGCTCCTCTAATCCTTCGTTTTGTCTTGCACGACGTCGAGTTCATCTCTCCTCCACTCTGGTTCGCTCTTTCCTTTCCTCTCGCCGTTGACCCCCGCTCCACTCTGCCCTCCCACGAAGATGATGATGCATGTTTCAGGGCAGGAAGTAAAACGGTGCGTCTTACTGCCTGGCCCTCTTTTACTATTTTTTTTTTTTTTTTATTCTTTTTTTTCTTTTTAATCCTTCAAAAAGAATCCTGCAATTAAAATTGAAAGTAGGTAGTGTTAATTGTCCTTAAAGATCAATAAATCATAATTATGATCAAGTTGCCCCTATCATGCACTAATTCAAATTAAAGCATTCTAATATGAATTATATTCAAATAATGCAATTAAAGGTCAATAATAATGACAAAAACCCACCAAAAATATATGAAAATGCATGTAAAACATAGATTTGTCAATTGGTATAAAATTTTAAATAAAAAATAATTTTCTCACTGTTAATTTTTTAAATGAGCCCATGCATGGCAACGTGGCGAGTTGGTGGATTTGTGAGTTTTATCAAGAAATAAAATCCCGGGTAGGACTGCCGGTTCAGGCCGAAAACCGGCGAACCAGTCACCTGTTTGGTCCTGATAATTGACAAAACTGGTGACAAAATGAACCGGCATGTCTCGGATAAACTTAGAATAAATTGGGATTAACTTGTTCAACCATCAGTCTAAGCGGGTTATTGAGTTGTTTTAAAGCTCCCTAGTCTCTTGGTTTCAAAAACTTCAAAAAAAAAAAAATGAAAGACAGAGATCATTGCCGGATTCTTTCGCTCTTAAATCTGAACTGTGTTGCTGTGGCTGTCTTCTCGCCATCATTCTTTTTAGTCCGTGATGGCAAGATCTTCCTGCCACTTTTCACTACGAACTTACCAGATAGGCGTGGAGAAGCCATGGACGCTCTCAAAAAACAGAGAAGAAGGAAGTGTGAAAGAAATCTACCTCCAAACCTGCCATGATGCGTGCGAAGGAAACGCAAATGAAAGGACAACACTGACTTGAGCACGTGATGTGTGAGGAGACGAGGGAAGTAAGTGAACACGTGTGTGAGAGAGAAAGAATAAAGAGCTAAATAATTAAGAAAAGAGGAGGAAAGATTGGTTCACAGGAAAGAAAACAAAGAAAAATATAACAGAGAAAAATTCATAAACATACGAATATTTTGTAATTTGGCGATATTATATTTTTATAATTAAAAATATAAATATTTTTATATATATTAATTAAATTATATTATTCTAATTATTACCGGTCTAATTCCGAGTTGACTCTAGTCTAACCCACTAATCCTTAAACCAGTATCTCGATCGGTTCATTGATCGGTCCGATTTTTAGTACCTTGTTAATAAGAGTGAGAGATAGTTAAAAAATTTGCTTTAGTGTTAAACGTGAAATCTTAATAATATTTATATTCCAAATTTATAATTTTCTCCCAAGTTATCTCTATTAATTATGTATATCAAATCAATATCTTCATCAATAATAGACTATTCCTGTAATATTTTCTTTCATTTATTATTATGTACCGTAGCTGTTATTTTTTTAAAAAAGAATATGCATTAAATGAGGGTGAGATTGGAAAATTATTAAATTTTGAAACTATTAACAAAGTTCAAGATTTTTCTTAATTTTAGAAAAGCATGTTGTAAGTTATATGAATAGGATCAAAAGAATAGTTTCTAATACAAATAATTAAATAAGGTATCTTAAGAAAATCAGTTCGCATTTTCTTATATATAACTAGCTGTTTTTTTGGCCAAATATATAACTAGCTACTATGGTTTATCCCTTGAGAACAATTGGATCATTGTTTTTAGGTTAATGATCTCAAAAATTATTCTTCCATTCCTTTACACAGAATTTTCCTATGTACCAACATATTGGGAGGCGATGTCCCCGTCCTAGGGTCACATCTTGTGGTCTTCTCTCTGTTTTTTGTGAACAAGTCTAAATAAATGATGATATCACCGCAGTCATAGAGTATTTGAGACATTAACTCTTATAAGTAAGGGTGTTCACAATACCCGTCCCCTCGGTGCACTTGCCCGAGCCTGGGAAAAAAAAAGCCCAGCTGGCTTGAAAAATTGAAGCCCAAGAAAAAAAACACTTTTGGGCAGGGCAGATCATGGGCAGGGCAGGGCCAGGCCATGGGCAAGGTGCCCTGCCCTGCCCAAGATATATTAGTTTTTATTTTTTTTAATTCTTTTATATTAATTTTGGTTTTCCAAATCCAGCATTCCAGCCCTAGCAGCAGCTGCCCCCTTACGAGCCCCCCTCTCGGTCTCCCTCTCACTCTCTCAATCTCAGTCTCAGTCTCCTTTTCTCAGTCTTCCTCTCGGTCTCGCCTGTCTCGGTCTCCCTCTCCCAATCTCCCTCTCGGTCTGGTCTCCCTCTTCGGATCTTCCCTCTCAGTCTCTTAGTCTCGGTCTCCCTCTCCCAATCTCCCTCTCGGTCCATCTCCCTCTTTAGCTCTTCCCTCTTAGTCTCCCTTTCCCTTTCCCTCTCAATCTCTCAGTCTCGATCTCCCTCTCAGTCAGTGCGGTCACGCCTTACCAGAAGCAACGACCGCCTACTAGCTCCACTTCATCTTCCGCCATTGACAGCAAAGTAGCGACCAGCGACCAGCGAAGCAGCAAGCCATCGACTAGTTCGGTTGCTCACATCAAGGTAGCCTCCAACTCTGTTAGTCAGTCTCTCCCATCCATCTCATGTCAGTCTTCATTTTGTCTATTTATAATTTTGAGTTTCCCGATTTGCAATTTTGCATATCAAGTGCTTTTACTTATTGCCCAAATGCCCTTGGGCTATTTTTCTCTCTAAATATGCTGTGCATGATCACGGTAGCATACAGAGAATCAGTGGTGTGCGATGAGCAATCTAGGAATGGTTTTCTATGCATAATAGATTAATTTTCTAAGATGCTGCAGTAGACATGCAATATTATAGTATTTATTTTCATTTTGTAGAGGTGCAGAATATATAGAGGATGAACATCATGTGGTGTGACCCATTGATCAATTTTTGTTATTTTTGCTCTATTTCCCTTCATGTTTATTATTTTGGAGCCTAAGCTGTTACAATAGAACTAGTTAAAAAAACCCAATGTCTAAGTGTAGAGTGATATCAATCAATTGTTTTACTATATTTTTTGCTTAATTTTTGGTTATAAAACAATGTTTTATGTGACTCACAGTTTAAGGTTGTTATCTATTTATTATATGATTAAGTGCTACAAGTTTGTTAAACTAACGCACTGTTCACAGCTTCACCCATCATATTTGATTGATATCATGTCTTTGCAATGAGCTGGGGACTGCCATATGGTTTATCTATATATATATATATATATATATATATAATTTCAGTTAAAGCATGATGTGAAGTGGAAATACAAGACATGCAAAATGCAGTTAAAGCATGGTTTATCTATTTCTAATTTTGTGGTTGTTTTGTGCAGGAAAAAGCAATTGGCTCTGTGAGAACTACTCTAAGAGATCTACTATCTTCTTAATTTTCCTCCTCCACGTAAGTTGTAAAAGGCATCCAAGTTTTTACAGTAGAGACATGTGACCTAGTTATGGTATGCAATGATCATCTTACCAAATTGAAGCAATGCATTTCTGTTTCATTGATAATTACTGAACCAATCTAAATAAGATTAAAAAGCTTCAATCCCACAATTCTATATACAGCATAGACATAAGTAAAACCAGAAAAAAGGAAAGACACACAGAAATAGCATAGAACATTAGGAACTTGAGGACCACTTGGAAAATATAGAAGCAAACACAATTATTGCTCGCCTTCCAAATTTATCAAACAACTTTATTTTTATCGGTGTTCTTGAATTGTAATATATAGCTTCTTTGTTCAACATTGGCACATGGAATTGAATGGTCTATTATGAATTATATTTTGTATCAATGTTATTGTATTACATACTGATTCAATTGTGCAAGTAATTGTGTATTATATAATTTTGCAGCTTTAATAGATGAAGAAGCTTCTATTACATCATCATCCCAACCATCTCAGCCAGTTGGTGGAATGTCTCAAAGTGCTTCAAACCTCTTTTCAAGCACCAACCCTTCCAAGACCTAATGAAACACCAAATCCTAATATAAACTCAATTAAGCTCCTACCCCTAACCGAACTCTTCCTGTTTAATCATCTAATCTTGTGCTTCCTTCTTCTACTTCCACTCCCACACAAACAGATTCTATGAGACAAGAAACAAATGTTGAAGGAAGGGGTGCAAAGAGAAAGAAAAGAGAACCTAAGCACACATCAGAGGTGTGGGAATACTTCATGAGATTGTCAATAGAAGAAACTAATGGAGTGCACTTAGCAGCTTGCAAGTATTGTCATACTACTTATAAAGTTGATCCAAGCCGCGCCATGGGACAAATTCTATGCTAAGACATATTCCAAAGTGTTCAAATAATCCAATTAAGGCCACTACAGATAAAAAACAATCTATGTTAACTCTTTTGTCGGGTAGGACAACTGGGCAAGGAAAATCTTTAGTTTCACATGTATATGATGAGAAGCAATGTAGAAGAGCTTTGGTTGAATTTATTATCGGTGATGAGCAACCATTCAGAATTGTGAAGAAGCCTGTATTTTGGAAATTGTTAAATGAGTTTGAACCTCGCTTTCCAATCCCTTCAAGAACAACAATTGAAAGAGATGTGTGGCAATTATACCTTGGAGAAGTTAAAATATTGAAGAAATTCATGAAGCAAAGTGCAAAACATGTTTGTCTCACCATAGATTACTGGACATCAAATCAGAATTTTAACTACCTATGTTTGACGGCACATTTTATTGATGATGAATGGAAGCTTCACGAAAGGATTCTAAATTTTGTCATGATTGAAAATTATATAGGTGATATTATAGGAAAGACCATTGAGCAGTGCTTGTTGGATTGAGAGATTGAGAAAGTGTTCACTATAACTGTGGATAATGCCTCATCTAATAATTCAACTTTGGGATATCTGAAAAGGCATTTGAGGAGTTGGAAGGGCTTACTTTTTTAAGGTGATTATCTACAACTAAGGTGTTGTGCACACGTCCTAAATTTGGTGGTCAATGAAGGTATTAAACAAATGAAAGACAGCTTTGAAGCCATTTGAAGTGCTGTTATATATGTTTGTTCTTCTCCTTCACACTTTTTAAGATTCAAAACTTGGGCTGAAGCTGAAAAAATAGACACCAAGAGCCTTGTTTGCCTTGATGTAACCACTTGACGGAATTAAACATACTTAATGTTAGAAACTGCAATAAAATTTCAAAAAGTATTTGAGAGAATACATGATGAAGATGATAACTATATTTCATACTTCAGCTCAAGCACTTCAAGCTCTAGGCATGATGCTTCTAGTTCTGCTAGACGATAGTATGATGATAACTTTTCTGGTCCTATGATTGATGATTGGAATAATGCTTGAATCTTCATCAAGTTTTTAAAGGTCTTTTATGACATAACATTAAAATTTTCAAGCTCCCTTTCTGTATCATCAAATGAATGCTTCCATCAGATTACTTGTGTTCAGAAAATGCTGCAAAAGAATATCATGAATAATACTAATAACTTCTTGAGAGAAATGAGCACTAGCATGTAGGTGAAGTATGACAAGTATTGGGGTCAAGCAGATAATATGAATTCATTGCTATTTGTGGCTGTCATTTTGGATCCCTGATATAAACTAGCATATGTGCATCATATGTTTGATCGTCTTTATGTTGATCCTGAAGTATCTTTAATTATGATGGAGGGGGTCAAAAATTGTTTGTATTGGTTGTTTAATGAGTACTTTGCTCGGACTTCTATTGAAGCAGGGACTATCTCCACAAATACAGTAGGTGGAACTTCATTGCCTTCTTTTGATGATGATGATGGTGGTGGTGAAGAGGATCTAGGTCATAAGTGGTTAGAATCTATGAAATAAAGAACCTGTGGAAGCTTTTCAGTTTGAATAATCCGATGATATATTCCAGTATTGAATCAGCGAAAATATATAGAGTACAGGGAGGATCTTCAACCATCATTCGTTGAGATCGTCTAAGATAAAATCCCATGATATCCTCTTCCTATTATCTGTAATTTATTCCCCATGATATCCTCTTTCTGTTATCCCGTAATCTATTCCCTAATAACAGCCTAAGATATTTACAGTAATAATATTTACATAATTACCACACTCCCCCTCAAGTTGGATCATATATATTAATCATGTCCAACTTGCCTATGAATTTTTCAAACACCTCCTCAGATAGTCCTTTAGTAAGAACATCTGCCAGTTGTAACCTTGTGGGGACATAGGACAAACAAATGATCCCCTCTTCAACCTTTTCTCTGATGAAGTGACGATCAACTTCAACATGTTTCGTTCTGCTATGTTGCACAGGGTTTAGAGCCATACTCAGGGCTGCCTTGTTGTCACAGTAAAACTTCAGGGGAGATTCAATTTGAAATTGTGCTTCTTCTGCCACTCTCTTCAGCCATAACCCTTCCATAATACCATGAGCTAGAGCTCTCAGCTCAGATTCTGCACTGCTCTTGGCTACAACTCTCTGTTTTTTACTTTGCCATGTCACCAAATTTCCCCACACAAAGGTACAGTAACCTGAAGTTGACCTGCTATCTTCCTGTGCCCCTGCCCAATCAGCATCCGTATAAATTTCAACACTTCTATCATCATTCTTTTTGAAGAGAAGTCCCCGGCCAGGTGTACCTTTAAGGTACCTTAAAATCTTATATGCTGCATCCATATGTTTTTTTCTAGGAGAGTGCATTTGCTGGCTGGCTACACTCACTGCAAAGGCAATATCTGGTCTAGTATGGGAGAGATAAATAAGTTTACCAACCAGTCTCTGATATTGTTCTTTATTCGTGGCTGCCTCATCTTTCTCTTATTTCTTTCTTTGTGCTGCTTCTTTTTCTGTTTTTGCTGGATTCTTGTCTTTTCTAGCCTTTTTCTTCTTGGTGCTGATAGGAACCTTGCTAGGCTTACACCCAAGCATCCCAGTTTCCTTGAGTAAGTCCAGAATATACTTTCGTTGAGAAACATAGATTCCCTTTTTGGATCTGGCTACTTCCATACCCAAGAAATATTTAAGGTTCCCAAGGTCTTTTACTTCAAAATGCTTGTTGAGGGCAGTTTTAATTCTGTTTATTTCCTTGACATCATTGCCGGTAAGGATGATGTCATCCACATACACAATGAGGATGGTTATTAAGTCTCCATTTCTTGAAACAAACATGGTGTGATCTGATAAACTTTGTTTGTACCCTTCAGTCTTGAGAACTGTAGAAAACCGGTCAAACCAAGCTCGAGGTGATTGCTTTAAACCATATATAGACCTTTTTAGTTTACAGACCTGACCATCTCTTCCTTTATCAAAACCGGGTGGAAGCCTCATGTACACTTCCTCTTTCAATTCACCATTTAAGAATGCATTTTTAATATCGAGTTGTTGAAGGGGCCAGTCAAGATTCACAGCAATAGATAGAAGAACCCTGATGGCATTTAACTTGGCAACGGGAGCAAAAGTCTCATTGTAGTCTATTCCATATGTTTGAGTAAACCCCTTCGCAACCAGTCTTGCTTTATACTTGTTGAGAGAACCATCAGCATTAAATTTTGGTGTGAACACCCATTTGCAACCCACGGGTGATATCCCCTTTGGTAGTGCAGTGATCTCCCAAGTATTATTCTTCTCTAGTGCTTTTAGTTCTTCCATCACAGCATTTTTCCAATCAGGATTTTCCAGAGCTTCATATATATTGTTAGGGACTTTAATCTGATCAAGATTAGTAACAAGGCTAAAATGATTCTGTGAGAGAGAGGCATAGGATACATACTTTTGAATAGGATGCTTGGTGCATAACCGAGGTTGCTTCCTCAAAGCAATAGGAAGTTCTAACTCATTTATCTCCACTGACCGATTCTGCTCCACGTCATTGTTTACTAAATCAGGATCCAACACCGGATTTGAGGGCGGCACTGCCTCAGGCATACTGGACCCAGCTACCTGTTTGTTTCTACGAGTGTAAGTCTTATCAAACGGTTTTAGTTGTGGTTCAACTTCAGCACTTGGCATAACTACGGAAGGATCATTGAGAGGCTGAATAGGAGCAGAGGGAGGAACAGGTTCAGGAATACATTCAAGCTGAAATTCATTCCAACTCTCCCCCTGAATTGAAGATTTAGGGAAATAGGATTCCTGTTCCACAAAGGAAACATCTCGGCTAACAAAGAGGTGTTTGGTGGTAGGATCATAGCACTTGTAACCCTTTTGAGAATTGGAGTATCCTAGAAACACACACTTGACAGACCTAGGGTCGAATTTGGAAGGAGGATGGTGTTGATGTACAAAGACGGAACAACCGAAGACTCGAAGGGGTAGGGTATAATCAAGATGAGTGATAGAATGAGTTTCACTAAGTTTAGCAAGAGGAGTGACATAGGAAAGGATACGACTAGGAAGGCGATTTATTAAATGGGTAGCAGTGAGAATCGCGTCCCCCCAGAAAAACTTAGGAACATTGCAAGTGAATAGAAGGCCACGGGCCACCTCAAGGAGATGTTTATTTTTACGTTCAGCGATCCCATTTTGTTGGGGACTGTGGGGACAGCTACTTTTGTGTACAACTCCATTGGCTCTAAGGAAGGTACTTAGGGATTGGTTAAAATATTCTGTCCCATTGTCAGTATATAGAATTTGCACGGTGGTGTTGAACTGATTTTTAATGTAATTAAAAAACTCAATGAAAATCGAGGAGACATCAGATTTTGCTTTTAGCAAATAGACCCAACAAATGCGTGTATGATCATCAATAAATGTTACAAAAAATTTAGACTGAGTGCGATTTTGAATACGTGAGGGACCCCAGACGTCGCTATGAATAATAGAAAAAGGACGAGTAGGCTTGTAAGTAGAAGGGGAAAAAGTAGTACGATGGTGCTTGGCCAATTCACAAATATCACAATGAAGAATGGTGCTTTTATTGGAAATTAAATGTGGAAACATTTTTTGCAGATAAGCAAAACTAGGATGACCCATCCTTTTATGCATTAATACTATATCAACATCAGCTGGAGTTGAAACGAAGCCACTTATTCTGGAACACAGAGCACTCACAGTAGAAACATCAAGGTAGTAGAGTCCATCATACTCTTTAGCTGTGCCAATCGTCATCCTCGATGAGAGATCCTGAAAAATACAGTGAGTGGGAAAGAAGTGAGCAGAGCAATTGACTTGTTTGGTCAGTTTACTAATAGAAAGGAGATTGCAAGCCAAGTGGGGAACATGTAGGACAGAGTTAAGATGTAATTTTTCAGAAAGATGGACAGTTCCAGTGCCAGCTATTGGGGATGCAGAACCTGTAGCTGTCTGAATTGTTTTCTTTTCAGCCAATGGAAGATAAGAGACAAACATTTTTGCTTCTGGGGTCATATGATCAGAGGCACCTGTATCAACAATCCACTTTGATGGAACAAAAGTGTTTAGTGCAATAGCATGATTACCTCGATGCGCAACAGTTGCTGATGGAATAGATTGCTGTTTGGTGTGTAGAGTTTTAAAATACTCAAATAATTGACCCATCTGCTCTTGGCTCATAGCAGGAGCGACGACAGGAGTTGGTTCAGACTTAGAAACCGTGTCTAATGATTCAGAAACATAATTAGCATGTGGTTTACCTTTCCGTGGCTTTCAATCCGCTGGCTTACCATGGAGATCCCAGCATTTATTTCGAGTATGACCCACTTTCTTGCAATGATTGCATGTCATTTTTCCCCAATTGTTATGAGCATTCGAGCTGGTACCATGACTCACAAAAGCAGAGGATTCAGAAGGAGAAGAAGGCTTCGGGTCAAGCAACATTATCCCACGTCTGGATTCTTCACGCAGGATTTCAGCATACACCTCTCTAGTAGATGGCAGAGTAGTGTGACTCAATATCCGACCCCGTACATCATCAAACTCAGAATTGAGGCCGGCTAAAAATAGCAACACTCGTTCAGCGTCAACATTTTTCTTATGCCGAGTGGCATCACTGGCAGAAGTCCATTCTTCTTCTGTCAGGAGATCAAGCTCCTGCCATAAAGCTACAAGTTCTAGCCAGAACTCCGTGACACTTCGTTTGCCCTGGGTAGACCGCCAGGTTTGGCGCCGGAGATCATATAGTCGAGAGTGATCAGTCCCATATGAATAAGAGTCACGGACTGCCTCCCAGATTGCTTTTGCCGAAGGGAGAAACATGAAACTTCGCTTGAGTTGGGGCGACATTGCATTCACCAGCCACGACGAGACGAGAGCATTGTCTACCTTCCATTGATGCATTGCCGCGGAGGTACTATCGGATGGTGCCGGCGTCTCTCCAGTTAAATACCCAAGTTTGCCGCGACCACCCACAGCGAGTTGAACAGCTTGTGCCCAATCTCTATAATTCGTGAGAGAGAGCTTTTCGGAAACAATTGATACGGGGGATCCATCGAAGGCAGAGATCGACCCGGAGGGACCTCCACTCTTTACGATATCGACGGTCGATGACCCATCAAGGGAGTTCGCCATTGCAGAGAGGAACTCCCGCTCGGTGCGACGTGCAGAGGTGGATCAACTAACGGAGCAGGTATCGTTCTGCTCTGATACCATGTGGAAGCTTTTCAGTTTGAATAATCCGATGATATATTCCAGTATTGAATCAGCGAAAATATATAGAGTACAGGGAGGATCTTCAACCATCATTCGTTGAGATCGTCTAAGATAAAATCCCATGATATCCTCTTCCTATTATCTGTAATTTATTCCCCATGATATCCTCTTTCTGTTATCCCGTAATCTATTCCCTAATAACAGCCTAAGATATTTACAGTAATAATATTTACATAATTACCACAAACCTCAACAGATCCTCAAACTGAGTTAGATAGATATATAGCAATAGACTCAAGAGATGAGATCCCTTCTACAGCTGAGTTTGACATACTGTTATGGTGGAAAGCTAATTCAAAAAAATATAAAATTCTCTCTCACATGGCAAGAAATGTATTGGCTATGCCAGTTTCTACAGTGACTTCTGAGTCTGCCTTTAGCATTGGAGCACGTGTGGTTGATCATTGTAGGAGTTCTTTGTCTCCCAAAATGATAGAAGCACTAATTTGTAGCCAAAACTAGCAATGACCTAGACAATCAATGTCTAAATTTGTTGACAAGCTTCGTGAATTCGATAATTTTCATGAGTCAGAAAATGTCCTTCAACTTGCTAGTAATCTTCCCCCCTAAACCTCAATAATTCATATATATATTACTTCATAGGTGCTGCTACATCTGGAGGAGAGAATTTAATGGCTATTGGTGATTGAAGGGTCATTTTATAAGCGTGATTGGCCAAGTTGGTAAGGTGCATTTATTCATTCTTTAAAATTTAGAAGTACATTTTTTTTAATTGTTTTGTTTCTAATACCTTAAAGTTATAGTTACTTTTATTTATATTTTTTCAGACGTTCCATCTTTTTGTGAAAATTGTGAGGAGTGATACCATTTGAACTTCAAAGCTTCAATTATAATATTGAGATTGTCTTGCTTTAAATGGATTATTGATGTTATTTAATTGGATAATTGTTAGGATATGTTTTGGATGATTTCACTTGTTTTAAATTATTTTTGGATGATTTTAATGTGTTAAAATGTAGAATTATATAATGTAATTTTTAGATGTGGATAGAATTTTTTTTTTCATGACATGAGGGCAGGGCATCACTCTTTGAGCAACGAAGTCTGCCCTGCCCATACCCTACTCAAAATGGTTAGGGCTTCTATGAGTAGGGCCGGGTAGCTGGCTGTAATTTGCAGCCCGCTCTTATTTCGGGTAGGGTATCGGGCATGGCGTCTGTTCTGCCCATATGCACCCCTACTTATAAGTGCGAAATTGGAGGGATGTGCATCTTTTTTTGTGCCTTTGTTCTCACATTTTATTCTAATATTCTAATAATCTAATGCACATGAAACTCACCACCGTTTAATTTAGAAATTATTTTCATTATATAATTTGAGGATTAACTAAGGAAAAATTGGTGACAAATCCCTCATTAGAAAATTAATTGACAAATGATTCCTAGAATGATGGGTTGCACGAAGGAAGATAAGATGCACATAAGAGAAGTTGGGTTGCACATAAAAAAAATGATTTGCACAAAGCATTATTTGGATACAAGAGACTAATTTACACATAAAGATGATAACTTGCACATAAGGAAAGATGGTACCACAAAAAAATGACTTTCATCGATGAAGTCTCATAGCCATATTGCTGCTGAAAGTATTTAGCAGTGATCCAATATGGCCACTAAAAAGGACTTTTAGCTGCTACAATTTCAACGGCGATACTAAATATCACCGCAGAAAGTATATTTTAACTTATTATTATTATTTTAAGTTTTTATAAAAAAATATATTTAAAGAATAATTTTGTTCATTAATATGATTTGTTATGACAAAATAAAGTATTTTTCCATGTTGTTGGGTTAAAAAGAGAGAAAGAGACGGTTGAAGAAATAATATGGTATGTGTAAGAGTAAGAGAGAGGAAAGGAGAAAGAAATGAGTGTGAGTATGAGAGTGAGATATTATAATTATGTGTGTGAGAGAGACTTAAATAATCATGATAAAATTTGTAATTAAATTTTATTATTTTTATATACTATTTTCATATTACATAATGATAAATATAAATACTAAAATAAATAATATAATAGTTTAAATAATTAGAAATAAAAAATATAACAAATAATATTGTATGAATTATATTTTTTTATACAAAATAAATATTATAAATAAATATTTTAATCAAACAAGAAAATTGAATATAAATATTTAATAATAGTATTATTATTTAATAATATTTAATATAATAGTTTTTAGTGACGACTTTTTGCTTGTTTAGATTGAGTTTATGATAATTTTTTTTTAGCCAACGATAATAAATTATATCTAGCTAAACTTTATTTCTGTTAAAGATGATATATGCGCCCGTCTTAATGATAAAATCTGTCATTGGGTTAAAATTTTGATTTAGCCATAAGCTATTAAAAAAAGTTTTGAATAACCGTTAGAGATCAATTTTATAATCATTTAAAGAATCATAATTTAAGACAATTTTTTTACCAATAAATTTTATCCAAAGTTTGTTGTTCCTACAATTAATTCAAACACACGTGTGTAAGGGGATAGCGTTTGGTAAAATGCTTGTTTTGAGGTAATCATAGCTCCTATACATGGCCGCAAAAAAACGAAGTAATCGCTCCTGCTAATGGAATTATTATATATCGTGAGTTCTTGGATGATATGGCTGAGGGCAAATTAAAGAAGAATCTCGAAGCATGTGTTAATAGAATTCTATCGAAAGAACTGAAAAATAAAAGCCTATTGTCTCTTGATTATGTTTCTGTCTATTTCTAATACTTCTTCATTGTTAATTTTCTGCACATCCTCCACCTGTTTTTTTTTTTAAGAGAAGAATAATTAACTTTTACAAATTAAGAAACTTAGTTAAGGCCAGTTGGGTTTTATAAATATGTCAAAATTGTAAATTTCTTCACCAAAATATTCTCATTTAATAACTGAGTGGTTGTTTTTAATAATTGATCCAATTAATAAATATTTCATTTCAATGAACAAAATAATAAATAATCTAAACTGGAGTTTTTTCCCCTTATAAATAAGATTAAGAAAATCCTTCAAAAGTTCTTAATAAAGGATCACATTTAGGAAGTACATAACAATCTCATTTGTCATTACTGGTCAAATTATGTACTACTTCCTATCTTAATTATAAAATCTTATTTGTAAATGATAATTGGGGTCCTATAATTAGGATCAAAGGTAATATTACAATAACTAAATCTAGCATGCCCTCCTATGGGAAGTGCTCACCAGAAACACGGGGCCTAATCGATTATCTACTAATGGGCTTGGATGAAGTTACACGTCCTAGGGCTCTGATACAACTCTACCATAGCAGCTAGTGAAGATGAAGATGAAGGCAAAGAATGGGAGAAGAGAAACAAGTGGGAGAAGATCGAGATGGAGATGTGTGAGACTAAGAAAAACCGAGGGAGTTCGGGTGAAATTTCGAACAAGTAGATATATATTTGTATATATAAGTGAATGGGTATGTCACGGATTGATCAGTCGATGCTGTCATCTGTTTATACGGTTGGTCTTTCGGGTACAATAATTACTATAATTAAGCTATATTATAATGCTAAAAACTCAAGATAAGGTATGGAAAACCATCATATATATTAGTGATATTCATCAACAATGCATATGTTTGTATATATTTTACTCTCCCATAATATTTGAACGTAATTGGACAATGCTAAAAGATAGCACATTTGCCTTATAAGTTATAACTATATATAGATACGGCAAGTGTACACGATGTAAAAATAGGTAGTGGCAAATTAATGCTGATCCCACACACAACTTAGCTAACCATAAGCGATTAGACAGTAAAAATTCTTGCTTCATTCAAGCTGAAAAAATTAATATCGAATGTGAATTGAGCGAATTGTAATTAAATAAAATAAAATAAGAATTATCAAATTTAACAAACGCAAATATCGAAAAGAGCAACTCTGAATTACTAATCTATTGTCTGCTTCTTAGATCTTATCCCCACTGAATTAATTAAACTTAATCATCTAATCTAGAGTCTTAATAACTATAAATGCCTATCAGTCCACTTATAACTCTACCTTAATTAATCATGTAATATCTCACACAGTTATATAAGGAGCAAATTAACCCAATTTCACTAATTTTATTATGTAGGCCTCTAAGTATATATCTGTCTTATGTGCAAATTAGATCAAATCTAATTTCATATTACTTAATCTTATGGTCTGTTGTTTAATATTCCTTTCGTCAATTTCAATTCTAAATCCCAAAACAAGCTCAATGGTGACGAAGCAAGTTACAATAAACCCAAAATTAACTAAACTGAGTTAAAATTAAGTATAACTAAAAAGTGGGAATATTTTGTGGATCACAAACAACCTCATAGTTTCTCTGGATTGTCTATCGAACTAGTCACACATGGCTTTAAGCAATCTGAATTGAGCAACAATAAATTCAAAACAAAATGACACAATGGAATGGAAGAAGAATATAAACAGTGGAACGAATGAATTGAACGGTAGAATGATGGAAAACGAAATGAATGGGAGCTGAATGAGAAGAACCCAAAACTCCAAACAATGCAGCCTCTGATCTCCCTCCTCTTCAGCTACTCCGTCGAGCTTCCTTTGAGAAGGAAAGGCAGAACAGCAGCGTGCTCGCCGTCGGTCTCGATCCACTGGCTCAGTCCGTTGAACTCGTCCTCTGGTCCAGAGAGGAAGAGAATGAACAGTGGCCTCCTTGTGCAGCTCGACCTCTCCCTCTCTTTTGCTACCTCGCCCGCGCCTCTGGTTCCCCAAAGAAGAAAGACGATGAACAGTAAACAACGCCGCCTCCCCAGTCGATCGGAGTTCCTTTGCTCTTAACCCTCCATAGCTCTCCGCTCCTCTCCTTTGCTAAAACGCCGTCGTTCTCCCTAATTCCTCTGCAGTGAACTTATGGCTTCGGTTTCCCAAATCTGAACTCCTCAAAACGGGGCGCATCTGGCTAAGGTAGAAGAAGAAAACATAATTAAAAAAATAAAGAAAATAAACTAAAATAAAATAAAAATAAACTGAAATAAGAGAGATAAGATAAGATAACGGAATCTTAACACCTAAAATTACTTTTAACTACTTTTATTTCTTTTAAAACTAAGATGTTTAGTTTACAATGAAATGAACTCCCAATTAATGCTCCAAATTAATTTCTTTAATTAACTCTTAGATATCACTCAAAATTCTAATAGTAACTCTCCAAAAATCACTCAAAATACCATGTAAAAATACTCAAAATGGAGAGTTGTCACTTTATATATATGCATCGATAATAAACTTCATTATTTTTTTGATAAATAATAAATTTCATTATTCATCATGTAATAGTTCTAATGCTGGATTCCAATCAATCACCAAGTTCCACTTGCAAAATCGACGTCAGAAAAATAAAAATTGTGGAAATGTCAGAGTTTAACACCCCTATTCAGTTAAAACTCAATCACAGAACAACAAACAAATTAATTTATTAACATGTGTAAGGCGAATAATAGAGAACTAACGAAAACAAGTAACAAGACTTGCTTGAAGTAACAATAATCTAAGAACAATTCCTATGTTTGGCTCAATACTTTAACAGCATCCTCTGAAGAGATCCATAATTCAGAAGCCTGGTAGATGTCATATTCATAATGATATAGCCACTACATGGAGAACTAAACACTGATGGCGGCGTCATATGCTGTCGTTGCCGATGCTAGGATGAATCTGACGCTTGAATTTTTTCAACCACTTCTTCTTGCCTAGCCAAATAATAACGCCATGTTATAAGCAGAATAGCCACACCTAGGAAGCCAACCCAAATCCTACGTGATACTCTTACCATTTTCCAAGCCAAGTCGAAGAGTTTACCATCTGGGTTCACCAAATAGAGGCCATTAATGCAGGTGGGTGTCAAGAATGTGAGAGTTATGGGCATAGCATCCACATCACAGCCTTATTCTTAAGGGGAACTCCACTTACGAGTATGAGGAGGACAGTGAGAGATGAAATGAAAGCTAAGTTATTGTATTTTGTGTAGGGAGGATGAAAATAAGGTGTGTATCTAATACCTGATACTGCATCTCCAGGGCATGCCGAGCTAGCATCTTTATTTAGAGTCAAAGAATGCAAATGCTCATACTGGAGCCGCGTTGTACGCATTGTTTGGTTCGAAGTTTTTAAAGGGAGGGGAAGAGAGGGGAGGGGATGAAAAATTGTGTTTGATTCAAAAAAAATTGGGGGGGGGGGGTTGCCTTTTAATGCTCTTCTCCTCTCCTTTTGTTCTCCTCCAAATTTGGAGTTTTTTTTGGAGGAGAGAGAAATATTATGTCTCGTTTTGACTAAATTATCCATATTACTTTTTAAATAACCCTTTTTGTTAAAAAAAAAACCTTTTTTTTCTTCTATTTCTTTTCAGCCGTTATTCTTCTCCCCTTGTCTTGCTTGGTGTCTACTCCTCTAGCTTGTCTGCTATTAGTGTTGCCAACTGCTTCTACTTCTTCACACATCTTCATTTAGGTAAGCGAGAGTGATGCCTTCATCCACGATTCTTTGCAATTTTAAAAACCATTTACATTCCATATAATATTAAGTATGAAACTGTATATGAACTCGAATTCACTGCCAGAGTTATTTTTCCTTTTTTTCCATGTTTTCCTTCTCCGACTAATGTTTTTGCTGGTATAAGATACGAGGTGTAGGGATGAATCGGTGTCGCAACGCCAAATTCATTGTTTTCGCTGGTATTGATCTGCCTGTCCATATATATATATATATATATATATTGATTCAGTTTCAACTTTTATTCAATTTCCTATAGCTGCCACGTTTCCTAGTTTGATATATATGTTCCAAAATTTTCATGGTTTGCCAACACGCCATTTTGGCAACTTTTTCTTTTCATCTTGGACATGTGACAACTTCAACACACACACGTATATTCATTCATGGATATCTGGAATTTACTATGGCTGCCATATTTTCCCTTGGATATAAATTAGCTTTGGATTTTCAGTTTTTGGAAATAAAGCACACGAGATTGCCATGTTATCTAATTAAGGATGGAATATTTCAAAGCTTGTTGCATAAATTTTTATATAATTTATATAATATTCTTAAGATTATAATCTACTTCTTTGATTGGCATTTATTTTGATCTATGATAATTTAGAATGTATTTGTCAACTTCCAAGGGTGTATTTCTCCTCCTCTTCCCTCCTGAACCAAACATGAAAACCTTCCCTCCCTTCCTTTCCTCTCAAACCAAACAACACTCATAACCTCTCCTCACCTCCACTTCTCTCCCCTTAATTAACCTTCCATCCCCTCCCCTCCATTCAACCAAACAAAGCCTTAGCGGAGCCGGTTTAAGATGCAACCATATCTTCTCTGACTTTTTGGACATTCAGGGCTAATGTTGAAGATCAAAGTAAAAGGCCAATGTTTGTTTCGTAGAGTGTAATATATCATTGATATGGAAATTCAAGCGGCTAGAAAGGTTGGGCATCATATTTGATTGGGTTGATCATGATACAAGTAAAGAAGAAATAGACTTTTTTCCCATAAATTGATTGGTAAAGGCTGGTCCTCTACTATGCAAGCTAGCTTATGCCAGAGTTCAAGAGAAAAATATATATATATATATATATATTACATAAAAGAATAGGAGATATATGGTATTACAGACACAAACCCAATTATGCAACAATATAATATATCTCTCAACAAGTTCAATGCTAATAGATGCAAATATACAGAAATACCTTATTTGAACTTCTCCTATGAATCGATCCTCAATCTGTACGTAACTTTTGATTCTTACAAGTAATATGGTAAGGACCTGATCTAACGGAAATAAAAAAAAGGCCAAGTAACAGAAAAGAATTCCAATAAAAAGAGCGGCAAGGATCTCACAGCACTCTCTCTAAAGGACCGGTGGAGGATCTCCAATATAAACATACTCTCTGAAGAATTGTCGTCTTTATTCCTATGGCCAGATAGCCTTTTTATAATAAATTATAGAGAGAAAATCAGTTGAAAATCCAAAGATAACAATCAACGATAAATTAGCAACTAATCCTAATGTTGGAGAGGGCTATCCCTCTTATTTCGGAACTGAAAATATGCCAGCAGAAAAAGAACAGGGAAATATTAAAATAAAAAGCATGTAAATCGCTACTCCAAAACTGACTCTTCTCTGCCACGTTTCCCCCTTCTTGAATAAGTCAGTCTAAATTTGTCAGGTACCCTATCATTACCCCCCTTTGGAAAAATGACTTGTCTTCAAGTCGAAAATCAGGAAATTGAGCAGAAAAAGAATCATAATCTTCCCAAGTTGAGTCTTCTGTGGAATGATTCTCCCATTGAACAAGTAATTTCAGTCTTCTATCATTTACCCAGCGATGATTCAGCACTTTCATAGGAGTAAGTAGCAATTCCATATCAGCAGATAAAGGGAGGGGGTTTGGATTTGTAGGTGGTGTTTGGCCATAAGCTGGACGAAGGAGTGATACATGAAAAATGGGATGAATCCTGGCATCTAAAGGGAGCTCTAATTCATACGACACTTGACCCACACGTCGAATGATTTTATAGGGCCCAAAAAATCTTGGAGACAGTTTTTCAAACCTCCGTTTGGCTAGACTTTTCTGTCGGTAAGGCTGGAGGCATAACCAAACGATATCCCCTGGTGCAAACAAGAGGTCCCTACGATGGTGATCAACTTGTAATTTCATGCGATTTTGAGCCTTTAACAAATTTTCCCGCAAAATCTTGAGTATGTCATCTCTTAACTCTAGCTGTTCTTCCAGATCTGCAACTAGTGTTTCCCCTTTGACATAGGGAACAAGTGGTGGGGGCTTTCTCCCATATACTAGTTTGAATGGAGTATTTTGAGCTGATACATGGAAACTAGTATTAAAAGAAAACTCTGACCAGCAAAGGAATTTGCTCCACATTCTTGGTTGTTCGTGAATAAAACACCTCAAATAAGTCTCCAAACAGGGATTTACCACCTCGGTTTGCCCATCCGTTTGTGGGTGATAGGCAGTGCTCGTGTTTAAGCGGGTCTGGCTTAAATGAAAGAGTTCTTGCCAAAAATTACCTAAAAAGAGAGGGTCACAATCAGAAACTATGGACCGAGGCATGCCATACAACCGAACTATTTCTTGGCAAAACAGACCAGCCACTGTTTTAGCAGAGTAGGGATGAGATAGCGGAATGAAATGTGTATACTTACTAAGGCGGTCAACCACCACAAGAATCACATCAAAGCCTCTGGATTTTGGAAGCCCTGTGATGAAATCCAAGGATATATCCTCCCAAATGCGTTCAGGAACCGGGAGAGGTTGTAGTAAGCCTGCAGGTGCAAGTGTTTGATATTTGTTTTGTTGGCAAGTAGAACACTCTTGGATGTAGTGTTTTACATCGCCCTTCATTCCCTTCCAATAGAGGTGTGCTCCCAATCTTTTTAAAGTCTTTAAATATCCACTGTGACCTCTTGTTGGGGTTGCGTGGGCTTCTTCTAGCAATTTGGTCCTCAAACCACCCTGACGTGGTATGACTAAGCGAGCTTTATAATATAATCTGCCATTGACTATGTTGCATGGGGAGAGTGGATTTGGACTCTGTTGCAGTCCATCAATAACTGCTTTAGTTTCTGGGTCTTCCATTAAAGCTTGTGGCAGTTGGTTCAGGTCATCCACCATAGGGATAACTAGCTGTAAGAATTCTGAAGATTGGGGCTTTCATGAAAGTGAGTCAGCGACTATATTGTCCTTACCTGATTTATAATGGATGGTAAAATCAAAGGGAAGGAGTTTGATCAGAAGTCTTTGTTGAGAGGTGTTTAATGTCTGCTGATCCAGGAGATGCTTAAGGCTATGATGGTCAGTCTGCACGAAGAAATGATGACCTAATAAGTAGTGGTGCCACTTATGAACAGCTAGCACCAATGCGAGAAGCTCTCTGTTATAGGCAGACTTGAATCTGTTTGAGAAGGAGAATCCTTTGCTAAAATAAGCAATAGGATGTCCCTCTTGTATTAACACAGCCCCTACTCCTTCCATTGATGCATCACATTCGACATTAAAAGGGAGTTGAAAATTAAGCAGCCTTAGCACCGGTGTAGTGGTTAATGCAACTTTTAATTTTTCAAATGCGTCTTGAGCTAGATTTGACCATTCAAAGGCATCCTTTTTTGTCAAATCTGTCAAGGGTCGAGCAAGTAGGCCATAGTTCTTCACAAACTGTTTGTAATATCCTGTGAGACCCAGAAAACCACGCAACTCTTTGACATTTTTTGGAACCGGCCAATCTATCACGGCTGTCACTTTTTCTGGTATCACTTCCACTCCTTTATTTGACACAATGTGGCCCAAATAGTCAATTCTAGTCTGCCCAATTGAACATTTTTTTTGCATTGGCAAAGAAGGAGTGTTGCTGCAACACCTGAAACACAATGCGGAGGTGCTCCAAATGTTGTTGAGCAGACGCACTATATACTAGTATATCATCAAAAAATATGAGCACAAATTTTCTCAAGAATGGTCTAAACAAGTCATTCATAATAGATTGGAATGTAGCTGGGGCATTAGTAAGCCCAAAAGGCATTACTACAAATTCATAGTGCCCTGAGTGAGTCCGAAAAGCAGTTTTGTGAATATCAGATGGCATCATAAGGATTTGATGATACCCAGAATGTAAATCAATTTTTGAGAAATAAGTTACCCCATGTAGTTCATCCAGCAACTCATCAATATTAGGAATTGGATACTTATCTGGTATGGTAATCTGATTGAGACGTCTATAATCGACGCAGGGGCGCCAAGAGCCATCCTTTTTACTCACCAGTAGCACCAGACTAGCAAACGGGCTGGAACTGGGTCTGATGAACCCATGACTTAATAACTCTGAAATCTGGGACTCTATCTCATCTTTTTGGAAGTGAGGGTACCGGTAAGGTCTCAAGTTGGGAGGAGACGAATTTGGAAGTAAGGTTATAGCATGATACTGCCCATGAGCTGGTGGTAGTGATTTAGGTTCTGTGACTACCGTACCAAACTCATCAAAAATAGCCTAAGCAATCATTGTACCACACCCTTCCTTCTCAACTTCGTGTGTTAACACTAAGCTTTGAAGTCGTACTGGAGCATTGGCCTTAGGAATAACTCCTTGTAACTTGTATTTTTTTCCATCTACCCAGAAAATCATGAACATTTTATTCCAGTTGGCCTCAATGGTATTTAGTGATGCTAACCACTTGATTCCTAACATCAAGTCAGTGTTGTCGAGAGAGAAGGGGAAGAAATCCTGTCTGATGGTTAAATCAGAAATTTTGACTTCTAGATTATTACATACCCAGTTGTATTTGACGGTACTGCCATTGCTGATTTGAACACTGAACACAGGGACATTTTGAACTGGAATACGCAAGTCAGAGACCAAATTTTTTGAGATGAAATTGTGGGTGGAGCCACTATCCACCAAAATTAGTACCTTTCGGCCCTATATGGTCCCTTGCAGCTCATAGTTGACACCAAAGTTCTGCCCAGAATGGCGTTAAAGGAGATTTTGACGTTATTTCCAACTAGCGATGCCGCAGTCTCCTCTTCCTCAATCGGTGGGTATCACTTCTTCCTCCTCTTTGGTGATTTCCATGAGGGAGAATGAGGACTGGCAATGGTGCCCAGGACGGAAACTCTCTCCACAGCTGTAGCACAGGCCCTTCTCTCGGTGAGCTTGACACTCCAACTCGGATGGACTGTTACGTGTGATGCTCGACTCTGTTTGACGGGGGTTGTGCGATGCGACTGGTCTGAAGGGAGTAGATGAAGACAACAAAACTCCTCTATGTTGGAATGGCTGAACACCCAAGAGGGGGGTGAATTGGGTGTTGATTAAAATTAAAAATCTTTTCGCCATGTAATGAAATTCATAAGAAATTCTGAGTATAAAAAACAATGAATCGAGATAAGCATAATCATAGTAGTAAAATGGTTTAGCTAGAAATATAAAGAGGTAAGGGAAGAGAAGATGCAAACAGTGATTTATCCTGGTTCGGTCCTCACTGACCTACATCCAGTCCCCAGGCTCCCCCTGAGATTTTCAATCGACTATCTCCTTCAAGTTTAACACGGGTACTTGAGAACCACTACAATCACAAGTTTGATCCGGGCACTTGTGACGCCACTTACAATTCTTAGACTAACCAGTCTATTCAGCAGCAGCCTCACACCGAGGTAAATACTCCCCCTTACTCACCGTAAGGATACAATCTAATAATGATAATGAAGATTGAATATTTCTTCTCTCAAAGAAGTGATAGATGAATCTTAAGCACATTTGGGAAACTCTCCTCTCTATCTTACGGATACATATGTTTTCGTCTATGGAGCATAGAGACAAGGAGTTTTCTTTCGGAGCTCTAAATGAGAATGTATTGATTCGGCATTGTAGCATTTGATGTTGTAAGCTCAGACTCTTCTCCTTTTTTCTTGTTTTGAATGCTCTTCTATTTATAGATGATGTTGGATACTTGACCGTTGAGCATTTTCTTCCCCTTTGGCTTGAAGAATATGACCGTTGAAACTAGCCGTTGGAAGCTTCTAACCAAAGTCGATTCTTCACATCATAAATTCGTTGTGGCTCTTTACCTGAAATAATCTTCCTCAGATCAAGTGATAAGTATCTGATAATCTTAGAAACAATAAGTTGGAAAACATGGAATCAGTCATCAGATGTTCAGATATTCAGAAAGTAAGATGAACTTACTTGATCGATAAAGCTTTGATCGATTATATTATCGATTAATTACATGAAGAAAAGATATAGCAGATAGATGCAATTATCGAATAGATTATGGATCATATGATGATCGAACAAATGATCGATAAATGATGAAGCATGAATACAGTGACCCAAAAATGATTTATGCAAGAATAAACCTTTTCAAGTTATGTTTGCCTTCGTATCCTTTTAATAGAGAGTTATGTGTAAAAAGAAGGCTGAGAAAAGCTTGAAAGAAAATAGATCATTGATTTTAAGAATCATCATAGTCGACTGATGTTTAAACGGAAAACGTTCCATGATCGAACAAGTGATCGAACACTTGTTGATCGAACAGATTATCGATAATCCAAGTGTTACAGAAATGAAACTTCAGTCATTGATGATCGAACAAATTATCGATAAATGGATAATGGATAAGGTTATCGATAAACAATGAGTAAGAATATATTCAGCGAAAAACAAAGACTATGTGGATTAATCGAACAGGTGATCGATAAAAGGTTGATTGATAATATTATCGATAAAAAGATCTATTCTTGTAAAACCAAAAAGCTGATTTATCGATCACGTTACGTGAAAACAAGGTAAACATGAAGTGCGGTGATCGATCATATTATCGATAATAAGATTATCGATCCAGTGATCGAAGAATCATGGTTTAAAAGCGATGTGCTAATTATCGATCATGTGATCGATCAGCTACTAAAATAATTATCTGCATGCAGAGCTATGAAGCAATGTTCGATCATATTATCGATAAATGACTGATCGATAAGGTGATCGATAGATGGAGACTAAAGCAAGACATAGAATGAGTAGACCGCATTACCATTTATCTGTCTTCTCATCGATAATCTATTTATCGATCATGTTATCGATAAATGCCTATTTATCCATAACGTTAACCTTGTTTATCGATCAAGTGATCAATAAATACATTTATCCATAACGTTATCCGAAAACCATTTATCCAATAGGTTATAAAATCTCAATAATGCATATGAAGATAAAAGAGAAGAACTGAAGTGATAGGACCAGGAACTCGATAAAATGATTGAGTATGTAGTTGTTTGATCAGGCTCGAGTAACATCTGATAATGGCTTCTCATTTTTTCATTTCTTCTAGTGCTTTTACTCAATAACATGTTTGAGTAGTATGTTGCTCGAGAGCTTAATCAATTAATGTAGAACTTCTGGTCTTTGCCTCCATAAATTCGAATTCTGATTCAAGCAGAACGAAGGTCAACTTTGAGTGATCATAACTCTTCCAATTCAACTCCAAATTTTGCAAATGACCTATCCCCAGAAAGCTCTTTGAGTATACTTTATAATGCAACAAGAATCAACCCAAAATTCGTTGTGGTTGCAAAGTTATATTCATCACAGTGACTGAAGGTCGGAATCAAGGCGTTAATCCTTACTGCAATGTTTCGAGCAACATATCTCCCTCATATGAAACTCTTTGAAGTTGATTTTGGTGTCCATGAACCGTGTTCTGAGTCTAGTTTCATATAAATCAAGTTTCATCTCAAACGGATTTGTGGTTTGAGAGATATTGAAGAAATACTGAACCTATGTCAGAGCTGAACGAAGAACAGAGCATAACAGAGGATGCATTTTATCGATAACTTGATCAATAAATGGATGATCGATCAAGTGATCGATAATTGCCCATGAAAATCACCTCTAAAGCTTATTTTCCATGTTTATATGAAGGGTGACTCAATATATGATGGTATAACTTCCCGATTGTATATTTTCGCTTCCGACTGAGTCATTCAAACTTCTGATTGAGTATAGCAACATTTAACATCAAATCTATGAACTTGAATCTTGATATTTTCATTTGATCTTGCAAGTTCTTCTTTTCTCAATCTCTCTTCTTCTTCTTCCTCTTGATCATTCTCCATAACTCAAAGTGCAACATAATAACTCCTTTCTTTTCTTAAGGAAACTACACAAGATATTAAGTATGATAGTTAGTCAAAATATGAGATAAATAATTTATGTAAACTTTTTGCTCTATTATTTGACATCATCAAAACTAATCATATCTAACACTCTACCGTGCATATTTGATGAGTAGGAATGGTTCTGGGTAGAAGAGGAATTGGGCTTAGGCCCACTGGTGAGTTTCAGCTTGTTTTCAAATTCAAGAGCTAAGTTGGTGGCCCTATACACCGTCCGAGGCTTGTGAATTCGCACGTCTGCTTTTAGTTCTTCTCTTAAGCCATTGATAAAGACACCAAGGAGGCAATGCTCCGGCCAGTTCTTGACGCAAGACGATCTACGGGAGAACTCAGAATGGTACTCAGCCACAGTCCCAGTCTGTCTAATGCTACAGAGGTACTCATCCGGGTTCTGGTATTCTGGTAGTCTGTAACTCTCTTGAAGAGCCTTTACAAGCTCCTCCCAATACACCAACGTCCTCTCATTGTTGACCCAAGAGAATAAATCCAACGCATCTCCCTCCAGATACATAGAGGCGACATCCACTTTCATTTTCTTTGGAGTGTTGTAGTATCTGAAGTATTTTTTAGCTTTGAGTATCCAGCCTCTCGGGTCTCCTCCACTGAATTTGGGGAACTCAATCTTTGTATAGGGCATCCGTCGTCATCGCTGTCGGCCTCCCAGTGAGAGGGATGTATTCCTCTTCGTGTGCGTTTAGAGGTAGCTTCCAGATTAGCCACTCTATTGGCCAAGGCTTCAATGTTTTCTAAGCACGCAGCAATGGAGATCAGTGGGTCAGTATCTCCAGTAAAAGGATTTTCAGGTGGGTTGGTATTGCGGGATGATCTAGTCTCAACCATGGCTCTGATACCAATTTGGTAAGGACCTGATCTAATGGAAATAAAAAAAGCAAAGTCACGGAAAAGAATTCCAATAAAAAGAGCAGCAAGGATCTCACAGCACTCTCTCTAAAGGACCGATGGAGGATCTCCAATATAAATATACTCTTTGAAGAATTTTCGTCTTTATTCCTGCGGCCAGATAGCCTTTTTATAATAAATTACAGAGAGAAAATTAGTTGAAAATCCAAAGATAACAATCAACGATAAATCAGCAACTATTCCTAATGTTGGAGAGGGCTATCCCTCTTATTTCGGAACTGAAAATATGCCAGCAGAAAAAGAACAGGAAAATATTAAAATAAAAAGCATGTAAATCACTACTCCAAAACTGACTCTTCTTTGCCACGTTTCCCCCTTCTTGAATAAGTCAGTCTGAATTTGTCGGGTACCCTATTATATCATTGATTCTGTACCATATTGGCTATTTCATTAATTCTATAGCTAATCCATTGGTGGAGTAGCCAAACTAGCTTGTGCACACGTCATTATATTGATTTAACAAGATATGACAAAGTGGGGTTAAAAGTTTTTTATTAATTTTTATAGCTCTTTTGTTTTACATTTTTCTTTATTAAAATTTATAATCCCTTTTTTTTTCTTTTTCTTTTTAATTTGAGCTCATAAAATTTTTTCTCCTCTCTCTTTCTCTCCATTTCCTTCATAGTTCATACCAAACTTAAGGCTAGTATCATATGAGTGGTACTTTTAACGTTTTTAAAGGACGAGAGTATATTTTCGGATGATAAGAAAACGAGGGGGACGTGCAAAGTCATAAATAGATTTGAGTCCACATTGGCGGCTAATAATAGTAAATTCAAGTTAAGGGGTTTATTAAGACGTCTCTAGACTATTCCTGAATTGAGGAGATAGCATGCCTTAAGCTTTTTGACGATCAGTTTGGAAGCACATGAATGGAATTAGCAAGTTGTTTCCCCGGCCTCCAGCTCCTACCAGTTCTTTTATTAAAGTGGGTGGCTAGAAATTCAGAGACCAAGTCTTGTTTGTAAAGAAGGTGGAGTTATCGACCGAACATTGGCAAGGGTAAAGGAAATATCCCAACTACTCCGTCATGTTATGCTTACTCTGAAACTAACGCTGGAAATCAACTCAATCATAGTGAAATTGGTATTTAAACAATAGCCATAGGGTTAAAATGTTCTTCAAAGCACAAATATATACACATATATACATATAAGAAACACAAGATATATATACATATATTTGTATATAAGAAACACAAGACCCCAATATTTAGAAATAAGAAGAAAGAGTATCGAAGAAAGAAAGAAGGAGTAGTTACAGATAAGAAGTTGCAGAAGAGATGAAGTTTAGCAGTTACACGACAGCGACGATGGCCAGAGAAGAAGAGTGACATGGTAAAATAAAATCCATCCGCGCCTTCTCATGGTAACCCCTTTACTTAGATAAGGTAACGATCCTAAAGGAGTTGGGTCTAGTTGGTGATCGAAAAGAGAGCCAAAACCAAGAATCAAGGAGACGGATATGGCTGGAAGCTGAGAGAATTGGATTGTCAAGAGAGCATTATGGGACTGATGACTTTGGGCTTAGGGTAGGCAAAAGTGACGACACATATAGACACAAAGAAGACCAGAAGGGGGGCAGAATTATTTTGGAATCTCTCCTCTTTCTGTGGCTCCCTCCCTCCCTTTGGAATCCTTCTCTTCTTTTGACATTTTCCTTTCTGCATATTTTCTATTTTTAAAGTATGATAGTATCCATATTGTGAAGAGAATAGTATAATATTTGCTTGACATTTGTTCTGTCATTATGCATACATATATTTTTGAGTTTTGATTGTTATTGATAACCTATGCTTGTTAAACCCTTGAGCATATTTTTCAGCCCATTTACTTCATCGACAACCCATATTCTCATTTGGCCCATTTTCAATAAGATATGGGGGCACATCATTAATTATTTTAAAATTTATTAACAGGGTTAGTCGAGTAGAAGGGGTTAATCTTTCACAACGAGGCAAGTCAATATTCATATCTCTGTTGAGAAAGTTGCCAACATTTTATACTGATAGTATCTCAAACAGGATTGCTTCCAATAGAAGAATACCTCTCTTTAGCCCAAAAAAAAAATTTTAAAGTTTCTTCTTAAAGGAAATTGAGCCACGCATATAAATCTTAAATTTCATTGAATTAATCTATTTTTTAAGGAAAAAAGGTTATAACAATGGTTTACGATAACAACGAAATAAAGATCGAGATGTAATTTCATGGGGGGAAAGAAGGCGTCTCATACACATAAGCAAGTGAGACGACTTTCAAAACTTGAAGCATATTAAGATACAAATTGTGTGATGAGGATGAGATGAGTGAAGATGAGGAAGGCAGTACTGAAAACTTCTACAACATAGGCCATTCATTAAATATTTAAGAAGTGCATATATATATATATATGTATACATGAATGTACGTATATGCAAACACAAGGAACATTAACGGTAATCAACCCCTGAAAAGTTCTACACACCTAAGACGCATCAAGTGTTTACTTGAATTCTGATGCCAAGTTTCCCTTCTATTTCTTCGCTTTTGTTATCTTGTCCTTCAATTTCTTCACCGCCCATATAACAAACTTCACCGCAATGTATACACCAACCAGTGCATACAAACCAATAAAAATTGTAGTGGCTATCATCACCCCCTTTCCGGTCTGCACAGAGTCTTGGGAAATAAGGTCGAGGCCAATAAAATAGGCGTTCAGAAGGCAGGTGAGAGCTATGCCCATGCCTATAGATAGGAGCCATAACACAAATCTATGTTTGAGAGGAACTCCACTTACAAGCAAGAGGGCAACACACAGAGATGCCACAAAAGAGATGGTGTTATAGGTTAAGAATTCGCCAAAGGAATCTGGGTTACGATAAGCAAACATGGCTTGCCCGGGACAAGGTCCGTAAGGGTGCTTAACCCCATAACCATCTTTGTACGGCAAGCAGCCGAGGGGTCCGTCACTGATCGAAGTGTTGTAACTGGTAGTGAGGTTGAAATCGTGATCGCTGGGTCTTATATCTTGTTGGATGACACTTCCCGGAGGGTTAAGTGCAGCTTGAAAGGTTATGGTTGAGATGACAGTAGCCACCAGACTTAGATTCCCCCTCATGTCTTCTACCCAATCGCCATTATACTGGAACCATTGGTCTTTGTGTGAAAAAAATTTTCCACGACCAATTCTTCATCCAACATCTCTCTTCCTTGCTATCACCACCATTCTTCTCTCTCCCTCCACGTCTGATTCCACACTCCATCAATATGACTTGTATTTCAAGGCTCTTGGAGTCCTTGGGAAATCCATAAACGATACCTGGGGCCGTACAACCCATGTCGTTCTTCAAGTTCAGTGCTTCTGATCTTATTTTTGGAATTGAAAGGAGGTAACTCACAGTCTGAACATAACAACCAAAAAGAAAATTTAATTTGTTATGCTTGTGACTTATACATAACAGAACCAGAAAAAGATCGAAAACGGTTATATATGTAATGTGATCTCAAACTCAAGCTGGTTATACAAGTAAGTGAAAAAGTACCTTGACTTGCTTCAGCATGATAGCCAAATGGAGAATGGTGTTCTTGCCATCCGAGTCTCGCTCAATGAGAAGCTTATTGGTGTCATGAATATGCAAAGCCATCAAATCTTTAAGGATCTCCAAGTGGTTGTACATCACACACAAGTGGAAAATATTTTCCCCGTTGTCATCATGTAACCTCGCGGACTCTGGCTTTGCTCTACTCAGCTCCAACACAACTTCTCTTCTGCCTCTTATAACTGCATAGTGCAAGGGAATTCTGCCTTCCTGGTCACGAACAAAGGACGCCTCTTCACCGTATTTCAACAACTGCTTCACAATGTTCATGTGGCCTTCTGCAGAAGCTAAGTGGAGAGGTGTGCCTTGTAAAGAGTTTCTCTCAAGGGCAAGTTCTGGTTTGTGAGAAAGGAGGGTTTTTGTGAACTCAAGGTGACCATGTGAAGCTGATATGTGCAGGGGAGTTTCTATGAAGATAGCTTGTGAGCTAATTTTCTGCAAGATTCCAGGGTCTTCCTGTAGCAGTGAGTTCAAGGTTGAAACACATCCTTTATATGAAGCTTCATAGAGAACTCTCATCCTATCTTCTTCATGATGATGAGCAGTCTCTATGTTCATCAGCTCCGTCTCTTGCAGAGAAGAATGACTCGTCTGCTTCATCATTATGTGATTCGTTTACGTAGTGCGGGATGCAAGTTTAGGGTAACTTGGTGTTCCAATTTATAATGCTGTCTTGTGTCCCTTAACGGAATATTCTTCCAATTTTTTCACTGTATATGGTGTCAATAACTTCTGCGTTGTTTATGATAAAAATCTGTTCAAACGGTTATTGTTGAGGATTGATGATGTTTTTTATTGTTCTTCTTTTTCACTGCAGGCAATTTCTTTTGGAAGTCCTTTCTTGTGCGGATGAATTTTATCAAGTCAACATTTCTTTTCTTTTCGTGATAAAAATCAAGTCTTCATTCTTCTGTGGTCGTTCAAATAATATAAATAAGACACATGTAATTATTAACCATATAAAATTTCTTGGTTACATATTTCACTATATATACAGTATATTTTTATTAGAGAAACAAAGGAGTGGAGGTCCCTGCGCATTAATCTTATTTCTCAACGGTACGATCATCAGCTGCGGGATCAACTGGCCATTTATTTCTTTTACTATTTATAAGAAAAATTAATCCGGTAGGTCTTTACTACAATTTTCTCCAATTGTAACTTAAATTCTTATAGGTTATTTTTTTTAAATGATAATGTGTCTTTATAACTTGATTTAGGGAAAATATGTTTCAGGTCCTTACAGTTTGATCAGATTTTGAATTAGATCCTTACAGTTTTGTTTCTTTTTATTGAATCCTTGTAGTTAATTTTATTAAATTTACAAAGTCCTTCCGTCACTGACGTTGCAAACGTTGTTAACAGACAATGGCAAAGGATGATCTGGCAGTGCGCTCTCTCTTCCCTCCCCCAAGTTTGTGTCTCTCTATATCGCTTTTCTTTCTCATCTGTTAAAGCTAACCACAATGAGCTCAACGACACCCATAAGGAGTGAAGAAAAGACTGCCTCTTCGACTGATCCTACTCCTCATCAACATGGGCACGCTGCTTCTATGCTGTTATAACATGTTAGAAAGAAGAAGTTTTGATTAGAGTCTTATGGGAGGAATTGATGAAATTTTTTTCCGCATCTCAGGCTTTATTTCTTCACTTTGTAATAAAATTTCTGGCATAAATATAACCTCCTTTTCATATCACTCTGATTCTAATCTACTTAAGCTAGCACACTACGTGTCCTTCTTCACTTCTTCTGGGTGTCATTGAGTTCATTGTGGTTAGCTTTAATAGATGAGAGAGAAAGCTGATAGAGAGAGAGAGAGACAAAAACCTGAGAGTAGAGTTGAGAAAACGGGCTGAGCCTGTCGGGTCAATCCATTTTAGTCCATTCAAGTCAAAGGCCCGGCTTGTATTCTATTTTGAAACGGAAGTTGGGTTTAAAAAGACCAGTCTTGTAGAGCCGAAAAATAAACGGATTAGTCCTGTAATGTCGCGGGCTGACTTTTTTAAATCCACCAAATTTTTTTTAATTCTTTTATTTTTTTTCTTAACTTAAAAAAGACGACCCTAATAAAAAAGAAGACCTTAACGTTTTACACATAACATACTCCTAATTTCACTCACCCCAGTAACTCACACTGACAGCATTCACAAAAAAAAAAGAAGGAATCACCATAGTTTTGGGAAAAATAACAAAGAAAAGAGAGGTGGAAATCACAAAATTTAAAACTAAGTATATTTACCATAATGTATTGTTACTTATAAGTTATCGAAACCAGTTAAAATATTGTATGTGTAATTTTTACGGTCTTTCTTTGTCATTTTTTCATATTTTTTATAGATAAGAATATAAATAAGACATGTAGTTATTAACCATATAAAATTTCTTGGTCATATATTTCACTATATATAGAGTATATATATTTTGATAAGAGAAACGATGGAGTGGAGGTTCCTGCGTATTGAGCTTAATCTCGTGGGCCTTTATAATTTACTTGATTTAAAATTGATATAAATTATAATCACTTAAAATACATAAAAAGAGGCAATTAATGACACAAGTATGATTGGCAATAATTTTGTCCTAGTTTGGGTGATTATGAAACAACCTCTAGTATTGAGCACCCAAAACAGGTCCCAGCAAAGATTTGGTCGAAGAAAGTTGAAGGATTTGGTCGTAGAAAAAGTTGGGAATAAATAAATAATTCTCAAGGAATGAATCACTGAGGGAAAATCCGAGATAATTAATGCTCGTAAGGATATATGAACCACAGACTGAAAATCTACACAATATAGGTCTCTATTATTAAGTTTTATAGGGCCTGTATAGGTCTCTATTGTATTCCCATGACCTTGTTTTTCCCCCCTCTTTAAGGCATGTAAAATTTACTAATGGGTTTTGGTATGATAGAAGGAGTAAGTATTTCAGAACCAAAATTTAAATTCTCAATAATAAAAGAGGTACACATATTTAATACTTGGTAGTATTTTAAATAAGACTATCTCTAATAAAAGAATACCTATACAAGCCAAACAAATGTCGAATTTTGATAATAAAACAAATTGGCGTAAATCGGTAAGTCTGCTTACTTGAATGTAACTCAAAGAATAATAACAATGACAACAATTAGAAGGGCATCTTAATTCGCTTTAGAGTTTCATATGTATGTTAACTGAAATTTATTATTGTATAGATTGTTATTTTTTTACAAAAGTGTAACATGTTAAACAAAGGTGAAATTAGAAAGTTGGTAAATTTTAAAACAAGATTAACATGATAAGATTTTTATGATTTTCATGAAACATCTTGGAAGTGACATAAATAGAATTAGAGGAGTAATTTTGAGGAAAAATTGCAAGAAAAAAGAAAAGAAAAGACTATGGAAATTGTGAAGCTGCAAATCAGATATTTTGTTAAAAATATGTTGTCATTTGCGATTTAATTGTTATGAAAACCAATGAAAGTGTTCTAACAAGTCCCAATTTATGATTTTGCAATTTTCACGGTTGTCTTGTGATTTTTTCTAATTTCTAATTCAAATGATTAAATGAGATAACATAACAAAACCAATTCGCATTAGATAAATATATATACATATATATATATATATATATAACAAGCTATTTTTTTTTTGCCCAATAAACCTAACTACTATTTACTTCTTCCTTGACAATAACTGGGGTTTCTTTTCTTGGTTAATGATCTCAAAAAATAGTTTTCCCTTCCTTGATAAAGAATATCCCTATGTGCGCACCAACATATTGGAAGGCGATGTCCATGGCCCCCGGGGGCCACATCGGATAAGAGCCCTCGGGAAGAATCAAGTGGGTTGGTAATGTCATAATATCAATCACCCATTTTTCCCCCACTCATCACACACACATACAAAACAAGTTTCTTTGTCGTCTTCTCTGTTTCTTGCATGAAAGAAATATGATTGTTGGATATAACTAATGTTTATTGCAAGTTCACTTCATCTTCCAGGTAGTTTCAAACTAATTATAAGTGTTAATCAATGACCGTAGAGTGATCTTTTGTCGGAAGTCTAAATAGACAGCAGCATCCTAGCTCGTTAGTATTACATCATTTACATGACTCACACGACGGCATCACCTCAATCATATTCAAAATAATTGGCGGGAAAAATTACCAAGAGGTTGAAAGAAAAAAAATTTAATTGCCAAAACATGCATCTTAATGACAAGGGACTATCCTAAACTCATTGTCATTTCCTACTTTAAAATTTGTCATTGCATACTCTTTACTTGTTGATAGATTTTAAAGTAATTAAATTCCCTTCTTAAGACCTGATTATAATTCTTCTTAAATGATACCACTAAGATATTGACTCTTATTATGATCTCAGGGTGTAATTGGAGGGATGTGCATCTTTTTCTTCTTCTTCTTTGTCCCATTTTATTGTCCTCATCTCTCCTTTATTTGCGATTTCTCTTCCTACCTACCTTTCCTTTTTACCAATGACAATTTGACATGAAAAAAGTGCAATGGAATATAACTGTTGCCAGACACATTCACATGGTTGAAAAGGTTGCTAGTAAACTGAGTACGATTGAGACTCCACGGCACTACTCAACAATAATATTACCCTATTGCTTAACATAAGAGCTAATTGTGAGTTAAATTTGGTCTTAAATATAATATCTCAATTCATTTTGTTTTTAATCTTTTTTCAAAATATTTCTATTCATTGTAATGGAATTCATACCAAGAAATAATTCTAATAATTTAATGCACATGAAACTCACTGCGATTTGAGAAATCATTTACATTATATAATTTGAGGATTGATTGATTTTTGCGGAACGTCTTGAAGCGAAAATAAAATCCACAAACAGAAAGAGAGGATTCAATTTATCTTCTTCTTTCTTGAAAATTTTTTAATCTGTTGTATTTTCTAATAAATATATAGTCTGGAAATTATGTTAAATTTAAAATTACCAGTGGAGTATATATACCCCATTCAGTCCTTAATACAAGACATTGTTTAACTTTTAGTTTAGTTCTAAATATAAAATTTCAGTTTATTTTGTTTCTTATATTTATCTATTTTTTTTAAAAAAGTTCTTGTAATAATAGTAGTCCTAACCAATATATTTGATTAGTAAGGATATATTAGAAAAGATAATACCTATTTATTATAAATAACTAAATTAACTAATTTCTTAATCTACTTCAATAAGTCAACTAGCTCTTATATTAAGAATTGGATGTAGTATTAAATAGTCCCGAATTCAGGACCTCCAAATATTCTTCGATAAAATGCATTTATTATCATCGTGCTGTTGTTTTACCTTGATTTGTTTTCGGTCATCAATAGTGGGTCTTGTTTTTGTCGAAGTGGGATTTAATAAAGAAGTGACACATGTTCTAAAACTGAGAATTTACTTTTTGAAATAATGGAGAAGTTTAGCTTACTTATATGGTTGACTCAATTCGTTGCTTTCCTATGCCTAACCTCTTTACCATAATTACTTGGTGGGTCTCTTTATAGACAAACCCCACAATAATGTGAATTTATAAAAGCAAAGCATAAAAAATATTCCACAAACGTGTCAAAAGAATAACTTGGCTATCCGTAAGATAATCAAAATGAATGTTTGTTAGCTTCTAGAAGCGCGTGGGTATGCGTACCGATTTATAAAAGTAAGGTATCATAATTGATTTTTGGCATATATAGTTCATAAGATAATCATAGTTTTTTTAATTTATAATTAATTTTGACATGTAAATTTTGAGTTCATAATTTATTTTGCATGTATAAGAATGTTGGTATATTTTTTTTAATAAAACCATAATTTTGACTCTTATAGCTGTCTGTTGGATTGAGCTTATAATTTTTTTTTGGCCAATGAGTTTATAATAAATTATATCTAGCTAAACTTTGTTTTTGTTGAAGATGAGCTATGCACTCCTCTTAATGATAAAATCTATTTTTACGTTAAAATTTTGATTTTGCCATAAGCTGTTAATTAAAAAGTTTCAAATAATCAATTGTTATAAATCAATTTTATAATCATTTTTCTGAATCATATCGAAGAAAATTTATTTTACCAATAAAATTTATCCTTCCGGCAAAATCTAAGTGACTGTACATGACACATAAGTGGAAAAGAGTTTTCCGCCGATCAGGGGTCCACACGCTTTGCACTAATTCGCTCCAACGCAGTATTCGTTCTCCCTCTTATAACTGCACAATGCAATGGAATTCGTCACAACCTTGCAATAACTCCCTCACAATGTGGACGCGGCCTTCTCCAGAAGCTAAGTGCAGGGCTGTGCTTCGAAAGGAGTCAAACTCAAGGGCAAGCTTGGGTTTGTGAGTAAGGAGGAATTTTAAGGTCTTTTTTTTTTGTCATTTTTTCATATTTTTTTATAGATAAGAATATAAATAAGACATGCAGTTATTAACCATGTAAAATTTCTTGGTCATATATTTCACTATATATACAGTAGATATATTTTGATAAGAGAAACGATGGAGTGGAGGTTCCTGCGTATTGAGCTTAATTTCGTAGGCCTTTATAATTTACTTGATTTAAAATTGATATAAATTATGATCACTTAAAATACATAAAAAGAGGCAATTAATGACACAGGTATGATTGACAATAATTTTGTCCTAGTTTGGGTGATTATGAAACAACCTCTAGTATTGAGCACCCAAAACGGGTCCCAGGAAAGATTTGGTCGAAGAAAGTTGAAGGATTTGGTCGTAGAAAAAGTTGGGATTTAATAAATAATTCTCAAGGAATGAATCACTGAGGGAAAATCCGAGATAATTAATGCTCATAAGGATATATGAACCACAGACTGAAAATCTACACAATATAGGTCTCTATTATTAAGTTTCGAGCTCTGGGTCAGGGTCTTCTTGGTTGGGGTCCTGGGATTCTCCTGCGAGGAATGGGAGTAGCTACTTTACTAAAGCTACTTTTCCAAAGATACTTTAATAAAATAAAAGTAGATGACGACATAAAGTGGGAATCTGACGGGTCCCATCTTATCTTCAGAGTATCTAAAAAGAAACAGACCAGATGTACCATAAAAGTTCTTCTGGTATGGGTCATTTGATGATGGGAACAGTGAGGTAAGGAGCATCGGCATCAAAGTGCTGAGGATAAGGGTGGATTCTAGTATCTACAAAAACACGGTGGAGCCAGACCAAGCTAACATAGTCTGATATCCAAGGCTCTAGTCCAGGTAAGGCCACTCATTCTCAACTCATCAACGGGCCACGTTAGGACTTTCTTGAAGAATTCCAGAGAGATTTCATCCTGAGTGCTGTCAGACCTCCACCAAATAGGTCACAAGTCCCTCCACCGACAGAAGCCGCCGAAGACCCTTATACAGGCCCCTATTGTATTCCCATGACCTCGTTTCTTTTTTTTTTTTAAGGCACGTAAAATTTACTAATGGGTTTTGGTATGATAGAAGGAGTAAGTATTTCAGAATCAAACTTTAAATTCTCAATAAAAGAGCTACACATATTTAATGCTCGATAATATTTCAAATAAGATTATCTCTAATAAAAGAATACCTATACATGCCAAAAAAATGTAGAATTTTGATAATAAAACAAATTGGCGTAAACCTGCAAGTCTGCGTACTTGAATGTAACTCAGAATAATAACAATGACAACAATTAGAAGGGCATCTTAATTCGCTTTAGAATTTCATATATGTTAACTGAAATTTATTATTGTATAGATTGTTATTTTTTTACAAAAGTGTAACATGTTAAATAATCGTGAAATTAGAAAGTTGGTAAATTTTAAAACAAGATTAATAACATAAGATTTTTATGATTTTCATGAAACATCTTGGAAGTGACATAAATAGAATTAGAGGAGTAATTTCTAGGAAAAATTGCCACAAAAAAAAGAGAGAAGAAGAAAAGACTATGGTAATTGTGAAGTTGCAAACCAGATATTTTGTTAAAAATGTGTTGTCATTTGTGATTCGATTGTTATGAAAACCAATGAAAGTGTTCTAACAAGTCCCAATTTACGATTTTGCAATTTTCACGGTTGTCTTGTGATTTTTTCTAATTTCTAATTCAAATGATTAAATGAGATAACATAACGAAACCAATTCGCATTAGATATATATATATGTATATGTAACAAGCTTTTTTTTTTTTTGCCCAATAAACCTAATTACTATTTACTTCTTCCTTGAGAATAACTGGGGTTTCTTTTCTTGGTTAATGATCTCAAAAAATAATTTTCCCATCCTTGATAATGTCGTAATATCAATCACCCTTTTTTCCCCACTCATCACACACAAATACAAAACAAGTTTCTTTGTCGTCCTCTCTGTTTCTTGTGCGAAAGCAATATGATTGTTGGATATAAGTAATGTTTAATGCAAGTTCACTTCATCTTCCAGGTAGTTTCAAACTAATTATAAGTGTTAATAAATGATCGTTGAGTGATCTTTTGTCAGAAGTCTAAATAGACAGCAGCATCCTAGCTCGTTAGTATTACATCATTTACATGACTCACACGATGGCATCACCTCAATCATACTCAAAATAATTGGCAGGGAAAACTACCAAGAGGTTGAAAGAAAAAAGAAATTAATTACAAAAACATCTTAATGACAAGGGACTATCCTAAACTTATTGTTATTTCCTATTTTAAAACTTGTCATTGCATACTCTTCACTTGCTGATAGATTTTAAAGTAATTAAATCCCTTCCTTAAGGCCTGATTGTAATTCTCCGATCCTTAAATGATACCACCTAAGACACTGACTCTTATTATGATGAGGGTGTAATTGGAGGGACGCGTATCTTTTGCTTCTTCTTCTTTGTCTCATTTTATTGTCCTCATCTCTCCCTTATTTGTGATTTCTCTTCCTACCTACCTTTACTTCTACCAATGACAATTTGACATGAAAAAAGTGCAATGGAATATAACTATTGCCAGACACATTCACATGGTTGAAAAGGTTGCTAGTAAACTCAGTACGATTGGGACTCCACGCCACTACTCAGCAATAATATTACCCCATTACTTAACATAAAAGCTCATTGTGAGTTCAATTTTTTTTTTGACCGGAGGAAATATATATTAAAGGAACATCAACAAAAAGGGCCAACAGAGAAACCAAAACACACAAAAGGGACAGAGGCCCAAACAACAAAAAACCCTAAGCCCAAGAAAACACCACCAACACAAACCCAAACCCTAAGCTAGGGTTGTTCAATTTGTCCCGTCCCGGTCCCGGTGAGTTCGGGACGGGACGGGACGGGACAAAAAAAATTTCGGGACGGGACGGTGCAACACCTCACTTTTATATACTAATAGGACCATTTTAACGTCTGTGAATCACTAACGCCAGGTTTCCGTCCTGGGAAAAGACAGGGATTTTTTTTTTCCCTTAACATTAGAATCCGTTGATCAAATATTTCAAAGCTTCAGATAACTGATGAGTGATCCAATTTCAACCCTGCTTTCAACTTAATCTATTATCATCTAAAATAATTTCATACTATACAATCTTATAATATTATATTAAAAATAAAGCAACGCTCTCGGTTGACAGCATATACGTGCACCTGGCAATGCTCACTTCCTTCTTCTAGAGGATACAAAATAATATTTCCATAGAGTAAGTAAAGTTACTTGCCCATATAATTTGCTATACAATTTACAGAATTATAACAGGTATCTCTGATCTTCAACCAGCCCACCTTCTTCTTAACTAACCTCCTTGTCCTTCTAGCTACTAGCCTTCACTGTTCATCATAAATTGGGGGGTGAGATTCCGAAGAATCCCCGTAGTAGTAATTTCCATCAAACAAATGTGCAGATCACATAAAACATGCAAAACAAGCCATATGGAACAAAACCTTGCAAGCTAATGCAATTAAGCATTTATGCGCTATGACAGATAGACAAGCTGAATAAATAATGCGCAAATAATAGGCAATCACTGCCGCGCATATAATTGGCAATCACTGCCCCATGTCTGTTAGACAAGCTGTATAAATAATGCGCAAATAATAGGCAATCACTGCCGCGTATATAATTGGCAATCACTGCCCCATGTCTGTTAGACAAGCTGAATAAGTAAAGCGCAAATAATTGGCAATCACTGCCCCATGTCTATCAGCTGCACATGATCACGGCTAAATAATCCATGCAAGGAATTAAAGATTACATGTTCTCATGCTTTTTGAATAGCAATATGGCACAAACAGACATGCAGCAATCATACACAAGTGTAAGGGAGGAAAGAACTACTACCTGGTCCGCATCCCTCCAAATCAAACCTTACCGTTCTCCTTTCTTTCTACTTCTTGGTGGGCTTGAGAAGATATAAAAACCTATCATATTAGTAAGGGTAGATCAGTACTTGATCCAACTGTATCTCATAAATTAAATAACTCTTTAAATCCCAAATCTTCTTTAGTCTCTACCCTTACGTAGCAGTTGATCATCCTGGATTGTTTTTCTTATTCAACTATTCTTTTGGGAAGGCTTCCTTTCTTATCTCAACCCATATAGTTACTTTGCTTAGTAACTGGTCATCTTAGTCACAAATACTATTTCTATTTATTATATTTTAAGGACAATGCTCACCACTCAACTAATTCACACAAGAAATCAAAACATGAGTTCACTCACACTCTTCCAAGATCCTCGTTCATTTTGGCCTCTTCAACCTTTAACTAACTCAAAATTTCAGGTTTAACTTTAAGCTTTTATACTCCAAATTATTCATACCTTGCTTCCACTAATCTTGAACACTTAATGCACCCTTGAACTTTTAACTATTTCCCTTTCCATAAAATCTCACGGACTCCTCTCTCAAATTCACCATTTCAAGTTCAACATCCCCAATCAATTTCATGCCATCCTATAGCTAAATTTTACACACAACCGCATGCATAAAATATATGAATTTCATTCATCAATTTCCAAATCCTTCCAATCGCACATTCTCCAGCTCAAATTCCTCCCAATAATGTGTCATTAGGATTGCAACCCACTCCAACCCTCAACTGACTAAACATATACCTAAACCTAACTAAGTGATTGGTTACAGTGATATATATATTCTACGCAGGTTCCCTTGCTTATAGACAGTCCCCTTCATGTTTAAAGTCTGATTCTCACAGCATTTCCACATCAACTCTATATATAAATATATATACACACACTTTTTTTTTTTTTTTTGGCTTTATACTTCCTTTCCCTAGCAATTACCATTAACAAGTCCGTTATTAATCTTTCTATTTTACCTTTTCAAAACTCAACAGTAAGTTTTAGTTAATACTTTCCCCCGTTTCATACACCCACAGCTTATTTACATAGATATGTGCATCGTACACTTTTCCTTCACGTACACAAACTCAACACTTCAATAGCACAACACTTTATTTTTCATTTTGCATAAACAGAACTACAACTCCATTCTTTAACGGCCTCAAATCAATTTCATATTATCCTATCTTCTTTAACTTTCAATAAACATATTTATATACACCCATTATGAGATTCACTTATCTCATCCCCTCTCTAAAATTTCATACCTCTCATAACGACAAATCTGGAAATTTTTCCAGATTCGAAATACATTCTTCAACCAGCTTCGATGATCGCAAATGGAAGAAGTAAGCACCATCCAAGATTATCTATTTACATGTATATATCCTCCTCCTAAAACCTGTGAATCCAACACCCAAACTAGACGCCACTTTCCTGAACCTTTGACCCCTGTTTCGATCAACACAAAATAGAGCAAAGGAATCCACATGCAGACCATTAGACATACTCCATAATCATCAACCCATTCTTATCTCAAACCAGCGACCATAACCTCTGTTCGGTAAACCCAAAAACAGAGCAACAACCATACATGCAAGCCCATAATTTACTTACACGAGCTTTAATCTACCTATAGCTAGCTACCTTGTTCTTAGGTTGATCATTAATTTCTTCACTTCCCATCAATTTTCAGCAATCCAAAACTTCCAAATCCTTTCACAAATGACAAAACAAAGGATAGAAGGAGGGTTAGGAAACTCACCAATGCCGGAAACCAAGATTGCATGCAACAAAACTCCTTCGATCACCACCTCCGTCACCCTCTCCTTCTCTCTCTCTCTCTCTCTCTCTCTCTCTCTCTCTCCCCTCGACTTCGCCGGTAATGGGAACCAAAACCAGAAAATGAAGACAGCAATAAACTCGTGAAGCTCACCTGATTCAGAATCCAAGTTTGCATGCAAGTGTAGCTCCTCCGATCACCAAGATTCAGCACAGCCTCTTCTCCCGTGTTCTCCCTCTCTCGCTCGCGCTCTCACTCTGATTTTCTACAGAATGAAGAAAGGAAGAAGCTGCCGCCAGGTTAATGAAATGGGGAGAGCAGAAATGACCATTACACCCTTCAACAAACTTTTGTTTTCACTTTCATCCTTTCTATGTTTTTCTGAACTTAGAGAATAAACATAGAAATTATTCCACCATGTTTTATATGGATTTTCCTTATCCATTAGCTTCTTTGACCCATGAAATAATGTCCATAAAAAGTTCGGGTCAAAAATAATCTCCTACCTATTTTTCTTGAATTGTGGAAGAAAATAGCCCTTAAATCCAGAAATTAATCCTTAACCCATTTTAAGGATTTTATGCCTCAAATAAATTCTCTACATCATAAGATAATTTCCCTAAAATTTTCTAGTTAATTAGAAACCTCTAAGTATTTTTTCCATAATTTTCAGAGAAAATAAACCATTTTTCTCTTAAAATTATCTATTAAAATTATTTAAGCCATTTTTGGGGAAATACCTTTTCCAAAATGTCTCTAAACCCTAAAAATCATTATTCCATAATTTTCCCCCTTTATTTGGCAAATAAATAATTTTAATAAATTTTTCTCTTTTCTACTCATCCTAAATCATAAAATTCGGGGTGTTACAGACGGGATAGTAACCGGGACGGGATAGGATGCGGGACGGGGTCGTCCCGTCCCGTCCCGTCGCGAGATTTTTTTTTCTTTTAAAAATTATTTATTAAAAATTATTATTAGATTATTCAATTTACTTATTAATAATAACTCTTATTTTTATGGTGATTTGTAGCTCTTAAGTTGTAGTATTATCTCAACAAAATCTCCTTCCTCAATAAAATAATTCATAAAGTCATTATATAGTGTTTTTTTTACGATATTTTTTATAGTATTATTTTTACACCTTTTTTATGCTATATAATTAAGCTTTCTACATAATATTTTTTTATAATATTTTATCTTTAAAAGCCCAATAAAAAATAAGTATTATAACATAAAAAAATTCATATAAAAAATTATGGTATCTTTTTTTTTTTTAAAAAAAAGGGGGAAGCGGGACGTCCCGGTCCTGTCAGGACGGGGACGGGACAGGACACGGGACAAAATCCCTGTCCCGTCCTTGTTCACCGGGACGGGCCTGTCCCGATCCCGTCCCGTCCCATGAACACCCCTACCCTAAGCCAAACTTAGAGAGCCACTGAGCCGCCGCCTCTGTTGCTGCCGCTAGAAAATGTGAAGGAACATTGTAAACTTCACCGAAAATAAGGGATGGGGGTTCAAAGAACCACCCCATCGGTCCCATCCCTTTTGATCTCATTTCTGCTAATGAAAGAGCAGAATCACAAGCTCCACACAACCACCGCCGCATGGAGAGAAACAACAGCAATAGCATTAGCACTGCAGTAGCCCCCAAAGATTCTGACCAACACCACCAACACCAACCCGAAACAAAGCAACTGTGACTGAGAGGATAAACCAGAACCCAAAGCCAGCAATACCAGATTGAAGAAGATTCAAAAAGCCATACCTGATCAATGGCAGCTAAGAGAGAAGAAACAGCAAGAGGAATGTTTTTGTATTTGTGGTCATCTAACCATCCATGTAGTGCTGTCAAATAACCTGCCATCCACAACATTTCCTCTTTTCTCTCCTTCACCATCCAGACTAACCTTTCCTTAAAGCCCACCCCTTAAATCATAGAAGACAAAAACAAACTAGAAGAAACTGAAATCCTAAACCCCCAAAACGAAACCCCCAAGTCGGACAGCCTCCTCTCCGGCGCACGCCGGAGAGAGAGGTGCCGGAACACTAAGCACACAGGCACAAGCTCACTCACGTACGGAGAGACTGAAACCTCTCACCTAGGAGAGACAACCCATTGTGAGTTCAATTTGATCCTAGGTATAATATCTCAATTCATTTTGTTTTTAATCTTTTTTCAAAATATTTCTATTCATTGTAAGGGAATTCCCGCCAAGAAATGATTCTGATAATTTAATGCACATGAAGCTCACTGCGATTTAATTGAGAAATCGTTTACATTATATAATTTGAGGATTAATTGATTTATGCGGAACGTCTTGAAGTGAAAATAAAATCCACAAAGGGAAAGAGAGGATCCAATTTATCTTCTTCTTTCTTGAAAATTTTTTAATCTGTTGGTTTTTCTAATAAATATATAGTCTGGAAATTATGTTAAAATTAAAATTACTAGTGGAGTATATATACCACCTTCAGTCCTTAATATAATATCTTGTTTTAATTTTTAGTTTGGTTCTAAATATAAAACCCCGGCCACTTTGTTTCTTATATTTATCTTTTTTTTTTCAAGATAGTTCTTGTAATAATAGTAGTCTTAACAAATATATTTGATTAGTAAGGATATTTTAGGAAAAGCAACACCTATTTATTACAAATAACTAACTTAACTAATTTCTTAATTTACTCTAATTAGTTAACTAATTTTTATGTTAAAGATCGGAAGTAGCATTAAATAGTCCCGTGGACCTCCAAATATTCTTTGATAAAATGCTTTTATTATAATAGTGCTGTTGTTTTACTTTTTGTCATCAATAGTGTGTATTTTTTCTTTTGTCGAAGTGGGATTTAATAAAGCAGTGACACATGTTCTAAAGCTGATAATTTACTTTTGAAATAATGGAAAAGTTTAGCTTACTTATATGGTTGACTCAATTTCCTATGCCTAACCTCTTTGCCGTAATTCCGGTCAAAAACCTCTTTGCCATAGTTACTTGGTGGGTCTTCTTATAGACAAACCCCACAATAATGTGAATTTATAAAAGTAAAGTATAAAATATATTCCACAAACGTGTCAAGAGAATAACTTGGCTATCCATAAGACAATCAAAATGAATGTTTGTTGGCTTCCAGAAGCGCGTGGGTATACGCACCGATTTATAAAGGTGAAGCATCATAATTGATTTTTGGCATATATAAATGTATAATAAGATAATCATAGTTTTTTTATTCATAATTAATTTTGACATGTAAATTTTGAGTTCATAATTGATTTTGCATGCATAAGAATGTTGGTATATTTTTTAATAAAACCATAATTTTGACTCTTCTAAATGTCTGTTTGGATTGAGTTTATAATTTTTTTTGGGCAACGAGTTCATAATAAATTATATCTAGCTAAACTTTGTTTTTGTTAAAGATGATCTATGCACCCCTCTTAACGATAAAATCTATTTTTGAGTTGAAATTTTGATTTTGCCATAAGCTGTTAATTAAAAAGTGTCAAATAATCAATTGTTTTAAATCAATTTTATAATCAATTTCTGAATCACATCGAAGAAAATCTACTTTACCAATAAAATTTATCCTTCCTACAAAATCTAAGTGACTGTACATGACAAACAATTGGAAAAGAGTTTTCCCCTTATCAAGGGTCCACAATGACTCTGGCTTTGCACTAATTTGCTCTAACACAATATTTGTTCTGCCGCTTATAACTGTATAATGCAATGGAATTGGTCACGAGCTTGCAATCACTCCGTCGCCATGTGGACGTACCCTTCTGCAGAAGCTAAGTGAAGGGCTGTGTTTCGAAAGGAGTCAAACTCAAGGGCAAGTTTGGGTTTGTGAGTAAGAAGGAATTTTGTGAATTCAAGGTGGCCGAGTAAAGCTGATATGTGTAAGGGAGTTTCAGCGAAGCTTGTAGTGAAGTTAATTGTTCGGAATTGAAACACACCCTTTGTACGATGCTTCATAAAGAACTCTCATTTTCTTATCTTCATGATGACTAGTTTCCATTTTCATTGCACGGACCATGCCAATGGAGGATAACGAGTGCTCCAATTTATTTGACGATATTGATGGTTTCTTTGTTCATATATTCTCCACTATGCAAAAGTTTTAGCTTTTTAAGTTTTAAATTATTTCACGTGTTCATCAATAGGGAGAAAAGAATCTGTTAAAGCATCAGAACACCAGGATTAATTAATTTGAGTTCAACCAGGAAGACTTTGGAAAAATGAGCGTAGAAGTTTCTTTAATTAAAATGATTTAGCCAAATTTAACTTTTTAATATTTTTAAATAAATTATTTTTATTATTTGCTACGCCAGTCGTAGAAATTAAATAACCAATGCGAGAAAGGTAAATAAATTTTTACACCGGTTACTTAATTAATGCAAAACCCTTCTCAATCTTTGTGTTCGTGCTTGATCAAACTTCACATTCGCTTTCAGTTTTTGCCTAAACTCGGTCTTCGTGTCTGTGCTCCCTACTCACCTTTTAAAAACAAAGGTTGCAGAAAGTGAAGTTTTTTGTTTCCCCGTCTTTCTCTTCACTTTTCTATACCGTTTTTTTCACCCGAATCACAACTGCTGTAGAAAGTATTAAACTTTCTAGATCGGTTTCATAAGTTGTGGTACAAACCTTTTTAAAATGCTGTAAAAGGGGTTTTTTTTATACTAACAATGATAATAATAAATGACGATAATTTAAAAGTAAGTCATCAGATCCACCACCATAACAACAATAGCCCTGAAAATTAACTGTATTGCCGGGATAAGTTGAGTTGCAACTTAGGGTCTGTTTGGGTCAGCAAAGCAGCTTAAATTTTAAAATAAGCTAGGTTGAGATGAGGGGGTTGTTTGGCAGAGCTTAGAGCTGATTGGGCTTATTCCATTTTAAGCCGATAGACCGCCCAATTGAAATAAGCTCCTGGAAGGAGCTTATCGTGCCCTCAGAAGAGCTTAATTTAGCTGTTCTATAATGTCAGAGATTCCTTTCTTTTTTTCTCTCCCATCCGCCTTTTCCCTCAAGCTCAGTCACTTCCTTTCTTTTTCACACAGAACCCCCACCCTCACTCCCTCGCTGGTCGCCCGCAGAAGGTCCCTCCCTGGTCGTCGTGAGCTCTGCTTTGTCATCGTCGTGAGCTCAGCGTGGTGGGTGTGAGGTGTGCATGGCATGCTGAAGGCTACTCCTTCCTCGCAAGTCCGAGCTGGTCCAGCCGTCAGTAACTAAGGTCACCACCGTCTGCCTATGCTTTCGAGTTGTGTGTGGAGATCTTGCCTTGCCAGTCTGATACACCATGGGAACTACCTTTGGCAGCCTTCGATTGGTTTGATATATTATAGGTTGGGCGGTAATTTTTTTTTCCTGGTTTGATCTCGTTGTTGAATTTGCTGTCGTTGATTTTGATGTCACCGGTGGAAGCCTTAAAATTAAAGCTTGAAAATTGGTACTGGTTCCAGTGGTTGTTCTTTTTTTTTTCCTTTCTGGCTTTCATGGTCCTCTGTTTTTGCTGGCCAGTGGTTGTTTTTATTTTTTTCCTTTTGATATTCCTGGTCGTTTGGCTTTGCTTGCCGGTGGCCTGATTTTTTTTCTTCCCCCTTCTGGTTTTTGTGGTCGTCTGCCTCTACTTGCCAGTGGTCTAATTTTTTTCTCCCCCTTTTTTGGTTTTCATGGTCGTCTGCTTCTGCTCGCTGATGAATTAACAACTATCTGTTGGAGCAATGGATCTGCATAGAGCTTGTGATAATCATTCTGGATATTTGATTGCATATGTGCATATGAGCTTGTGTATATGTGTATATGAGATTGTGTTACACTAATCATTCGTTTGTAATGCTGCTGGAACTTTGAAAGAAAAATGTACAAAAAAATTAATGGTTTTCGTTGGTGTAAATCTAATAACCTCAATTTGCAATTTCATATGAAAGACTTTCCCATTGGTAGCAAATGCTTATTTATTAGGCAGGAAAAATTTTATGTCAAAATTAAAAAGGCTTGTTGTTCTTAATATATTAATTTTTAGGACTTCAGTGGTTTTATGTGAACACCTTGTAAAAACTATTGTTTTGTCCCTTTAATTATGTTTTTGATAGCGCAATTAACTACTAAATTGTCTTCCCTAATAATTAAGTTTCTATTAAAATATGGCATCTCCAATTGAAAGATGAACAATTGTTTTTCAAACAATAAGAAAAATAATTGATAAATTCAGTTTTGAAAAAATTTTCACAACCAATGACCACTGATTAAATACTTATAATTTAAAAAAATTTTGAATAAGAAAACTAAACAGCTTTTGCAATGACAATGTCTTAATTAATATTTTACGACTTCATAATAATAACTGGAGTTTTGATAACAACAACATTTGCAATAATATTAAGAAAATAATATATATGTTTGTTTGGTGATTACATAATGTGGCTTTTATTATTACATATTTAAGGTTTTGGTTGATTCAGTTAGTGTTCTCTCCATTAAAAGGCATAGAGAAATGGACAATGATAAGGGAAAAGGGACATGGGATCCTTACACGACATAGATTCTAATTGATGTTTGCACCGAGCAAATAGTGCACAAGGAATAACAAGGAACGTTGTTTACAAGGCCTAATTAGGGGAAAATTGAAAAGAAATTTTAGGAAGGGAGCAAGAGAAAGTATGAGAGGAGGCAATTGAAGAATAGATTTGATATATTGAGAAAAGATTGGAAGTTGTGGGATAAATTGATATATGGAGAGACTGGAATTGATTATGATGTAGCCACAAATAAGGTGTTGGCCTCCGATGAGTGGTGGCAATAAAAATTACAGGTAACTATTTACATTGGTTGAGGTTTAATTTTGAATATTCGTTAAGACTTCGCTTAATTATGTTAATATAATATAGGTGGACCCTAATTTCAAGAAATTTAGACATCAGGGGTTGGCGTTTGCATCAAATCTGCAAAAAATTTTCAAAGATGTTGTGGCTTTGGGAGACTATATGTACACACCATCAGCCTTACAACCCCAGTTAGCACTTGTGACACAGGCTGACACGGAAGAGGAGGTGGATGTTTATAAAGTCAACCTGGCCCAACAGGAAGGATCGGGGGACAGTGAGGACAAAAATTTCGGTGTTAACCTAACAGCCAGTGCAAGGTTCACAGATGACTTCACCGGTTGCAACTTAAACAACCCCACGAGTGTTGGACCAAGTGGCTCAGGAAGCTATGAAAAGAGAAAGAGGGGTAAGACGTCTGACACAAAGAAGAAGAAAAAAGTTGCTGCATCTACTAAAATTTTTGATAGCCCTAGTGTTATAGCAGCTGCTTCTGACAAGTGAGCAGAAGCATTGGTTAAAGATCCCCAACTAGTTGACAAGGTTTTGGCATATCTTACTACTGTTGAGGAGCTTAATGGTAACAATCAACTATATTATGCATGTGCCAAGATGCTTACGCAGTTGAGGTGGGCTAGGCAAGCCTATTTGGGGTTTAAGCATGATAAAAGCAAGTTGTTGGCATGGTTAATACCAGCAGCACCAGACCCAGAAATATGGAAGGGACCTATAGATTAGGATTTAGTTTAGGACTTAGTTGTTTCACTATTGTTACTACACTTGTTAACTTGAACTGATTACTGTTTGAACCTGAACTGATGTGACTTGTTATAGGAACTTTATTAATGACTATGTAATATATTTATACTAATTTCTACTTGTAATCTATGTGTTTGGTTTTTCTATTTGCAGTATGAAAATTATTTACACTTTGCTTACTATAGTCCTTATAATGTTTACATTTTGTTGTCATCATAGTCACAGGGTTAGCTCCAGAAATGGCTAATTGGAATGATAATTCACTATGGAATGAAGATACTTTGAGGAATTGGAATAACGATTCACAATGGAATGAAGATGACCATTCAAGATGATTATCCATGATTAATGAGGAATTAACACAATATGAAGCAGTAGGTGCATTGGTTGATCATTACTGTGAAATGTATATATTTAAACAACCCTGTAGAACTAGTGAGCAAACAAGAAATTTATTGGTACAAGGCATTATGAATGGGCATGATGATCAATGTCCTGAAATGTTTAGAGTAGATAAACATGTTTTCCACCTCTTATGTACTAAATTGGAGGAATATGGTTTACAAAAGTCTAAGTACGTAGGAATTGAAGAAATAGTCGCAATGTTTTTAAACACGATCGCCCATGGACAATGCAATAGGATGATCCAGGGATGATTTCAACGTTTAGGGAAAACTTTAAATAGGCACTTTCACAATGTACAGCAATCTTGCCTTAGCCTATCAAGTGAACTTATCCGACCCATAGATCCTATATTTCATGGAACTCATAGAAAAATTGAGAATGATCTATGTTATTATCCATTTTTTAAGGATGCAATTGGAGCAATTGATGGCACTCACATACTGTGTGTTGTCCGAGCTACAAAACGAGATAAATTTATTGACAGAAAGGGAAATCCATCACAAAATGTCATGGCTGTATGTGAATGGGATATGTGTTTTACTTTTGTCTTAGCAGGATGGGAGGGATCTGCACATGATACTCGTATATTTGACAATGCTATTACAAATTCATCTCTAAATTTTCCTCATCCTCCTCCAGGAATATGTTTATGACATCTCCAATCACGCACATTTTTTAATTACTTCATATTTTTATTCATTTCACAATATCTCAAATTGTTTCTTGAATCGTTAGGGAAATATTACTTGGTTGATACGGGATATCTAACACCAAATGGATACCTAGGTCCATACAGATCTGAGCGCTGCCACCTTCTAGACTTCCGACAACAAGTAGGATTCCGAAATAGTAACGAAGCCTTCAATTATTATCATTCCAATTTAAGGTACCCAATAGAAAGAACATTCAGTGTTTAGGAGAATAAATTTCAATTCCTACGAAATATGTGTAGTTACGACTTCCAAGCATAAGTTTACCTAGTTTGTGCAACAATGGCCATTCATAACCTTGTAAGGAAACATTCAAGCTCCGACTTCTATTTTCAACAAGCTAAAAATGGTAATACAGTTGGCGAATATGATCAGGCTAAAGCTAGTCAACCATCGTCTTCAAATGTTAATTCACAGTCTTTATCACATATGAATTGCGTCCGTGATGCAATCAGAGATCAAATTATCCATAGCTTATCAATTAATTAATATTATTATTTCATTTCACTTTGTCGCAATACTGCAAATTGGAGTTCAAAACATTTTTATCCATTTAAATTATGTTTTGCTTTTATTTGCCTTATTTTTTTCCCATTTCTCTAATGTTTTCAAATTTAATTCACTTAATTAATTTCACTTATTCATATTAAATTAATTTAAATTCATTGTCTTATGTCAATTTGTTTTTTTTAATCATGTTTCACTTTATATTAAAAATATAAAGCCAAACTTTCTTTTACTCAACTATAATCCAAACAAGCTTTTACCTATCTCACTTTTGCAAACTAACTTTTCTAAACTCTAATCCAAATACAATTCAGCTTATCCAATTTAACTTTTACCAACTTCACTTTTCTATGAGCTACTTTTCCTATAAGCTGCTTTTCTAATCGCTGATTCAAATGGACACTAAATGTGTTTGAGAGAGTGATTTATGAGCCAAAAGTAGCTTATTTTACAGTAGAAGCTTGATTTAAAAAGTAAGCCTGTTTGGGCCAGCTTGTACAAGACTACACTTGGGGGCCACAAAGGGGGCAAACGCGCATTCACCATATGCTAGGGAGGTAGCTCAAGTGGCAATCGGGTTTAGGACCATTGGAAATTGTCAAAACAATAATTTTCTCTCACTCCTCCCATTATTCTCTCATTAGTTTAATGAAACTCACGTCCATTTTGGTAATTTTATAATCTAAACTTATCTTCATTTAATCATAATCTAAATAACCTTTTATCCAATCTAACTTTTACAAATTAACTTTTGTAAAATCCAATCCAAATACAATTCATATTATCTAATTTAACTTTTACCTAATTTAATTTTTTTAAAAGTCAGATTGCAAATAAGTTGTTTTTCTTTTATCTCTAATCCAAACAGACCCTAAGTCGGTTAGTGGAAATGAGATATAGATTGACAGCTGGCTATATAGAGCTGATGAATAAGGATTGTACTTATTGAATCAGAACATTGAACCATGAAAGAACAGACATTTCACTTCCACTGTTCCACAGGTTCTGCCTCCATATTCGTACGGTCAAACATTGCAAATGAAAGAGATATGAAGCACTACATAATTTTGGTTGAAAACACGTACGTCATTATCCCGAGAACATATATATTTAGCATACTGATGATGAAGATCACATCAACCAACAACTTCTTCTATCCAACTGCCATTGTACATTAGCCATTGGTCTATACTTTCCAAAACATTTCCCCACGACAACTTCTTCTTCCCACTTCTATCTTCTTCGCTCCCAACATCAATCCTTTCTCTCCTTCACATTTGATCCCAAACCCCATCAATATCACTTGTATTTCAAGGCTCTTGGAGTCTCTGGGAATTAGATGAACAACAACGTACAAGCAGTATAAACCATGTCGTTCTTTAAGTTCGATGCTTCTGATCTTATCTTTGGAATTGAAATAAGGTAACTCACAGTCTAGACAACAAACGCACAAGCACATAAAATGTGTTATGCTTGTGACTTACATATATATATAACAGAGCCAAGGGATTAAAAAAAAAAAGATCAAAACACAAACGCTTGAGGTAAGGAGGTAAGATCTTCACCTGCAGGAAAGGAGATCCAGCTGACTCTAGTCTTTCTGGATCTCAAACTGAATCTAATAATCAAAGTAAGTGAAAAGTACCTCAACTTGCTTCAACATGATAGCCAAATGGAGAATGCATGTTGTTGCCATCCGAGTCTCCCTCAGTGAGCAGCTTATTGGTGTCATGTGACCTTGTGCAGCAGCCAAGTGAAGAGGTGTGCTTCAAAATGAGTCCAACTCAAGGGCAAGCTGGGAACAGTGAGCAAGAAGGGTTTTGGAACATTCAAGGTGGCCGAGTCAGGCTTATATTTGTAAGGGAGTTTCAAGCAGGGTTCTTCGTGAGCATAGTATGTGCAAGATCAATGAGTCTTGCTGAAGTAGGGTTTTCAAAGTTGAATCAGAGCCATTTTGTGATGCATCGTATAGATCCCTCGTTCTCTTTTCTTCACTGTTATCAGCTATTGCTATTTCCATTTTCGGTTGTTGGCGTGGCTGTGTGCATTTGCTTGTTAACTATTTATAGACCAACCACTAGCTGCCAAACCAATGCTCAACAAAACCTTCTTGTCCTTATCAACAGAAAACCAATACAAATTGTTAAAAGTATTAATCAATAGTCTGCAAATTAGTGCATGAGTTTAGTTGATAAGATATGATTTTGTTTCAGAAAACCCAGAACAAGAGATTCCGCATGCCCTCCTCATAAATTGGGCATGCTTGTCCCCTAAACAGTAGCGTTTGGGATGAGCCAGGAAACCCTTTTTTATTTTCGAAAAAAAGCTTGTGTGCCTTTTATTAATTTCTTTTATGTGGGTTAAGTTGTATTCATCAATATTCTAAATTTTTTTTTTAGCAACACTCAATATTCTAAAAATTAATCTTGGTGCAGTTTAAGCTTAGGATACCGGGTGCTATTAGAAAAATATTTTAAGGTGTTTGTTGCATAAAAAATTGATTTAGGATGCTAAGTGCTACTGAGAAAATAATTGAGTATGCTGGATACATCAAAAATTAATTAATTAAAGATACTAAGTAATACTAAACAATATTTTATTATATTAGGTGCTATTAAGAAAATAATTTAGGGTGCTAAATGCAACTTAATCCAAATAAGTAAGAAAAATTAAAAATTAATAAAAAGTTCAAAACATTAAAGGTTCAAATTTACTCCAATCTTATTTTTCGTCAGCACCCCAATCTTCCTAATGATATAATTTTACCCATAATCTTTTTTTTTTTAATGTAATTTTACCCATGATCTTATTTTCTTGGTATGATTTTACCCTTAATCTTTGGTACACAAAAAAAAATCATGGCTAAAACCGCACCACTATAAGATCCAGTTTTGTGTGATCAGGGATAAATTTGTACTTAAAAAAAAAAAAAACGAAGTACCTCGGTCATCCCCAAACACTGCCGTTTGGGGGATGAGGACCCCCTGCTCAATGATTCCGCGGGGAGGGAATGTGGATTATCCGAGAAAGAGGACCAAGTTAGTATAGGCAAGCAAGTTTGGACTAATTTCAAAAATTAGGACTGAGTAAGAATTGAGGAGTGAGGAGGGAGAAGGGAAGGTGGGGGAGAGAGAGTAGACCGACGACTGACCTGAGGACAGGGGAGCGAGAGATTGGACTGGAGATAGAGTTCGAATTCGAGGCGATAGCTCTCGATGTCTGGGGGAGGGAGGGTGAAGTTTCTTATATAAGCAGGTTTATTGAACATTTATGCAGTTGATTGGACTCTGGACTGTTTATTCAAAAAGGAAATTTATTTTAAAGGTATAATTGTCAGACATGACTTAAAACAGTTACGATAGGTGTCATGTTCTGCCTTTAATTTCAGTTTTATTTAAGGGTTAAGGTACAATTTTAACAATCAAGTATTACGCAAATAGCATCTACTAACATTTAGTTTTAGAGGGTGCAAAAGTAACCATAATCAGTTAAAAATAGAGCAATTCCCCTACTCCCGTTAACTGATCCAAATGTTCGTTATTTTTAATTTGGTGGGTCCTACTTTGACATCTACATCATTTATAGTATCTAATGGAAATTCTACAACTACCTTCCGTAGGTCCCATAGATTTTTCTCTTATTTCTCTTTAGCCAAGATCCCCTTCCCTACCACCCATCTCTCTCTCTCTCATCTGTTAACATCATCTTCGACTTCTTTCATTCCCAAGCATGCGGCTGCTAAACAAGGGAAAACAAGGTTCATAATCAAAAGCCATATAATCTTCTATAAATACTAATAACTGCAACCAAAGTACAATGGTCCAGCTATACAGGATAAACAATATAAATCATCACCAACCAGAGTGTTCATGATCATCATGTACCCAAAAAAAAAATCCGTTCATAAACATTAAAAAAATTACTCAATAAGACAGACCATTTTTAACTGAAGCTGAATAATTCCATGAAATGCTTTTTGGGCATTAGAGCTTTGCCATTGATAAACACAAGAAGGATGAAGCCACTCTATCATGACTTAACACGAGCGATACATGGACGGCGAGATCCGCGAAGGACGAGAATGGTAGGCAGCAACACTGTCGAGGATGGGACTGTTGCGGGTATGATTCATACTTCAACCAGTAGGATTATACCAAGAGAGCACCCACTCTAACTAGCTTGGCGACGAGATGGCCGCTGAGATAGAAGATGACCAATGACTCTAAACCACCGAGCAATATATCGTTTGAAGTGGAGCTAGAAAGGGTCTAAGGAATTTTTAATAGAAGGATCAGAAGGAAAAAAACTGAGATCGGTTTGGGAGACTTGGCTAGGGAATGAAGAGTAAAAGCGAGAGATGAGATGGGACTCAGTGAAGGAAACGGTGGGCATGGGAGATGAGAGAGAAAGGGAGCAGGGGGAGAATTGAAAACCAGTGGGACCCACATATAAAAAATAAACAGACGTTTGGTTCTGTTAACTGGAGTGGGAAAATTGCTCCCTTTTTAAATGATCATTGTCACATTTGCACCCTCTAAAACTAAATGGTGCCAGATGCTCTTCACGCAAAACTTGATTGTTAAAATTGTACCTTAACCCTTTATTTAAATAATCCATATGAAATCAAGATAGTTTTAGTAAATATCAGCAAGCACCCACGTGCATATTCCTGTAATAACATACAAGTTGTTACTTGTGTTATTGATTTACAAAAGCAATAAAATATAATCATTGGGAGACGACCCGTCACATGCTTAATAATATGCTTTTTTTTTATCTTTATTAATAACAACATGCTTCCAGAATATATTGAAGCCGGTATTGCTAGGACTACAAAATTTATACTACTCAACAATGATATTGGTCAGGTTAATACTTTACTGGGAAGGCATTATTATTATCATTGTTATTATTACCTTCAGTCATCAATATAAGATCTACTTATTAGCTAATTTAAAAAAAGTAAAAAAATTATTAAATTACTTTAAAATATTTATATTTATCATTTTTCTTCAAATTAATTTTTTTATTTACAAATTGATATATAATCTAATGATACACATAAGTATCTCAGAGAGACCATGTGACATCGGTTATAATTAAGTAATTTAGTAACTTTCTTAATTTCTTCAAATTAATTAACTAGATCTTGTATTGAACTTGCTCCTTTACGAGTCCTCTAGAGATCACATCGATACAACATGATGTGAGACTTCAAATAGGCACTCAACATATCTTTGACAGCTTTCCAGATCTGGGCCGACGTCTTACAATGTAGTAGTTGAGACACGATTTTTGGCACCATTGTGCTTAGCAACCAACTAAAAATGGTCTGATCTATTGCGAGCCAATCATCATAATCAGGATTTGCTTAAGATCCAGAATCATCAGAGATGAACTCTGGTGGGCACACCTTTGTGCCTAACACAAAACCATCCATGCGATGTCCTCATAAGGCAAGTAGAACAAGATAATGCCAAAAAAGAAAGTTGGATCGATCCAACTTGACCGATCCAGATTGATTCAGACTATTGAGTAAGGAAATCGATTTAGTCTAAACAGTGGGAGAAGAAATAGTAACAGTAGGCAGAGATGGAGCTGAAGTGCAGGCAAGAACAGAGGAGCTTGAAAATGCCATGACAAGAAGACGAAAGTGAGGGTCCCGCTGGCTAATCTGAAACCAAGTTGGAGAAAAAGGACGCAATGAATAAATGCTCTCAGTCAAAAAGTTGGTTTGAACTGAGGCAAGTCACTTGTATTTATAATCAGAGATTATGTACATAAGGGTCAAGTGGCCCAGTGCCACATCAGAAAATATTAAAATAGAAAGCACGTGATTTTATACATAAGCATAACTGATTCTACAGCTGTTAAGATAACCTAGAAGCTACTGGAGTTTGCAAGGTATAACAGATTTGGACTATGTGGGCTTAATGGATTTGACCAAGCTACATTGTTTACTAACATCCCCCCTCAAACGAGAGGGTGCTAGAGGCAACCCGAGTTTGTCACGCAACTCCTGAAAGCAAGAGATTGAAGGAGGTTTGGTGAGACAGTCAGTAAGTTGTTTTGATGAGGGAATATATTGAATGGAGAGTTGTTTAGCAAGAACACGATCCCAAATAAAGTGTGTATCAATTTCAATATGCTTTGTGTGAGCGTGAGACAGGATTGGAAGCAATCACAGTAGCACTAATACTGTCACACCAAATAATAGGGGGAGAGGTCCGCGGAATTTGAAGCTCTTGAAGTAACGACTGAATCCACATGATCTTAGCAGTGGTGTTGGCAAGACCACGATTCTCAGATTCTGCAGAAGAGCAAGACACTACTGGCTGCTTCTTTGAAGACCAGGAAACAAAGGAGTCTCTAAAGAAAACAAAGTAGCCACTTGTCAACTATCGATCAGTAGGACAAGATGCCCAGTCTGCATCAGAATACGCAATGAGATTCTTGTGTGAAGATGATTGCAACATAACCCTCAAGAAACTGTTCCTTTTAAGTATCGTAAGAGACGTTTGATAGCTTGCCAATGAAGTTTAGTAGGAGCACTAAGAAACTGACTCAGCTTGCTTACACTAAAACAAATATCTAGCTGTGTGTTGACATGGTACTGTAGTCCACCAACGATACTACGATAAAGTTGTGGGTTATGAAAAGGAGCACTGTCATTGAGAGCAAGAGTTCTTCCTAACACCACAAGAGTAGGATAGGGTGCACCCTGGAGAAAGAATAAAACCACGATCATCTCGATAAATTTCAAATCCAAGAAAGTAATGAATAGGTCTCAAATCTTTCGAAGCAAATATCTTGTCTAGTTTAGTAGTAAAGAGTGATAGGCTGTCAGTATTACTTCCAGTAACAAGAATATCACAACATATATCAACAGAATAACCACTTGTGAGGCATCACGATAAACAAATAGAGAAGAATCAGTCCTGCAGTTTTGAAATCTCCAAGAAAGCAGAGTGATGCGAAGTCGGTCATACCAAGCACAAGGTGCTTGCTTCAAATCATACAAAACTTTAGTCAACTTGCACACATAGTGAGGCCGAGTTTTATTAATGAAGCCTTCAGGTTGATTCATAAATACATTTTCAGATAGGAAGCCATTAAGAAAAGCATTATTAATATCTACTTGTCGTACTTGCCATTTGTAACAAGAAGCAAGACTAAGAACAATATGAACAGTAGACATCGTTGCCATTGGGCCAAAAGTATCACCAAAATCAATACCAGGTTCTTGAAGATAGCCCTTCGCACAAGGCGAGCTTTCAGTTTATCTAGAGTCCTATCAGACCTATACTTCCTTTTGAACACCCATTTATTGCCAACCACATGCTGATTTGAAGTAGGCGGAACAAGCATCCAAGTCTTGTTTCGAACAAGAGCATTATATTCTTGCAACATAGCATTTCACCAACTAGAATCAGATAAAGCAGCAGTGACAAATTTAGGTTCTAGAGAGGAGCTATCATGAACAAGACCAATAAAAGGAGTTTTGGGTTTGAAAATACCTTGTTTTGATCCAGTCACCATAGGATGATGGTTGGTGGAAGGCTGTGTAGGTGGGAAAGAAACTGGAGAAAAGTCAGGAAGAGAAGAAGTAGAAGATGACGAAGTGGGTGAGGAGAAAGAAACAAGAGGTTGAGGGGGTGGTCTAGGAAACATATGGGTTGGGCTTGTAGTTTGAGAAGGTAAAGAAGAGACAATAGGGATGGACTCTTGGGCTCGGTGAGTGAGAATACCAATCCCATCAAGGGAACAGGATGCTGGTATATTAACAGGAATTTGATCAACAGAAGCAAAGATGGGAAAGTCAGATTCATTAAGGATAACATGTCGAGAAATGTAAACTTTACCTGAGGGGCTGAGGCATTTGTAGCCTTTGTGACTGCCACTTGGACCAAGATAAACACATTTTTCAAAGTGAAACTGGAACTTGTGGTTGTTATATGGCCGAAGACAGGGAAAGCAAGCACAGCCAAAAGTCTTCATCATTGTGTAGTCTGATTTTTCTTTGAACAAAGCCTCAAAAGGTGAGGTGTCAATGATGGGAGTAGGCAATCGATTGATTATATATACAACTATAGAAAAAGCTTCCCACCAGAACCGTAAAGGCATCTTTGCTTGAGCCAGCAAACTAAGTCCGATCTCAACTATATGACGATGCTTGTGCTCAACACGGCCATTTTGGGCAGAAGTATGGGGACAAGGATGTCAGAAAATAATCCCTAATTCTGTCAAGATTTTAGTGAATGATTGATATTCACCTCCCCAATCACTCTAAAGTACTTTAATATGCCTGTCAAATTGATTCTGCACCATTTTCTTAAACTGTATAAAAGCTCCTAATGCCTGTATTTTATTACGTAATGGATAAACCAATGCAAAACGACTATGATCATCAAGGAAGCAAATGTAATACTTAAAGCCATTGGTAGATTGAATAGGGGTTGGTCCTCAAAGATCTGTGTGTATCAAATCCAAAGGTGCAAGAACACGAGAATCAAATTTTTGGAATGGTAAATGATGGGACTTGCCATATTGGCAAGCATCACAAAAATTCAATTTATTTTTAGGAGAAATGATTACATTGCAAGTATCCGGTATACTTTTAACAGTGTGAGAAGAAGTATGACCCAATTTCCTATGCCACTGATCTAAAACAAAAAGTAAAATAGTAGCATTGTTCTTGAAGCTAGGACCACGATCCATCTTGTAAAGACCATTAGACTTGTGTCCCTTAAGCAGCACCGGTCGAGTTCTCTTGTCCTTCACAAAGCAATTATTGGAGTCAAATTCAACAACAATGTTGTTATCATCAATCAACTCAGCAACACTGTCTAAGTTCTTTTTAATAGCTGGCACTATCAACACACGACTCATAGAGAGTTTAGAATTACCACAAAGTAGAGAAGCTTGAGCAGAAGATTGAATGTTCAGTTTATGACCATTTCCAACTGAAATGTTACCGTGGTAGAAATACCACGACCATCTTGATGAGTAATGTGATTTGTGGCACCGCTGTCCATATACCAATTTGGATTAGTCACAACTTCAGGTGTGGCAATATAAGTTGAAGGTTCTCTAGAGTTATGAGCGATGTTTCCTCCAAAAAATGATTGATCATATCGATGAAAGCATTATTGAGCCATATGTCCTGGCTTGTAACAGAGTTGACAAGTTGGCTGAGACCTGTTTATGCATCCACGACTATGTCCTCCTCTTTGGCGTGTGTGATTACAGCCACGATTCGGTGGCGAGCTGGCTGTCACTGAAAGTGTGAGGAACCAGAATCATTAGTACTGATAGTAATGTTGGCAAATAAGTTACTTACTGTGTTTACACTATTCAGGTACTCAAGATGTCGTTCAAAAGTAAGAAGCCAAGAGTGAAGCTCAATCCATGTGAGATTGTCCTTGTCAGAGAGAGTAACACCCATCAGAGTATATTCAGCATCGAGACTTACGAGAGTTTGAGTAATCAAATCTTCTTCAGGAATAGGACTCCCGGCCATTGTAAGATTGTCTGCCAGTGACTTTATTTTTTACAGATATTCATCAATTGAACTTGGTCTTTTACGAGTCCTCTGTAGATCACATCAATACAATGCGATGCAAGACTTCAAATAGGCACTCATCAGATCTGTGATAGCTTTTCAGATCTGGACCGACGCCTTACAATGTGGTAGTTGAGAGCGATTTTTGGCGTCATTGTGCTCAACAACCAACTAAAAATGGTCTGATCTGTTGCGAGCCAATCATCATAATTAGGATTTGCTCGAGATCCAGAATCATCAAAGATGAACTTTGGTGGGCACACCTTAGTGCCTAACACAAAACCATCCATGCGATGTCCTCGTAAGGCAGGCAGAACAAGAGAATACCGAAGAAGAAAGTTGGATCGATCCAGCTTGACCGATCCAGATTGATTCAGACTACTGAGTAAGGGAACCGATTTAGTCTGAACAGTGGGAGAAGAAATAGTAACAACGGGTAGAGACAGAGCTGAAGCGGAGGCAAGAATAGGGCAGCTTGAACATGCCATGACAAGAAGACAAAAGTGAAGGTCCCACTGGCTAATCTGATACCAAGTTGGAAGAAAAAGACGAAATGAATAAAGGGGAAATTTCACTGTAGGACCGCAGAAGAGAATTAATCTCAAAGAGCCCCCAAAACTTTCTGAAACCTCACTGCAGGACCAAGGGGCCAATTTGATATTAATTCCACAAATGAAATGACGCCACTGGCCCTAATGAAAACTTATTTCCTCCGAAAATGAGAGATATTATCAGCGGGTGTAAAAGACGGAAGAAAGACGGAAAGGGGTGGAGATGGCGTTATTTCCTGCCTCTCCCATGTAGCGCGCCGGTGCGGAAGGGAGATAGCTAACAACCATGAGCTGAGAAAACATAGTGGCGGAGCTTCACTTTTGCAGTCCGTCCCTCTGCCGTCTTTCAGACTCCAATCTAGAGTTGGTGCAAGAGAGAGAAGTTACAAGTGTGCCCTACAGTGTTGCGTGTTCTCTGGAAGTAGCGTCAGGTTGGCGTGGGAGGTAAGATTTTGTTGTTAAAATTTTAGTTTTGTTGGTGTGATTCGGTTAGCACAGGTGGGTTGTGATGGGTGAATGAGGAAGAAATGAGTATTTAAGTGTATGGGCATGTAGGTTGGGAGTGAGTTGCAAATCTTACGGTTTTATGGTTTAAGAAATTCATGCTGATGTTGTTTTAAGTCGTTAAAGATGTGGTGTTTATGATGTTTTGAAAAGTGGGTGCATATTGAGAATAATGCATTGCTGAAGGAACATAGGTAGGCGAAAAGAAAGGGAAATGGGTGTGTGGGCTGGAATGGGTTATATGACAGGTAGATGCACAGAGGAATGGTGAAAATACATAGTATGATGGTAAATTTGGTAATTCTGGTTGTGTGCGAGAAAAAGCAATATAATGTTGTGAAAATACTAATTCTTGTTGTCAATTGTCAAATTGCTGATGTAAACGTATGTTGTGTCATACTTGAATGATGTACAGCAGCAGAGGATAAATGGCTAGCAGTAGTAGGAAACAAGTATTTTGCATCTTTCATGTTAGAGGGCACTTTGTAAAGACCTTAGAAGGGAAATTCATTTATGAAGGGGGCATCATTACTGGAAGATTGATTAGAGAAGGGATGACATATGAAGAACTACAATGCATGGTAGCTCATGATGTGTGGCCAGGGACTTGTGAATATAAAATGAAGTACACAGTTAGCTTTGACCGGGACACATTCTTGGATCTTGTTGACGATATTGGTGTTGGACAAGTAATTGAGTACAATAATGTTGGAAATTGTGCCCTAGGGGCCAATCATTATGTTTTGAACATTGTTAATTTATAAGTTTATTAATTACGTTATCATATTATTTGCATGTTTACTGTGATAACTATCCTTGGATAACTCATGGTTTATCCTAAATGTCCCTGGTCGGTCATCTATGTGGGAGCAAAGATGAAATAAGACCAGTATGACTTTAAATTATATGGAGATATAAATTAAAGTCATAGGCACATGTAAGAGTACAAGGTGTTGGACCGACCCGCTATGAGAGAGCTGCATGGGTTAAGTCATAAGCTTCTCTCATATACAAACCATGTCACTGTGCCCTTTGACCTGAGATCATCATGGATTCATACATGAGAAACGCTTAGCTTTGACCTAGTCAAAAGTCACTTTTGACCAAGTGATCATAAAGACTATGTTCAGGCTTAGTGGTTTTTCATGCGTAGGAATGTGAATGGTCAAGATGGAATTTGTCCCTCACATTCATAGAGAGACATTACTGGGCCCCTCGATGAGTGAGTCTGAGAAATGTATGGCCATACTATAATGGAAAGGTAGTTCCATTTCTATACTCAGACTACTCAGGGATCGAGAAAGTAACGGTCATGGATAGGAGGATGATGTTCTCCATGCCTCATCCATGACCAAAATGTCGTGAGACAAAAGGGACGTGATATGGTTGTATGAAAGGTTGCATCGTTCAATGATCCTCATATGATTTGGGTAGTCGTGATGTCTTGCTAGAGACCGCTTACGACTTGTGGGTCATTATAGTTAATGGCCCACTGCCAACTTCATATGGGCCTACAGGGTCGCACACAAAATAGCCCGACACGAGTTATGATGTCCAGATTCATTGAATCTAAGATATGTCCAGATTCAATGAATAATATAGGGTGGACGTGTGTATATATATAATATAAATTCGTATATATATATATAATATAAAGGATATTAATTATTAGATTTAATTTATAAGGATAAATTAAATATATACAAATTAATTCCGTCATCTCTTTATTAAATAAATAGGAGAATTAAATCTGTGAGATGGATTTAATTTAAAACCATATTTATTTAATTGTTCTCTTATCTGATTAGGCAATATTTGATATTGTATTAATTTCGGAATTAATTTAGAGTTAATTTCGAAATTAAATATTATTAATTAAACCTATATAGCATCCTATATATTTGATATGAGGAGCTAGGGTTTAACTAAGAGAGAACCAACACCTAAGAGACGGCAAAGAGAGGAGAGAGGACGGATTCCTAAAACCCTAGACGGACAGAGGCGCTGGCACGCCGTTCGAGGTTGAGGGCTACTCGTGTGGATACCGGTAGAGGAAGCCGACCGGAGTTGTCGACTTCGAACGACACAGGAGGCGAGCAGAGAGCATCCTGAACGGCCGAATCATCAAGTCACCAGGGAATCGAACGCCTAAAGGTAATGCTTCTTACTACCTGACTTAAACGCGAACGGTAGATCCGGAAAGGGATTGAAAGTTTTAAAATTTTTCCGCTGCGCGTCGTCTTTCAATTCCCTACAAATAATAGTAGTGGCTATGTTTATGTTTGTGAGAATGAGAAAGACTTCACACAAGTGTCACAGCTGGACAGTGTACAAGAGTAAGTTGTTCTCAACTGGTTTTATTAAGATTGTGTGTAGGATAAGAAAGAATATGTCCAATTTTGATAAATTGAACTGTAATACTGAATAGCTGTATTTTTTTATGCAGGTTAGATGATTTGGTTGGTACTTATGGAATGTCAGTATCTGTAATTGAATTGGATCTAGACACAGACAGCATAAACATATCTTCCGTACAAGATGTACCAACACTGATAGGAAGTGTAGGTATGGAAACATTGCCAACCCCAATAGCGGTGATGAATTCATCAAAGTGGGGAGATTTGTTGATGTCAAGAGGGCAAACCTTTGTTAGTGCTGAACATTTTAGAGAAGCATTATATAAGTATAGCCTTGCACACAAGTTTGGTTACCGGTACGTAAAGAATGATAGGCATAAGATGATTGTGAAGTGCTGTGTAGATGGTTGTCGCTGGGAAATTTTAGCATATGGTGTAGGTGAGAATAATGGATTCCTAGTTGTAAGAAGATTTAACTGTAAACACTTGCATTATGCACAAGACAACTTAGTTGTCCCTCAGAGAAAGAGGTGCAAACTTGCTTCAGCAGTCATAATAGATGAGTTGATTTCTTGTATGCACAAAGCTCCAAATGACATTAGACGGGATTTGGAAAGAGAGTATGGGTTGAGGCTCAACTACCGACAAGCATATAGGGCGAAAGAGAAAGCATTGGCAAAAATTCATGCTTGTCCGTAGGAGTCTTATATGCTAATCCCTTGGATATGTGAAAGGCTGAAGGAAAGTGATCCAGAAACGGTAGCAAAATGGGTTGCATCATCAGATAATAGATTTCAAGCTGTATTTATTGCATACGGTTGCTGTGTAGAAGGGTTTTTGAAAGGTGGCAGACCTGTATTATATGTAGATGGATGCCACTTGAGTGGTCCGTACAAAGGAACGTTATTGGGAGCACAAGCGTATGACGCGGATAATGAATTATTCCCACTTGCATATGCGATTATTGGAGGTGAGACGCTTGATGATTGGGCATGGTTTCTTGGTAACATAAAGGATATTACGGGATCATTAGAAGTGACAATAGTATCGGATAGACACAACTCAATAAAAGGTGCAGTGCAAGCCGTGTTTGGAGGAGATCGACATGCTTTTTGCTACCGTCATGTGAAGGAGAATTACAGTGCTGAGTTTTTGAAGATAACCAGGGGAAAGAGGAGGACTAGTGGACAGACAAAGGAAGTTGCACTAAAATTACTTGATTCTATTGCATACGCAAGACTTGATAGAGACTTTGATTGCAGTATGGAAAAGCTAATGGCATTTTGTCCAGAATTGGGACAATGGCTTCAAACAAATGGAGACATTGAGCGTTGGGTACAAAGCAAATTTCCTTACAAGAGGTGGGACAATATCACAACAAATCTAGCTGAATCCTTTAATGCTTGGCTTGTTGGTGAGAGGAAGCACAACATAGCTGTCTTGATACATGAGCACAGGAAAAAATTGGCAAACAAGATGTACCACAGCAAAGAAGCCATGACGAATTGGAGCAATGGTGTGGGACCTAATATAGAGGAAAAGTTTATGGATCATGTGGCTAGATCAGAAAGAATGGATGTGCAAAATTATGGAATGAACAATTTCAGGGTCAGATGGGGAAACCTAGATGTGCGGGTAAATCTTGTGTCACGTGAATGCACCTGCAAAGGTTGGCAAATGTCAGGACTACCTTGCCCACATGCATGTGCTGCAATCAAGAAGGTATATGGTAATATATATGCATATGTCGAGGATTGCTTTTTACTCTCAGTCCAAAAGAAAATTTATGACAGACTCATGATTCCAGTTGAGACCCATGACATCCCTAGGCCAGATTCCCTTCGATATGAAGATTACTCGTCCACCATCTTCCTACAACCACCATTGACAACTCGGCATGCTGGAAGACCCAGAGTTAGGAGGATTGAATCACAATTCCAGCAGAAGAAAGCATATCATTGCTCAGGATGTGGTGAAGCTGGTCATACTAGAAAGATTTGCACTAACCCGAACCCTGGGTGACTTTGTTGCTCAAAATGGTCTTTTATTTTTTTGGTTCAACACACAGCTACTTTTGTACATAAATGAGCCCCACTATGTAGTTGTTGAGTTGTTGGGGAAGTAGCTATGACAACCCATTTTGATTTTTTGGTGGTGGGTTCGATTATATTTTGTATAGTGGTGTCAATAGTTGAAAAATTTCATGACAGTAGGTGACTATAGCTGTCGCAGGATATGTTAGGCTGTAATCTGTCCACATGTGAATGGACTATTTTTAGTTGTAAATATTTGTATGTACGTTGCAAATTGTGTAATGTTACTTGCAAACGGAGATACCCCTGCCTGTCCACTAACGGATAGCTTCTTCAGGTGAAGGTCGTCATATGTAAATGGACTGATTACAGTTGTGAATATATATATGTATGTTGCCAATTGTCTAATGTCACTTGCAAATGGTATACGAAACCATACTTAGACAGCTTCTCCAGGTGAATCAGTCCACATGCAAATGGACTATTTTTAGTTGTAAATATTTGTATGTACGTTGCAAATTGTGTAATGTTACTTGCAAACGGAGATTCCCCTGCCTGTCCACTGACGGACAGCTTCTTCAGGTGAAGGTCGTCATATGTAAATGGACTGATTACAGTTGTGAATATATATATGTATGTTGCCAATTGTCTAATGTCACTTGCAAATGGTATACGAAACCATACTTAGACAGCTTCTCCAGGTGAATCAGTCCACATGCAAATGGACTATTTTTAGTTGTAAATATTTGTATGTATGTTGCAAATTGTGTAATGTCACTTGCAAACGGAGATTCCCCTGCCTGTCCACTGACGGACAACTTCTTCAGGTGAAGGTCGTCATATGTAAATGGACTGATTACAGTTGTGAATATATATATGTATGTTGTCAATTGTCTAATGTCACTTGCAAATGGTATATGAAACCATACTTGGACGCCTTCTCCAGGTGAATGAGTCCACATGCAAATGGACTATTTTTAGTTGTAACTGTATGTACCTATGTTGCCAATTGTCTAATCTCATTTGCAAATGGGCCCTTGCACACTTGTTCACCCACAGACATCTCCTTCAGTACGAGTAGGTCAGATGCAAATGGATTATTTATAGTTGTGAAAATATGCATGTATGGTGCGAGTTGTCTAGTCCCACTTGTAAATGGGCTGTCCCACACTTAAGTAAGACGCATGCATCAGGTGAATCAGTCCACATGTGAAGCCAAGTATGTGTCATGTAAATTAGCTAGTCCTCCTTGCCAATGTGAATGGACGGATTCCACGTGTGAATATAGGTATGTATTTTGAAAATAGGCTAGTTCCCCTTGTAAATGCGCTCTCCCGCACTTGTTCCCTCATGGACACATGCTTCAGCTGGACCAGTCGACATGTGAACGGACTGATTCCACGTGTGAATATAGGTATGTATTTTGAAAATAGGCTAGTTCCCCTTACAAATGCGCTCTCCCGCACTTGTTCCCTCACGGACACATGCTTCAGCTGGACCAATCGACATATGAACGGACGGATTCCACGTGTGAATATAGGTATGTATTTTGAAAATAGGCTAGTTCCCCTTGCAAATGCGCTCTCCCGCACTTGTTCCCTCACGGACACATGCTTCAGCTGGACCAATCGATATGTGAACGGACTGATTCCACGTGTGAATATAGGTATGTCTTGTGCAAATTGGCTAGTTCCCCTTGCAAATGCGCACCCTATTCAGGTCAAGGACGGCACATGTAAATGGACTGATTCCAGTTGTGAATATATGTATTGGAGTAGCAAATTCCCTAGTTCCTCATGGAAATAGACACCTTATTCAGGTGAAGGAGGACACTTGCATATTTAAGAGGACACGTTGTTCAGCTGATGAACGACACTTGTGAATGGTCTAATTGTTGTTGTTAACTTATTTGTCTCTCTTGCAAATTGTCTAATCGTTCGTGCAAAGGTCTAATCCCTGATGTAGGTTGTTCAGTTGGAAATGGATGAACATTTGGTGTTAATTCCTGTTTTGTTGGTGCAAATTCCTAATTTCTGTTGTCACCCGTACATCAAATGAAAGTAAACAAGTAGTGATAATATGAATCCATCAAAACAGTCTTCATTAACATCATTTGTATGCACAACATTTTAGTCCGCATAAAGTGTTCACAACAACAATTACAGTGCTTATCAGCAAAAACTACAAGGTAGGAATTTGATCAGTCATCGCTTTCTCTTGCGTTGTCTGTTAATGTGGTCAAGGTGTTTGGTAATAGCATCTGACTTGACGTTTCTTTGATGCGTCACGAGCCACCACAACAGCTCACACCGTATAGATGTGTATTGATCCTATGGGACAACAATAACTGTTCTCAGTAAGTTGACACAAATGCATGATGTCATTAATATATAATTCAACACCTAACGCTGTATAATAAGGCATGGTGAATAGAACTCCATCCTTCTCTTGTGGGTTGGGCCACTCTCTTAGATATGTGATGACATGAACCCCACAATCATCACTGAAAAAATGAACACATCACTATGCTGGCTTATCTATGTCGATTATAATTTATGACAAATAACTTTTAGTGAACAAAAGACTCACGTATTGTCTTGAACATGAACCGTGGGATACAAGATGTCATTGTTTGAATCTAGGTTGGCCAACCCCTCCAGCTCAGGCTTCACTCTCCTTAGTATTTCAATGAAGTGTGCCCTCTACACAATTACAAATGATTATCACACAGGGGATACTATGGTTGTCCACAAAAGTAACAGAATAATTACACCACTTACAAAAGTTTACGCCATCATTTACTGCCCCTTTAATGCTGGATCAGACTTATTCTTCTTCTTTTGGTGCTTCATTGTATCCTCACCACCACGCAGAGAGTCCAACACATAAAACTTTAGTGTGCTCGGTTCAAACACAAAGCAAAACCAATGCAATGCAAACACAACAGGTGCAAATATGTATTCACATTCAGCCAAATTGTATCCCAGGTGTTAGGGAAGTAGTTCTTTCAGGTGTTTGTCCACTTGCCATGCTGTGTGTTGCTACACCATCATTGCCTATCACAACAGTAAATTGCACAGCAATGCAAATTGTCAGTGAAGAAACTATATCGATAACTTGATTGCACAATTTAAAGCATTGATCCATTAACAGGGGATAGCACTAACTGTGAAATCTGCATCAAATATGTGTCTTTTAACCGCAGAGGCACTCTCCTGTTGGTCAGCGTTCAAGGTGTGGGCAATCAGAGTCATGATCTGTAGAATAAAGGAGCAGGAAAATTAAATTAAAATTGTGGCACATTCCATATATGGCCACTTTGATGTAACTTGAATAGGTGCACGTACCCTGTTGCTTATCCACCTTCTGGGACCCAGTGCTTGTAGGTCTGATCGTGTTGCCAAATACCCAAACATATCTACCATGACCCTACAACAAATATGAAAGTGAAAATAAGTAGTCAGTGTTGTATAGTAGTATTATTCACAGGCTGTCTTTTCCATAATAACTGACTATACTTACTCTTGAGCCTCATCTGGTTGACACCACTCAGTACACACAGTATAAAATGCATCCCTGTCACTCATTTTCACCTTTCTGCCATAAGTAGACATGTAAGGAGATTTAACTGTTGGGACTTTACATCTACTTAACCTCTTTGTGGGTAGCTGCATTGCTTTGCCTACCATTTTCCCTTCTTCGTTTCCTTCTTTCGTTTGAGCTGCCTGTTCATCTTCAGTATCCTTTTCTGTAGCTTCATCTTCTCTCACATTGTCGTTCTTGTCTTCATCTTCCTCATCTTCTTCTTCTTCTTGCTGTTCATCATCATGCGATTTGTCACCACTTTCATGTGTTTCTCCACTCTCTATAGTCATAACTTCATCATGTTGTGGCCGCTCATTTTCATCCTCCTTAGTGTGGTGTTCTTTTCCTTCTTCTTCATTGCCTCCCTGGTTAAGAAGTTTGTTTTCCAGCTTAACTAATTCATCACAAACTAAGTTTTGAATCTTGGCCATCTCATTGTTCAATATGTTGTTGAAATTGAGCCAAAACTCCTTAATGTCCTGCACATTGTAAATGTATGTCATCAAACAGATATTAAGTCTCACCAACAGACATTATCACATTGGTATTACTCACCGGATGATGGAAACTTCTACTGCTCCCCGGTTGTGTTGACTCATTCACTTCAGCAGCGGGTGGACTGTAGAAAATGCCATGTCGACTCTCCTTTTCCGCATCAATTCTCCTCTTCACAGCCTTATCATCCCAATGTCTGACGGCGTCTTTGTCTTTTGGTTCACCTCCCTGCAGAGGGAACCTTTGCAGGAAGTGCAACTGCAGAGAAAGAAAAAATATGACTCAAAAATCAAATTACATAATACATCAACAGTTTAATGTTCAAAGCATATCCAACAAGGCATATTTTGTAAGGAAATATGCAAGTACCAATAAAAGTAGATGCACCCTCTGACAACTCTAGCACTCTCGGTCTGTCCTTCCTTACTGCTCCTATTGTACCGTTTAATTTCCTCACTGAGCTCGTCAAGCACAAAGGAAGCCCAGTCAAATTTTTTCCAGTTATTTTCTGTGCAGGCCACTTTTAGCACCTTGTCACTCACACTTGTACTTCCCGTGGGACAAAGAAGAGTGCCCACTGTGAAAAGAACAAAATAGAATTCAAAGTTTCCATCTTCTTCATCACTCTTTATCTTCTCCGCAATTTGAGAATATGTCAGTGGAGTATAGTCCTTCTTCAGCTCATTTACTTCATCCTTGAAGCCATCCAACTTCACTTTGGAGCCCTTATCTGGTAACCCAAGAACCCTCCTAACATCTGTACTAGTGACCTTCTTTGTCTTCCCCCTTATGGTAATTTGTTTACTTGGGGGGTCATATGCATGAATCAACTCCAGACATAAATCTCTGGGCAGCTTATTCAAAGTAATACCAAGAAGATGACCAAACCCCATTTCTTCTACCTTGCGCTTTAAATTTTCTTTCCATTTATAAACTTTGCCACTTCCTTGAATTTTGTGGGGGAGCACCGAGTAGAAAATGGGGACACATATTTCTCCTTCTTCTTCTTCTCCTCTATCAGCTGTTCCTTCCTTCTTCCTGTACGGCTCCCTGTCAGCATCACTCATCTCCCTCCAAATTGCTGAAGCCGCATCTGTGATTGCTCCCATATTTCCATGCATCTCCTGCTTCTTTTGCTCCCAATATTCTCCCTTGAATACTTTCTAGCCAGTAACTTGTGCGTCCTTTTTTCCCATCTTCTTCCTGTATCCAATAATCACAAAGTCATTAGTTAGTACATTAAACAGCAACATTCATACCATCTAACATTTCTTGTAACATAAACCCGGAAATTGTATACACACTAATTATTATTGTTAAATCCTTAACTTGTCATACGACGGGACATCAAATTGTTACATGCAGGTTAACTGGATAATGACACCATTCTTCGTGTAAATTAGCTAACATTCATTGTCAGGCCACAAAAGATCAGATTCCAACTAACATTAAATTATGCAACAGAGGTGGTTAATTAACTACTTTTTCATGTCAATTTCCTAACTTTCACACTCCAACACAGATCAAACAATTACATCGGCGAACAGTCGAAATTCTGCTAATTGCTCATGTCAATTGCCTAATTTTCCCTGTGAGGCCGCTGCAAACCAGATTCCCACAAACATGCAATTATGCAGCAGAGGTGGTTAATTAACTAATTGTCGAGGTAAATTTCCTAACTTTCTGAGTTCAGCACGCATCAAACAGTTACACATAAGCTAAGTGGAAATCCAGCTCATTGGTGGTGTCAATTGCCTAATTTTCCCTGTGAGCCAACTACACACCAAATTCCCACAAACTTAGTGGGTAATTTACTGATTCTCCATGTAAATTTCCTAACTTGACAAATTCAACAAAAATATGAAACCGTTAGACAGGAGCTACGCAGATAATCCCTTAAATCCTCGTGTCAATTGACTAATTTCTCCTATGAGGCCCGCTACGGATCACATGCCAACAAACATGAAATTTTGAATTGCCAGTTGTTACTTTACTGATTGTTCATGTAAATTCCCTAACTTCCAAAGTCCACCACACATCAACCACTTAAACAGAAGCTAAGTGGAAATTCACCTAATTGCTCGTGTCAATCACCTAATTTTCCCTGTGAGGCCGCTGCAAACCACATTCCCACAAACATGCAATTATGCAGCAGAGGTGGTTAATTAACTAATTGTCGAGGTAAATTTCCTAACTTTCTCAGTCCAGCACGCATCAAACAGTTACACATAAGCTAAGTAGAAATCCAACTCACTGTTGGTGTCAATTGCCTAATTTTCCCTGTGAGGCAACTGCACACCAAATTCCCACAAACTTAGTGGGTAATTGACTGATTCTCCATGTAAATTTCCTAACTTGACAGATTCCCGGAAACATGAAAACCGTTCGACAGAAGCTAACTGGATAGACCCCTAATTCCTCTTGTTAATTGCCTAATTTTCCTTGTGAGGCCACTACAGATTAGATTCCAACAAACATAGCTGGTAATTTACTGATTCTTCATGTAAATTGCCTAAGTTGACAGATATATGCACACATGAGGTTGTCATATGCAACTGGTTAGTCAACTAATTCTTCACGTCAATTGACTAACTCCTATTGTTAGCCCACAAAATCTCACATTCCAACAATCAACGGGATAAACCAAACAAAACAAACTCATTTGCCTAATCCATACGACAACATTTGCCCCTCCCAATTCTTTTCCTTATTCCTGCAAAATGCCTACAAACACTATAGCAATGCAGTTAACTACCAACACTAATTTTTCCCTAAATAATTAATAACTTTCTTACTTAGCCCCCACACAAACTCTTCATGCTACACTCACAAGCTTTCGCTCACTAAATCAGGAGCATTTGCTAAAGGGCAGTTAGGGAAATGGCCGAACACTATGTGACACATTGGTAATCATTCCTGGGTTAGAACCTAAATGTCATTACCAAACACACCCACCTTTCAGTGGGTCATTCCTCCTTAACCTACCATGAAAACAAAATCCAAGAAATCTACTGCATTTAACGAGGACCGCGAAGCTTACCAAATGGAAATCAGTGACTTCTTCTCACCCTGCTTCTTCCTTATTTGTCGATAGCCTTGCAAGTTTCCTCCTTTGTCGGCCTCTTCTTATTCTCCTTCCGCTTCTAGTGATTACCACAAACCCGCAGATTGAAGCTGATGGAATTTTTGGGGGCCACGTCAAACACTTTTCGTAGATTGCGAGAGGCAGGAATCTTCCCACAGAGGTAGCACGTTCACAGTCGGGAGAGGGCAGATTTTTCGCAGAGTGGTAGCACGTTCGCAGACCGGGAGACGCAGCAGTTTTCCCAGAGTGGTTGCACGTTCGCAGAGCGGGAGAGGGAACAGTTTTCGCACACGGGTTACGTTCGCATAGAGAGAGAGCGGGAGGACTTTTGACCGTTGCTTTTTCGCCTTATTTTCAAATTTCAGCGGAAGTAAAATGAGGGGCAGTTGCATCATTTCGTTTGTGGAATTAATATCAGATTGGCCCCTTGGTCCTGCAGTGAGGTTTCAGAAAGTTTTGGGGGCTCTTTGAGATTATTTGTCTTCTGCGGTCCTACAGTGAAATTTTCCCATGAATAAATGCTCTCAATCAAAAAGTTGGTTTGAACTAAGGCAAGTCACTTGTATTTATAATCAAAGATTATGTCCATAAGGGACATAAGGGTTAAGTGGCCTAGTGCCTCATCAGCAAATATTAAAACAGAATGCACGTGATTTTATACATAAGCATAACTGATTCTAGAGCTGTCAAGATAATCTAGAAGCTATTGGAGTTTGCAAGGTATAACAGATTTGGACTCTGTGGGCTTAATGGATTTGACGAAGCTAACTTGTTTACTAACACGACCCATCACATGCTTAATAATATGCTCTTTTTTTATCTTTATTAATAACAACATGCTTCCAGAATATATTGAAGCCGGTATTGCTAGGACTCCAAAATTTATACTACTCAACAATGATATTGGTCAGGTTAATACTTTACTGGGGAGGCATTATTATTGTTATTGTTATTATTACCTTCAGTCATCAATATAAGATCTACTTATTAGCTAATTTAAAAAAGTAAGAAAATTATTAAATTACTTTAAAATATTTATATTTATCATTTTTTTCAAACTAATTTTTTTTATTTACAAATTGATATATAATCTAATGATACACATAAGTATCTCAGAAAGATCATGTAACATCTGTTATAATTAAGCAATTTAGTAATTTTTTAATCTCTTCAAATTAGTTAACCAGATCTTGTATTATTTTATATCTCTAAATTAGTAATATAGTTTTTTTTCCCCCTAAGAAGCACATGTATCTTACTAGCAGAAGCAATCATGTTCGAGATACTATCAGGTACTAATGTCAACACCTCTTCCAACGGGGATACAAATTTTAGTTTGCTAATTTATGAGGGATTAATTTTTTCCACTAGACCTAATCCCTAGTGAGGGAGAAACGACTCTGCAAAAATTCTCTGATATCTCTATCCATGACAGCCCATACTTCCTGAGCCGAGTAGTAACTTATTTTGCCCCACTAGTAACTTCCTACTGCTTCTCATTAATGAAAAGCCCATTCATTACATAATTGAATTCTTGTGTGCGTGTGTCTCTCTTGAGCTCGTGGATGATGGCTGATAGCAAAGAATAATCTCCAAGCATTTTTTAATGGAGCTTTATTCAAATAACTTAAAAATAAAAAGCCTATTTTCTCTTGAGTCTCTATCTATTCCGAATAATTCTTCATTCTTAATTTTCTGCACATTCTCTATTTATTTTTTTTTGTAAGAGATGAATTACTAGTTGTTAAAATTCAAGAAATACAGTTAAAACCAGTTGGATTCAATAAATATGTTAACAGATGTCAATTTCTTTACCAAATCACTCTGATTTAATAATTGACTATAATGATTTTTAATAATTGATTCTTTGAAGAAATATTTTTAATGAGGTAAACAATAATAAATAATCTAAACAACAGTTTTTCCACAAATAAGATATAGAAAACACTTCAAAAGTTGGGCAAGGGGTGTCTGCACTTCCTTTTTCATCCATTTTCGTCTACTTCTCATATCAGCCATAAGATTAAGATTTTAACAGTTTAGATTTCATATTTATAAAATTATGAATAAAATGTTAAATTTTCAAAAATAAATAAACAAAATCAAATAAAACTACTAAATTTTAGTCAGTATAATTCAAAACAATAATAAAAAATACTTTATAAAATTATTTTCAAAAGCATGAAATCTGGACCGTTAAACTTTCACTCTCAATAGTTGAGATGGAAAGGGGATGGAAATGGAGAGGAAGAGAAGTAGAGAGGCTCTTTGCCCTCAAGATTTCTCTTATTTGAAGGATGTAAGAACGCGTCTCAGTATTTTCATCTCCCATCATAATTGGATGTAATTGAATATTGTTAAAAAGATGGCACATTTGCTCTATAACTAGATATATAAATAGACTGTGCGATGATAATAAACTTCATTATTCATAAAAAAAGTTAGATTGTATATAGGAAAGATGATTTGTATGAAACATTATTTAGATACAAGAAACTAATTTGCACACAAAAATGATAACTTGCGTATAACGAAAGATGGCACTACAGGACTTTCAGCAACCAAGTCTGATAACCATGTCGCGGCTAAAAGTATTCAGCAACGACCTAATGTTGCCACTGAAAAGGACTTTAGCCTGCTACATTTTCAACGGTGACACATATTCAAAGCTCCAAACAATGCAGTCTCTCCCTTCTCTCGCCGGAAACCAGCCCCTGATCTCCCTCCTCTTCAGCTACTCTGTCGAGCTTCCTCTGAGAAGGAAAGCTAGGAAGAACAGCAGCGTGCTCGCCGTCGGTCTCGATCCACTGGCTCAGTCCGGTGAACTCGTCCCCTGGTCCAGAGAAGAAGAGAATGAACAGTCGCCTCATTGTGCAGCTAGATCTCTTCCTCTCTTTCGCTAGCTCGCCTGCGTCTCTGGTTCCCCAAAGAAGAAAGACGAGGAACAGTAAAAAAGCCGCCTCCCTAATCGATCCTGGTTCTTTTGCTCTTAACCCTCCATGACTCGCCGCTCTTCCCGTTTGCTAAAGCGCTGTCGTTCTCTCTAATTCCTCTGCAGTGAACTTACGGCTTCAGTTTCCCAAATCTGAACTCCTCAAAACGGTGCGCATCCGGCCAAGGCAGAAGAAGAAAACATAATAAAAATAAAAGGAAAAAAATCAAGAAAATAGACTAAAATAAAATAAAAAAATAAACTGAAATAAGAGAAGAGAAGATAAGCTAACACAATCTTAACTCCTAAAATTACTTTTAACTACTTTTATTTCTTTTAAAACTAAGACATTTACAATGAAATAATCCCCCAATTAATGCTCCAAATTAATTTCTTTAATTAACTCTTAGATATCACTCAAAATTCTAATAGTAACGCTCCAAAAATCACTCAAAATACCATGTAAAAATGCTCAAAATGGAGAGTTATCATCAATCTATAATATTAAATCAAAATCAACTACAAGCCGGCTCATTTTCACCTTCATAATGGCTCCTCACTCAAAATACTGTTCTATGAACAGTACCAGCTTAGGAATAGTAGCGGCTCAATTTTGGGCTGCGCCTATTTTTAATTTTGTGTATTGTATTTTTTTTGCCAAGTACTTTTTTTAAAGTGTCCAGATGGGAGTTTCAAAATTTGAAGTTCCCTCCATTTCAACTCTTTCTCACTCTTTGGTTTCAAAATCTGCAGGATTTCTTTATGATGCTTTTTTGACTTCCTCCCCACGTTATATACAAAGTTTTAAAGTATAATAAGCAAATAAAAATTAATATTAGAAATGTATATGATAATATAAATATAAGAAGTAAATATAAAATTACTGCATATATATTTACGGTTGGCAATAATATTAACAGTTTTAAATTAAAAATTAATAGATGCAGAAATTACTTGAATTTTAATACGGTAAAAATCAATTTTAAATATTTTAATGTTTATAATAATTTTTATCTTTGAAAATATAACAATATTATAATATAAATATTTTTTGACGTAGTAATATAAATAGTTTTGCTTACCTTTATAATATAGTAAAATTTTCAGATTTTTTTAAATGTGTAAATTTTTGGCTTTTGGAAAAATGAAAAAAAATTAATTATAACATATCCCAAAATTGACTGCCACACGCTTTCTCCTTGCAACACGCTTTCTGTAGTCTTGATAAGTCGTATACTTTTCTCCGTTGCCCTCATTTTTTGCTTCGAGTTTCATTTTTTCGTCATTTTAGCTTTAGTTATGCTCTTAGCAAGTTCTCACAGGTTGTCACCAGATGTGGACTCCTTTGCTTCTTCTGCATGGTAAATCGTCTTCTTTCTATTCTTTATTTTTTACTCTCCCTTTTACGTGTTTCCCATTGTCTTTTCCCATTCCTCTTTTTTTCCCCCTCTTCTCCTCAATTTCCCAGGTGAATCGTTCTTGCAAAACCGTTGTGGGAGCTTGAGTTTGCGGTCTCCGATGCTGACAACCGTTGGGTGAGGGTGGTGATAGATATTGGTAGGACGCTCTCATATAACAGCAAGGAGTGCTTCTGGAGCAGAACCTGCAGGTAAATCCTAGCTTTCTTCATCCTTTCACCTTTCTACATATCCTCTTCAAGTATTCCTCACAGTTTTATTTTGTCTTTTTATTTTAATGTATTTTATTTTTCTGTAATGGGTTTTCCTTGCTAAACGAAGGGTTTTTAAAATTCTTCACAAAACAGGCTGAACGTTTTTATATTTCATTGTCAGGTGTTCATCATCTATTCTCAAAGCTTATGCTTCTATTACATATTATGTACTACAAAGTCAATTCAAATCCTCCATTGTTTATTTTTAAATACTGGGTTTTAATTCTTTTTCTCGTCTAAGTTATAGGGGGGTAGCTGGGTAGGTTTAGTGGCATATGCTGATGCAGGACTTATTCCTAAAAATACTGGGCTAATTCTCATTTTGTGGTCTCATTAATGGCCCCCGAGAAGGCACACAAATGTTTTCACGAACAACGTCTTTGGTTCAAAGGTAATTATGGCTCAATAGTGCGTTCACCCTAATATTCTGCCTTCCAGTATGATTAGGTTTCTGCATTTTTCTGGTACAATTATCTTTTTCCAATGTCTTACTTCATTTTTTTTATGAGACTATCTAAGTTCATCCATCATATAGGAAGAATAGAATAAGGTGTGCTTTGCTTGGATATTGTGTTGTGAAGCTATAGGTTGAACATCAGCCTTACATTTACTTGCAAAAACTGGTATGGTGATTTAGTTTGCTTTGGTGAAGAGAGATCAAGGTTAACTCTTTTTCTGCTCTCATATCAGCATTTTCATATTTGTTGTTTTCCTTCTTGATATTCATCCAGTGTTGTTTAATATCATAGAAGGTTTATTTGGTATTGTATGATGGATGCTATTTTGTTTGGTGGAGGCTTGATGTTAATTGTCATGAAGAGTATATACAATTTAATTTGTTAATATCTGCAGTTTTAACAGTGCCTTTGTGGGCTTCATACTTTCAATTTAAGAATAGTGGTGTATTTTTTTTTGTCACATGAGATGTCACCCTTACCATAGTGTTTGTTTTTTATTTCTCTCCAAATGGATTAGTATTAATTTGCTTCCCATCCTTGCTATAGTGCATGGTTCTTGAATTAGACTATTTGGTGTTTTGTTGGAATTTGTTGAGGTGTTCTAAATATCAAAATGAAACTCACCTCTTGCAACATATAAGGTTTTTGGTATGGAATATGGATTTTGAATCCAATAGTGTACATTATCTAAGTATGAGAATTGGTACTCAATGGAGTATGTGGTTTATCCATTTAATAAACTCTTTTAATGAGCTGTAAGGTTTGAGGTGGTATGTCAAAGACCCAAGAGTTACCAAGGTCAGAGCTCATTTGTGGCATTTTGTTGCTCTTTTTGTGAGCATTATTGTTCTCTTGTATTCTGGACATATTTGTGTTGTTTTGGCCTAATGTAAGTTTGCAGTTAATGTCTCCTTTGTGAAATGTTAGACTGGAACTGGCAGGATCAGTGCTACTTGAGGAAATCGATTTGTTGGGGGTGGAGATGGAAGAATTTCCAAGTTTTTAGTAAACATGATGATACAATATTCTTAATGCATGGACCGATACAGCAAGTTTTTTTTGGGAAAAATATAATTTCTCATTATATCTTTTCATGGTTCTCAGTATTATAATGAATATCTATCTAAGCCCTTGGGACAGATTATTTATGTTATAAATAATAAGTGCATTTATGTTAAAGAAGCCTGCTCTATACTTTTCAAAAGGAATGAGTTTTGGATGTTCTTGCAATGCTGGTGCTGCAGGGGCATATTTGATGTTGTTTCCCAGAGTCTTTATATTTGCAAACATGACTACATAGACAGACACACTTCTACTGAAATTTCCTAAGTTGCCTCTTTGAATAAATGTTTACGTCCAAGATCAGGCCAAGGCATTGTTTCCTTTATATTGGAGTCAAGTTTAGGTGACTGAAGCATTGAGTCTATTGATCTTCAAATAGGTATCAGGAAGAGAGAAGAAAAAGGAGATCCAAAAGTATGAAGCATGAAAGTAGTTAAAATAGTAAGGCCGTTGGGTCTCTTTGATTGTACATAGGCTCATAAAGTATATTCATATTCATATCAAGGAACCATTGGCAGCAATAACCATGGTATTGTCTTGAAAGAATCCCTTCAAGAGCTTTGCAAAAGAAAATCACGTCACATTAAAGACATGAATATTGTTCAAGTGAGTTTGGAGGCATTTGGTAGGTTGAATTGCGTACAGGGTCTTTGACCATTGGGCTATATTTTGTTGCCTTCATGACATCCTTTTGGGGAACCACAATAATGATTGGGAGACAAAAAAGGAACAAGTTTTTACAGGTTCTTCCATAAGAAAATGTCTCTGGCTTTGTACATAGCATACCATCCTATGTGCAAGACTAATTTGCTTTTCATGAAAATACAAAAAAACATACAAGCAAATAAATGTTAAACTTTTGCATAAAAATGTGATTTAAAATGCCATTCCAAATTTGGGTGAATAGGTATGACTCTTATTGAGTAATGAAAAATGATTAAAAATTATGAATTTACCAAATATAATAATTTTAAATTATTATCATAGGAAAAAGTTATATTTAATAAATAAAATATATTTAAATTAGAAATCATAATAATGTGGAAAATTTTAAACTAAATAGTATTTTATAATTAATTGGCTTGCGACAAAGTTATAGTTGTTACTGTATGTACTGCTTATAAATAGAGGAGGTAATTTCAATATCATTATTTATATATAGAAATGTGTTATAATGTGTTGATATTTTTGTGATAAATTAATATTGTTGATTATATTGATTGAAGTGAACTCTTCCCGTGCATCGCACGGGGGTTTATATGCTAGTTATATATATATATATATATATATATTTGCCGTTATCATTATATATATATATATATGTAGACTGTGCATCGATAATAAACTTCATTATTCATGATGTAATAGTTCTGATGCTGCATTCCAGTCAATCACCAAGTTCCACTTGCAAAACCGACATCGGAAGAAAAATAAAACTTGTGGAAATGTCAGAGTTTAACACCCCTACTCAAGCAAAACACAATCACAGAACAGTAAACAAATTAATTTATTACCATGTGTGAGGCGAATAATAGAGAACTAGCTAAAAGAAGTAACAAGACAAACTTGAAGTAACAATAATCTAAAAACAATTCTTATGTTTGGCCCAAGACTTTGACAGCATATTCTGAAGAGATCCATAATTCCGAAGCCTGGCGGTTGTCATATGCTGTCGTTGCCGATGCTAGGATGAATCTGAAGCTTGAATTTTTTTCAACTACTTTTTCTTGCCTAGCCAAATAATAAGCACCATGTTATAAGCAGAACAGCCACACCTAGGAAGCCAATCCAAATCCTACGTGATACTCTCACCATTTCCAAGCAGAGTCAAAAAGTTCACCACCTGGGTTCATCAAATAGAGGCCATTAATGCAGGTGGGTACCAAGAATGAGAGAGTTATGCCCATAGCATCCACATCACAGCCTTATGCTTGAGGGGAACTCCACTTACGAGTATGAGGAGGACAGTGAGAGATGAAATGAAAGCTAAGTTATTGTATTTTGTGTAGGGAGGATGAAAATAAGGTGCGTATCTAATAGCTGATACTGCATCTCCAGGGCATGCCGAGCTATCATCTTTACTTAGAGTCAAAGAATCCAAATGCTCATATTGGAGCTGCGTTTCCTTAGCGGGGCCGGTTTAAGATGTAACCATATCTTATCTGACTTTTTGGACACGTCAGGGAATGTTGAAGATCAAAGTAAAAGGCCAATGTTGTTTCGTAGAGAGTAATATATTTTTGAAATGGCAAGTCAAGCGGCTAGAAAGGTCGGCATCATATTTGATTGGGTTGGTCATGATACAATTAAGATAAAAATAGATTTTTCTTTTTCACAAATTGATTGACTAAGGCTGGTTCTTTACTATGCAAGCTAGCTTATGCTAGATTTCAAGAGAATATATATACATTATATAAAAGAACGGGAGATATATGGTATCATAGACAGAAACTCAATTATGTAACAATATAATAGATCTCTCAACAAGTTCAACGGTAATAGATGCAAATGTATAGAAATAACTTATTTGAACTTTTCCTATGAATCCTCTATTTGTACTTAAGTTTTGATTCTAACAAGTACTCCTCTGGTTCTTAATATAAAATCTAATAGTTGAGTTGGTTTTGGTCCTAAATATAAGACTCATTTCTCATATTTATTAATTTTCTCTAAATTACACCTATAGATCCTCCTTCAACTATAATCAAGTAGAAAAGGAAAATGGAGTATTAAGAAAGATGATTATGATATTTTAAGAAAAACGTGTCACATTTCTTATAATTAACTAACTTACCTAACTTCTTTAATCTGATCAAATTAGTTAAATGGGTCTTATATTAAGGACCGGAGGAGTAATTTATCATTGATTCTGTACCATATTGGCTGCTTCATTAATTCTGTAACTAATCCGTTGGTGGAGTAACGAAACTAGCTTGTGCACAGGTCATTATATTGATTTAACTAGATATGACCAAGTGGGGTTAAAAGCTTTTAATTAATTTTTATTACTCTTTAGTTTTACATTTTTCTTTATTAAAATTTATAATCCCTTTTTTTAATTTTTTAAATTGAACTCATAAAAAATTTTCCTCCTCTCTCTTTCTTTCCATTTCCTTCATACCAAACATAATGCTAGTATCATATGAGTAGTAAGTTTAACATTTTAAAGGACAAAAGAGTATATTTGGGATGATAAGAAAACGAGGGGGATGTGCAAAGTCATAAATAGCTTTGAGTCCACATTGGCGGCTAATAATAATATATTCAAATTAAGGGGGTCATTGAGATGCCTCTAGACTATTCCTGAATTGAGGTAATAGTATGCCTTAAGCTTTTTGACGTTATGCTTGGAAGCACATGAATGGAATTAGCAAGTTGTTTCCCAACCCCCAGCCCCCACCAGTTATTCAAGCGGGTGGCTAGAAATTTAGAGACTAAGTCTTGTTTGTAAAGAAGGTGGGGTTATCGACCGAACATTGGAAACGGTAAAGGAAATATCCCAACTACTCCGCCGTCATGTTATGGTTACTCCGAAACTAACGCTGGAAATCAACTCAATCATAGTGAAATTGGTATTTAAACAATAGCCACAGGGTTAAAAATGTCCTTCAAAGCACAAACATATACACACATATATATGAGAAACACAAGACCCCAATATTTAGAAATAAGAAGAAAGAGTCTCGAAGAAAGAAGAAGCAGTAAGGAGTAGTTACAGATAAGAAGTTGCAGAAGAGATGAAGTTCAGCAGTTACGCGACAGCGACGATGGCCAGAGAAGAAGAGTGACTTGGTAAAATAAAATCCATCCGCGCCTTCTCATGGTAACCCCTTTACTTAGATAATGTAACGATCCTAACGGAGTTGGGCCTAGTTGGTGATCTAAAAGAGAGCCCAAACCAAGAATCAAGGAGACGGGAATGGCTGGAAGCTGAGAGAATTGGATTGCCAAGAGAGTATTATTGGACTGATGACTTTGGGCTTAGGGTAGGCAAAAGCGAAGACACAAACAGACACAAAGAAGACCAGAAGGAGGGCGGAATGATTTTGCAATCTCTCCTCTTTCTGTGGCTCCCTCCCTCCCTTTGGAATTCTTCTTCTCTTCTTCTGGCATTTCCCTTTCTGCATATTTTTTTATTTCTAAAGTATGATAGTATCCATATTGTGATGAGAACAGTATTACATTTGCTTGACATTTGTTCTGTCATTATATATACATATATTTCTGAATTTTGATTGTTATTGATAACCTATGCTTGTCAAACCCTTGGGCATATTTTTCAGCCCATTTAGTTCATCGACAACCCATATTCTCATTTGGCCCATTTTTGATAAGATATGGTGGCACATCACTAATTATTTTAAAATTTATTAACGGGATTAGTCTAGTAAAAGGGGTTAATCCCTCACAACAAGGCAAGTCAATATTCAAATCTTCATTGAGAAAGTTGCCAACATTTTGTACTGATAGTATCTCAAACAGGATTGCTATCAGTAGAAGAATACATCTCTTTAGCAGTATATATATATATATATATATATATATTAAAGTTTCTTTTTAAAGGAAAGTGAGCCATGCATATAAATCTTAAATTTCATTGAATTAATCTATTTTTTTAAGGAAAAAAAGGTTATAAAAATGGTTTACGATAACAACGAAATAAAGATCGAGATGTAATTTCATGGGGGGAAGAAGGCGTCTCATACACATAAGCAAGTGAGACGACCTTCAAAACTTGAAGCATATTAAGATACAAATTGTGTGATGAGGATGAGATGAGTGAAGATGAGGAAGACAGTACTGAAAACTTCTACAACACAGGCCATTCATTAAATATTTAAGAAGTGCATATATATATATATATATATATATATATGCATACACAAGGAACATTAACGGTAATCAACCCCTGAAAAGTTCTACACACCTAAGACGCATCAAGTGTTTACTTGACTTCTGATGCCAAGTTTCCCTTCTATTTCTTCACTTTCGTTATCTTGTCCTTCAATTTCTTCACCACCCATATAACAAACTTCACCGCAATGTATACACCAACCAGTGCATACAAGCCAATAAAAATTCCAGTGGCTATCATCACCCCGTTTTTCCGGTCTGCACTGAGTCTTGGGAAAGAAGTTCGAGGCCAAGAAAATAGGCGTTCAGAAGGCAGGTGAGAGCTATGCCCATGCCTATGGATAGGAGCCACAACACAAATCTATGTTTGAGAGGAACTCCGCTTACAAGCAAGAGGGCAACACACAGAGATGCCACAAAAGAGATGGTTTTATAGGTTATGAATTCGCCAAAGTAATATGGCTCACGATAAGCAAACATGGCCTGCCCGGGACAAGGTCCGTAAGAGCGGTCAAACCCAAAATTATCTCGGTACGGCAAGCAGCCGAGGGGTCCGTCAATGATAGAAGTGTTGTAACCGGTAGTGAGGTTGAAATCGGGATCGCTGGGTCTTATATTTTGTTGGATGACGCTTCCCGGAGGGTTAAGTGCAGCTTGAAAGGTTATGGTTGAGATGACAGTAGCCACCAGACTTAGATTCCCCCTCATGTCTTCTACTCAATCGCCATTATACTGGAACCATTGGTCTATTTGGTTGAAAACAATTTTCCACGACCACTTCTTCATCCAACATCTCTCTTCCCTGCTGTCACCGCCAATCTTCTCTCTCCCTCCACGTCTGATTCCACACTCCATCAATATGACTTGTATTTCAAGGCTCTTGGAGTCCTTGGGAAACCCATAAGCGATATCTGGGGCCGTACAACCCATGTCGTTCTTCAAGTTCAGTGATTCTGATCTTATTTTTGGAATTGAAATGAGGTAACTCACAGTCTGAACATAACAACCAACAAGAAAATTTAATTTGTTATGCTTGTGACTTATACCTAACAGAACCAGAAAAAGATCGAAAATGGTTATATATGTAATGTGATCTCAAACTCAAGCTGGTTATACAAGTAAAAAAGTACCTTGACTTGCTTCAGCATGACAGCCAAATGGAGAATGGTGTTCTTGCCATCCGAGTCTCGCTCAATGAGAAGCTTATTGGTGTCGTGAATATCCAAAGCCATCAAATCTTTAAGGATCTCCAAGTGGTTGTACATCACACACAAGTGGAAAATATTTTCCCCGTTGTCATCATGTAACCTCACGGACTCTGGCTTTGCTCTACTCAGCTCCAACACAACTTCTCTTCTGCCTCTTATAACTGCATAGAGCAAGGGAATTCTGCCTTCCTGATCACGAACAAAGCACGCCTCTTCGCCGTATTTCAACAACTGCTTTCATGTGGCCTTCTGCAGAAGCTAAGTGGAGAGGTGTGCCTTGTAAAGAGTTTCTCTCAAGGGCAAGTTCTGGTTTGTGAGAGAGGAGGGTTTTTGTGAACTCAAGGTGACCATGTGAAGCTGATATGTGCAGGGGAGTTTCTATGAAGACAGCTTGTGAGCTAATCTTCTGCAAGATTCCAGGGTCTTCCTGTAGCAGTGAGTTCAAGGTTGAAACACATCCTTTATATGAAGCTTCATAGAGAACTCTCATCCTATCTTCTTCATGATGATGAGCAGTCTCTATGTTCATCAGCTCCGTCTCTTGCAGAGAAGAATGACTCGTCTGCTTCATCATTATGTGATTGGTTTACTTACTGCGTGATGCAAGTTTAGGGTAACTTTGTGTTCCAATTTATAATGCCGTCTCGTGTCGCTTAACGGAATGTTCTTCCAATTTTTTTCACTGTATATGGTGTCAATAACTTCTGCGTTGTTTCTGATAAAAATCTATTGAAACGGTTATTATTGAGGATTGATGGTGATTATTATTGTTATTCTTTTTCACTGCAAACAATTTCTTTTGGAAGTCCTTTTTTGTGTGCATGAATTTGATCAAGTCAACATTTCTTTTCTTTTCGTGATAAAAATCAAGTCTTCATCCTTCTGTGGTCGTTCAAATAATACAAATGAGACAAATGTAATTATTAACCATATAAAATTTCTTGGTTACTATAGACACGGTATATATGAAAATATTCACTTGTATATTTCTGGGTGTTGCTGTACACTGTATATATAAGTAGAATGGAGATCGAGAGAGATTACAGAGGAGATCGGGAGAGATTACAGAGATATTCTAGGAATAATTCAAAAATAAATCTGATTCCCTATAATCTACCTAATATCTCGGAGTTGATATTTATATATACAAACTACACTCCTCCTCAAGTTGGATCATAGATGCTAATCATGTCCAACTTGCTAATGAATTTTTCGAACAAGTCTTCAGGAAGCCCTTTTGTGAGAATGTCTGCAATTTGCTGTTTTGAGGTCACATAGGACAAACATACAATCCCATCCTCTACTTTTTCTCTAATACAATGTCTATCAACCTCGACATGTTTGGTTCTGCTGTGTTGTACTGGATTTAAAGCCATATTCAGAGCTGCCTTGTTATCACAGAATAGCTTCATTGGTTTGCTGATCTGAACTTGAGCCTCCTCTGCTACTCTTTCCAACCAGAGACCTTTCATAATACCTTGAGCTAGGGCCCTCAATTCTAATTCTGCACTGCTTTTAGATACAACATTTTGTTTTTTACTTTGCCACGTCACTAGATTTCCCCACACAAAGGTACAATAGCCAGATGTGGATCTGCTATCCTCTGGAGCACCTGCCCAGTCTGCATCTGTGTAAATTTCCACCGTTCTAGATTCACATTTTTAAAGAAAAGTCCTCTTCCTGGTGTTACTTTCAAATACTTCAAAATTCTGTAGGCTGCATCCATGTGTTTCTTTTGGGTGAGTGCATATGTTGACTTGCTACCCTTACCGCAAAGGTTATGTCAGGTCGAGTGTGTGATAAGTAGATTAACTTTCCTACTAACATTTGGTATCTGCCAATGTCCATGGGTTCCTCATCTTTTTGTCGTTTTTTTTTTCTTTCTCAGCCTCTTCTTTGGTAGTTGCCTTTTTCTTACCTCGGTTGGTGCTTTCCCTCTTAACACTCATTGGTGTTTTAATTGGCTTGCAACCAAGCATACCAGTTTCTTTTAATAAATCAAGAATATACCTTCGTTGAGAGACATAGATTCCCTTCTTTGAATGTGCAACTTCCATTCCAAGGAAATACCTTAGTTTTCCTAGATCTTTGACCTCAAACTCTCGATTCAAAGCTGTCTTTATTCAGTTTATCTTGGTTACATCATCACCTGTAAGAATAATGTCATCTACGTAGACAATAAGAATTGCCTTTAGTGCTCCATTCTTCTTAACGAACATTGTATGGTCAGACAGACTTTGCCTTTAGCCTTCAACCTTTAGAACTTTGGAGAATCTATCGAACCATGCCCTGGGGGACTGTTTTAGGCCATACAAGGATTTCTTCAGCTTACAAACTTGATTTTGTCTCCCTCTATCAAAACCTGGGGCCAGTGTCATATAGACTTCCTCTTTTAATTTTCCATTAAGGAATGTGTTTTTGATGTCTAATTGTTGTAAAGGCCAATCCAAGTTGGCTGCAATCGATAACAGAATCCTTATTGTATTTAAATTTGCCATGGGAGCGAATGTCTCATTATAATCTAGCCCATAGGTCTGAGTGAAACCCTTGGCTACCAATTGTGCCTTGAACTTGTAGAGTGTTCCATCGGCATTATATTTCGGGGTAAAGACCCACTTGCATCCAACTTTTTTCTTCCCTTTTGGTAGATTAACCACTTCCCAAGTCTCATTTTTCTCTAATGCTGCTATTTCTTCCATCACTGCCTTCTTCCACTCAGGATGCTCAAGAGCCTCATGTACATTTTTAGGTATTCTGATTTCAAATATTAGTGGTAAAAGCATGATAATCATGAGATAGAGTGGCATACGATACATACTTTTGGATAGGATGCATGGTACAAGAGCGAGTCTTCTTTCTTAGGGCAATGGGCAAGTCCTCCTCATTCACTTCTATCGCCGTTTCAGAATCTTTCATTTGGTCAGATTCTGGCAGAGCTCTAGGCATTATGATCTCTATAGTTTCTTTATCTCGCCGTGTGTATACCTTGTTATATTTATTGTTGGTGTTATCTCCCCCTGCCTTTGGCACTTGCACAACATCGGGAGGAATAGGTGTAGAATTACTAGGTGAAATGGATAGAACAGGCTGAGTTGGAGGTATAGGCTCAGGTACACTTTCTACACGCTGAAATTCACTCCAATTCTCCCCCTGAATTGAAGAAGTGGGAAAGTACGGCTCATGCTCAGAAAAAGAGATATCACGACTAACAAAGAGGCGTTTGGAAGTGGGATCATAGCACTTATATCCTTTCTGACTAGATGAGTACCCCAAAAAAATACACCTAACGGCACGTGGATCAAGTTTAGATTGAGGGTGAGGAAGATGAACAAAGGCAGAACAACCAAAGATGCGAAGCGGAAGGTGGTGATCAAGATGAGTGACTGGGTGAGTTTCATGAAGTTTGTCTAAAGGAGAGACAAAAGAGAGAACATGGCTCGGCATTCGATTGATTAAAAGAGTGGCTGTAAGAATAGCATCCCCCCAGAAAAATTTAGGCACATTACATGTGAACAGGAGCGCACGGGCTACCTCAAAAAGATGTCGATTTTTGCATTCGGCAACACCATTTTGTTGTGGGGTATGAGGGCAAGAGCTATTGTGGACAATGCCATTGGTTTTTAGAAAAGAGTCAAGCTATTGATTAAAAAACTCAGTACCATTATTTGTGTATAAAACCTGAATTGTAGTGTTAAATTGATTTTGGACAAGGTGAAAGAATTCCATAAAAACAGAGGGAACAATGGATTTTTCTCTAAGTAAACCCAAGTCATTCGTGTGTGATCGTCAATGAAGGTGACAAACCATTCTGAGTGGGTACGATTGGAAACACGAGACAGACCCCAAACATCGCTGTGAATTATAGAAAACAGACGAGTTGGTTTGTATTGCGATGGTGGGAAAGGTACACGATGGTGTTTGGCAAGTGTACAAGAATCACAATGAAGAATGGAATTTTTATTAATGGATAAATGAGGAAACAAACGTTGCAAATAAGAGAAACTGGGATGACCCATTCTTTTATGCCATAATAAAATATCATTATTGTCAGAAGTAGAGACAGGACCATAGATTTGCGAACACAAGGTAGTCACGGTAGAGACATCGAGACAATAGAGACCATCATGCTCCCTAGCTATGCCAATCATCTTCCTCGATGAGAGATCTTGAAAAATACAGTAAGTGGGAAAAAAATAAGCACCCCACAATTTGCATGTTTAGTATTTTGCTGATAGAAAGAAGGTTACAGGCCAAATGAGGGACATGTAAGACAGAATTGAGATGCAGTGAATTTGAAAGAGTAACCGAGCCTTTACCGACAATGGGAGAAGCCGAACCATTAGCAGTGGTGATCGTGTCATTACCAGCACAGGGAAAATAGGTAAGAAACATACGAGCATCCGAGGTCATATGGTCAGTAGCACCAGTGTCAACTATCCATTTGTTAGACGAGAATGAAGTGTGAAGAGCGAATGGAGGAGTACCTGTGTGAGCTATGGAGGCAGACACAGCAGGGGGAGGTTGCTGCGCTGGGAGGCCTTTAAGAGTAGTAAGTAACTGCTGCAGTTGCTCATTTGACAAGGGTAGAAGAGAATCAGAGGATTGGGAGGGTTCTGGTGATACCTGATAACCCCGAGGTTTACCCTTTCGAGATTTCCAATCAGCTGGTTTGCCATGAATGTCCCAGCAACAGTCACGAGTGTGGCCTGGCTTCTTACAGTGATCACAAGTGACTTTAGACTTTGTGGAGGAAGATGAGGACCCCCCTCTACTGACAAGGGCAGAGGAGTCAGAAATGGTTGAAGAGGTGGGGTACAGCATAACATCACGACGTGAGGCTTCACGACGTACTTCAGAGAAAGCCTCACGAGTGTTAGGCAGCGACGAATGACTTAGAATCCGGCTTCGAATGTCATCAAACTCAAGGTTTAAACCAGCGAGGAACTGAAAAACACGTTCCTTTTCAACATTGTTTTTGTGTCATGCAGCATTAATGGAAGATGACCACTCCTCCTCAATAATCATATCCAATTCCTGCCATAGTCCAATGAGCTCCAACCAGTAGTCAGTAACGGTGCGAGTACCTTGCTTGATATTCCAGATTCTGGTTTTTAGATCATAAAGATGGGCAAGGTCCTCACCATCAAAATAGGATTCTCGAACAGCATCCCACATGTCTTTAGTAGTAGGTAAATACATAAAACTTCGTTTAAGGGAAGGCGACGTAGCGTTAATCAACCAGGAGCACATAAGAGAATTGTCCGTGAGCCATTGCTGCATCTTTGAAGACTTTGGGTCACTAGGTGCGGTCGATTCTCCAGTGATCAAACCAAGCTTGCCACGACCACCAATGGCTAATCGCATAGCTTGAGCCCACTCCCTGTAATTTCTGCCGATGAGTTTTTCCGACACAAAAGCAATAGAGGAGCTATCGACATTGATGGTCGACACGGAGGTGGCATTGGTCGAACCAGAAACTTGCGCAGGGGATCCACCAGGAGGGTCCATCATGGTCGGACGCTGCCTGGGGCTTGATCCAACTGATATGTCCTCCGATGTGGAGGACGAAGAAGAGGAATTCACCGGACTCGTTGAGGGATGACTGTCCGCTGGCTCTGGTACCATATAGACATGGTATATATGAAAATATTCACTTGTATATTTCTGGGTGTTGCTGTACAATGTATATATAAGCAGAATGGAGATCGAGAGAGATTACAGAGATATTCTAGGAATAATTCAAAAATAAATCTGATTCCCTATAATCTACCTAATATCTGGGGAGTTGATATTTATATATATAAACTACAGTTACATATTTCACTATATATACAGTATATTTTTATAAGAGAAATAAAGGAGTGAAGGTTCCTGCGCATTGTTCTTATTTCTCAACGGTACGATCATCAGCTATGGGATCAAGTGGCCATTTATTTCTTTTCCTATTTATAAGAAAAATTAAGCCGGTAGGTCTTTACTATAATTTTCTCCAATTGTAACTTAAATTCTTATAGTTTATTTTTTAAAAAATGATGATGTGTCTTTATAACTTGATTTAGGGAAAATATATTTCAGGTCCTTATAGTTTGATCAAATTTTGAATTAGATTCTTATAGTTTTATTTCTTTTTATTGAATCCTTGTAGTTAATTTTGTTAAATTTACAAAATCCTTCTGCCATTGATGTTGCAAACATTGTTAACAGACAATGGCAAAGAATGATCTGACAATGCGCTGTCGCTCCCCTCCCCTGAAACATCCTACCTTTAACCCCTCAGGGTACATGTTTGGAAGCGTTATGGTTCAAGCAATTCACAAAATAAGCCCATAGATTGAACTTTGTAATTGGTTCTCATGTTACTATTCACTGGTTAAATTTCAGATTTTCAGTCCAACTTTGAGCAATTATAACTCTTAGCACACACATCCGTTTTAAGTGATCTATTACTTGTTCTAAAGCTCAGGGTGTGTACTTTAATCATGCCAAATTTTATGAGCAGAGTTAGTCATTTGTCATACTTCTACACTATCACTAATTTGTTGCTCAATTAGGGATAGCTTATCTCCTAACTTGCACTAACAGTTCATGATTAGGACTTTCTATACATAATACCATTCCATTCATATACTAACTATTTCCATACATTATCATAGCTAATTACCCAAGCCAACATCATCATTTATAATCACATACCATCAATGGCACCTTTACAACACAGATTGCTATATACAGTGTATAACGTAATGTAATACATTTCTTAAAGTCTTTTCCTCTCTTTCTTGCTCCACTTCTTGATTTCTTCTCCCATTCTCTTGCACCTAGTATGGTTGGTTAAGGGAGGGTGAGATTTAGGAGAACCTCAATAGCAAACATTACCATTTATACAAGCAAGATGGATGCAAGTGTATGGCATGCTTTTGTGCACATAACTTTATCTTTCATGCATGGTGAAATGCCATGGAAAGTAAGCTAGTTCATTCATATTCACATAACATAATACCAAGGCATGCTTAACATAAACATAGCAATCCTAATTCAACAACATAGCTTAATCACATCATGGCATTCATAGCACATACACACATACACATCAATCACACAAGAAAGGTAAGTTCGCTACCTTGTATCATAAGTTTTCTCTTGCTCTTCAACTTGCTCCTTTTTGCTTCCAACCGTTAAGGTTTCTTCCTCAACCTTTGCCATTCCTTTTCCTTGATGTGTCATGGCCCTAAATTCACTAACACATCATTTCCATTCATTCATTAGAGCCATGGTAATCAATAACATCAATACTTTGTTTTCTTTGAGCTATATTAGCTTCTAACTTTTGAGCTTGATTTCCAACCTTCCCAAAATTAATTCCACATACTATTCCCACACAATTTTACATGTAGAATCTATTTCCAAGCTCAAAATAATCAAAATCAAACTCCTCCCTACTCAACTTGATCTGGCCAAACATAGGGTGTTAGGGCTCAACATTCCACTTTCAATTCTAATGCTTCCAAACTTGTTTTCTCACCATTACCCCACACAATTTTTCATTTTAAACACATTGGAAGCATCAAAATGATCAAAATCCAATCCTAGCCCAAGAACCAGCCCTGGCCGAAATATTACCCAAGTTACATAATCATGAAGTTCAACCAATTTCAGCATAAAACCACTTGATTTGTGTTCCTTTCAAGCCTTTGAACATTATTCTAACATCAATTTCACCTTCCTCTACTCTTAAGAATTTTGTGCAGCGTGTCCCCCTAGAGTTTCAAGCTCCCTAAAATCATTAAAATCCATAACCAAGCTTAACAACAACAAGGGTAGTGAAAACTACATCAAAAATCATAAACATACCTTGTTTTGGAGCTCGATCTTACATATGACCACTTGGCCTTTCTTTCTCTCTCTTCTTTCTCTCTAGAAACCATTTTGCTAGAGCTTCCCCAAGGTTTCCTCTAGGTTGGACGAAAATGAGGGGTGGGGAGGGGGTATTTATAGAAAACAAGACTGAATCTGAGCTGTTGATCTTAAGAATGTGTGGCTTGATCTGGGCCGTCTATTTTCTCTTTTAATCTTATGGTGACAAGTATCCTATGACATCATGCTTACCTCATGATGATGACATCATGCTTACATCATCAATCCACATGCTTTTACTGTACACGTGTCTTGCATCTGACCGTACACGTGTCTTGCATCCAGCCGTACACATAATACCTTCTTTTCCCATCTAATCGCACACTTGTCTCCTTCATATTCCTTCATCATTTTGGCATTAAAATAGGGAGGAAATTAATATAAAATTCGTGCAAAATACAACCTTTAGGTATTCCTCCACCTATCTTGCCATTCTGCACCGTATAGGGTACTTTTCAAGCCCTGACTTACAGGGACCACTGGGACATGTTATGGCACCATTTTCTCACCTCAAATAAATCCACATGGCATTATATAACATGCCCAAAGAGAGAGTGATGCCCTCCCTTGTTCTTTCATTAAAATAATTAATAATATTTATTTCGAAGTGATCTTGATCGAATTCTTTCTACTGGTCCACAACTCTGAGAATTTATCTCCAGGTACCAATACTATTTATTTATCACAAGAAATTCCTCTAATTTTTCTTAAGTCCAAAGTCAACCTCTAGACCTTGACTTTGACTTTTCCTAAATAGTGTATAAATAGGCTTTAAATTCTATTAAAGCCAACCTCTTCGCTTTCTGAGGATGGAATTATTTTTAAAACTTGTCATAATTTCTCAAGTATTTTTTTCCATTTTATTCCAATTATCTGAGGCCTCCCTATACTTTAAATAATTTATTTTAATAATATTCAAAATCAGTCAAAACCGTGGGAATTCCACAAATTCCTTCCAAGGGCATTTACAGCCTCATACAAACCTCTAAACCTTATTCCTAGTTTCTGAAAATTTTCCTAGGTGTTCAGGCATTAACCCACAATTTCTCATTTTCTGGGATTTGGGCATAATTTCCATTTTGCCTTTACTAGCCCAAAACTTTGCAAAATTATAATTTTCCCATGGTTTGGCTAACCTCAAAATTCACCTCATTGAGGCCTTCAACATAATTATTGCCCTACATTCATCTCTATTTATCATTCTGGGCCTCGAGACTTCACTAGAGTCTTTAACTTTCTCTTTCTTAAGTCCTAGAAAACTTTCCCTTGCGATTTAGTCCTTGGGGATCCTACTATCCTTCCAGGAAATCTCTAGGACCTTTGCTAAAAAGGGTCTGGTAGCTTGTTCATTTCAGGCTAATTTCAGTACTTCTAGGCCCAAAATTCGGAATGTGAGATCCCCTAAGTTTTTGTCTCTCTCTCTATCGCTTTTCTTTCTCATCTGTTAAAGCTAACAACGATGAGCTCGACAACGCCCAGAAGGAGTGAAGAAACAACTGCCTCTTTGACTGATCCTACTCCTCATCAACATGGGCACGCTGCTTCTATGCTGTTATAACATATAAAAAAGAAGAAGCTTTGATCAGAGTCTTATGGGAGGAATTGGTGAAATTCTTTCCACATCTCAGGCTTTATTTCTTCACTTTGTAATAATATTGCCAGCATTTATATAACCTCCTTTTCATATCACTTTGATTCTAATCTAATTAAGCTAGCACACTGCGTTTTTGGCAAGTTTCATGCTTATAATATTTCCTCTAAGATCTGAATTCATCAAATCTTGCTTATCTATAACAAAAAACACAAAGCAACTAAGCTAACGAAAGTGGCCACAGGAGTTCACGAAAAAATTGCCATGGGTGTAATGCTGAAAGCCAATCCCCACTATACTCCATCTTTGCAAAATCGAACTTATAACAGCCTAGAAGCAGCATGCCCATGTTGATAAGTAGTAGGACCAGTTGAACAGGCAGTCCTTCTTCACTCCTTCTGGATGTCATCGAGTTCATCGTGGTTAGCTTCAAA